>NC_052146.1:179479753-179787728 GCF_902713615.1 Scyliorhinus canicula
GGATCTCCTGCGATACTCCACTTCCGCCAGGAGGAATTACCAACAGCGAGGTTCACATGTGGTATCTCAAACCATGGCCGCTGAGGGTGCAGGAGGAGGTACAGTGTCCAACATCACTATAGTGTGCTGACAATTGTGCCGCTGGTCAGAGGGCACCTGCAGCATTTCAGGGGAGTAGCGGGGGAGAAGTGGGGGACCGCTAGGAGGTGGCCTGTGGAGCGGGGTGGCCGAGCACTGGCCACCATTGCCGCAGCCAGCAAGGCAGCCACATGGCTGCGCAACTGCCGACTGAAATGAAATGAAATGAAAATCGCTTATTGTCACAAGTAGGCTTCAATGAAGTTACTGTGAAAAGCCCCTTGTCGCCACATTCCAGCGCCTGTCCGGGAAGGCTGGGAATCGAACCGTGCTGCTGGCCTGCTTGGTCTGCTTTAAAAGCCAACGATTTAGCTGAGTGAGCTAAACCAGCCCCTGCTGACTGACTGCTCACTGGGAACTTAACACCATGAGTTGCATGGGTGCCTCCCCCAGTTCACCCTCCTAGGTGCCCTCAGCCCCCTGCCACCCCATCAATGGGATGGGCGTGCTCCAGCACAACCAATGCCATCACCATAGCTGGGATGAGGGTGAGCATGCATTGGAATTGCGTGAGTTCTACGTGGCGCCGGTGCTAGCCCATTAATGGAACTGAATCACTCCAGGACCGGCACCGCTTTTGTCCTTGTCGAACACTCACGATTCAGACCCGACGTCAGCACTTAGTCTCTCCACCTCCACATCCCATTCCATCCTGCGGCCAGTGATGGGATCATCTAGTCCCACTGCTGTCAACGGGGTTTCCTGATGTTCGCACCACTGCCGCTGGGGAACCTGTGGCAGTGGGAATCACTGCTCGCTAGGACTGGAAGATCACGTCAGCGGGATTAGAGGATGCAACTGGCGGGAAAGGCTGGGACATCCCACCCAACATTTTTTAAATGCTTGACATGCACTTTAATACTAATAAAATATGGTGTTGTATTAGCTTACCCTGGTTAAAGTTAGTGTTCCTTGCTGACATGTGCTGCATCGTACTCTTAGTTTCCCAGGCTGAATTTCTTTGCACACTGCCTTGCAGTAGACATAAAATCTGCTGTAGGTTCTTGAACCTGAAATATAAAAACACTGTATTGAAAACATATCTTTCAAGAGTTCAACAAACCAATCTAAATGGTTTAATCTCTTCAAAGAGAGTAACGCAGAATGCATACAATTTCTTTCAAACAGCATTGTGTATTTTGGTACAAAAAGTACTAAAGGGGTGTATTTCTGCTCCTTTGATCAGTGGCTCAAAAGCAGCATTTTCATGTCTAAGACAGACGGTCAAGTGCTCGAAAACCACCACGGGAATTAACACAAGTTTCTTTGCTGAAACCTTGATGCATACTTCAGGAGAGTGTTGCACTGTTGCATGTGCTGTCAATGTTAAATTGAGGTCCAGCCTGTCCTCTCAGCTAGTTGGTACTATTTTGAAGAAAATCTGTTCTCCGGAGTGTTCGTACCAGTATTGTCTGGACATTATCACAATGCAGTTTCTGGAACTTTGATAAGCACAAAGCTACCGGGCGAGATTCTCCGCACTCCCGACGGTGCGGAGAATAGCGTGGTTCGTAATATTTTACGGCCACGCTAGTCTGACGCCCTCCCGCTATTCTCCCCCCCCCACGCCCAACTCCCGATACGAATCGCTGCCGCCGTTTTTTTACGGCCGGCAGTGATTCACAGCTGATAGATGGGCCGAGTTCCCAGCCCTTTACGGCTGTTTTTACGAACGGCAAACACACCTGGTCTGGCCGTTCGTAAAAACGGCCGTAAACACTCGCATTTTATAACCATGGCACCGATTGGCATGGCAGTACCACGACCGTGCCAAGGGTGCCATGGGCCCCCGATCGGTGGGCACCGATCGCGGGCAGCGGGCCCGATGCCCGCGCACTATTTCTCCTTCCGCCGCCCCGCAGTATCCATTCGCAGGGCGGCTGAGGGGCAACCCGGCTCGCGCATGCGCGGGTTTCGCGCAAATGCGCGATGACGTCATCCGCGCATGCGCGGGTTGTAGTCTTCCAATCCGCGCATGCGCGGCTGACGTCATATGACGCGTCAGCCGGCGCTAACTCCGGCAAGCGGGCTTAACGAAATTCGTTAAGCCCGTGATGCCGGAGCTTACGGCGTCGGGCTGCTAGCCCCGACCGGGGACCAGAATCGGTTCCCGGTCGGGAAGGGGGGGGGGCTGGCGTCAAACCCGCCCGGGTTTGACGCCAGCCTTACGATTTCTCCCCATATGGGAGAATCTCGCCCACCATATTTCCTACATATTGTCACAGTCACAACAATTCAAAACTAGATAATTGCCTGGGAGGTCATGGAAGATGCTTTAAAGTACAAGTCTTCTTTCTTATCAGCAGTGGAGGATGATGAACAGAAATTCCACTCATGAAGGAAAGTAAAATTGAAAAAGTGCTCAATTTGGCCCACTCCTGGGTACTTCCCTTCAGATGTTGTCAGAGGAACATTTGCAGGAGTTGAGTGAAATTTTAATCAGCCAGGATGGTGCATACTGATGTGTGCAAGAGGCTAAAGAAGAAAAAACATGTGAGAGCATTGGGGACCGAGCAGGAACCTGCCAACTCTTGCATTCTACTCTTGCATATTTTTGTGGGAAACCCTCTGGAACAGACATATCTGCAATTAAAAAATACAGAAAGACAATTTGCTGCATCTGCAACCTTGGATTCTGGGTTAATTTGGCAGTTCAGGGGTTTCCCAAGCTGTCTAAAGCTCACCAAATTGAACAAGGTAAGAGGACATCAGGGATGAACAAAGCTGATAAATTGACAGTCTGGAAAGCTTTTAATTGCTGAGATTTTACTACTGCTTCTTTGCTTCGGTGAAAGGTTTCTTGCTCACTGAACTTTGGAGGTGCTTTCTAATTCTTCGGAGACCATGGCTGGGATTCTCCGATCCCGGGCCAGGTTGGAGAATCGGCGGTGACGCCGGAAATTCCTGCCACGAAGCTACGATGCCAGGACGCGATTCGACAGTCAGTGGCGCGCCCGTGGTCGACGCGGCGCAAGTGGGGGGGCCATTGAAAACAGATCCCATGGCGATTCTCCGTGGTCGCCGGCCGAGTTCCCGCCAAGTTCCGCCGATGTGAATCCAACCTGGTACTACCCGGCGGGAGCTTGGACCCACGGCAGCGGTGGCCGTCCTGGTTGGGGGGGGGATTCAGACTCCGGGGGGCCTGTCCGATGGACAGGCCCGCAATCGGGGGCTACCGATTGGTGGGCGCGCGCGTGTTTTGGAGGGGGCCTACCTCCTTCCACGCAGGCCTGCTGTGATGCTACGCCATGTTGCGTGATGCCGGTGTGGAAACGGCCACCACGCCTGAGTTGTTGGGTGCTCTGGATCCGTGAAACACATACAAGCCACCAACACTTAAAATAGTACAACACTATTTTATTAAACTATAAACTGTTGAACATACTCTTACTGTGGGTTAACACGATGTTAGATTAACTAAAGACCTGTGCCTGTCCTAACCAGTCTAATCACTCAGCACATGGTGAGAAACTGTGCTGTAAGCTCTGTACTTCTGAAAGGCTGCATCCCGAATGAGCGGGAAAACTGATGCCCTCTGACTTTATAGTGAGTGTGCTCTAACTGGTGATTGGCTGCGGTGTTATGCATGTTGATCGGTCCTATTGTATGTCCATCAGTGTGTGTGGCTGCACCATGATATACTGGTGTACATTATGACATCCCCCCCTTTTTGAAAAAAATGTTTTTGTATGTTTGTGGCAATAAATAGTGTGTGTTGATAATGTTCCTAACTACGTGTGGGGTGCGAAGACGTATTTACAGGACCATGTACAGGAAAACTAAGTTATATACAAGGGAAGGTGCCTGGTGCAGAGAACTAGTATGCAACAAAGTGAACGAGAACAATACTATATACAAACCAAGAAAACGATCAAACAAGGCAGGGAAACAACTCAGAGAGTCCATAAATTTGTAAAGTTCATAAATTCAGTCTCTGAGGTGGGCGGTGAATTCTGGTTGACCGCCTCAAGGGTGGGTCGGGAGCCGCCAGTTCAGGAGCCGGCTGGACTGCATCACAGTCGGGAGGAGGCAGAGTGACAGGAAGCTGTGCATAGTCCGTGGCAGGGTCAGCAGGGGAGCGATGCAACACCGGAGGATCACGTGGCGATCGTGGAACGAGGTGAAGGGCGCGTCGATTGCGGCGCAGAATGGAGCGATCTGGTAGCTGAAACAGGAATGAGCGGGGCGGGGGGGGGGGGGCGGGGTGGGGGGCACCTGCCTGAGGACAACAGCGGTTGCAGACCAGCCACCATCCGGGAGATGGACGCAAACATTGTCGTCTGGAGTGAGATCGGGGAGATCAGCACCACGGGAATCATGAGTCGCCTTGTGCTGCGCACGAGAAATCTGCATTTTGCGAAGAACTGGAACATGGTCGAGATTTGGTACATGGATGGACGGCACTGCCGTTCTCAGGGTGCGATGCATTAATAACTGTGCGGGCGACAGGCCAGTGGACAGCGGGGCGGAGCGATAGGCCAGCAAGGCAAGATAGAAGTCAGACCCGGCATTGGCAGCCTTGCATAGGAGCCTCTTGACTATGTGAACTCCCTTCTCTGCTTTGCCGTTGGACTGGGGGTACAGGGGACTGGATGTCACATGGGCGAAATTGTACTGCCGGGCAAAGCTGGCCCATTCTTGGCTGGTGAAGCAGGGGCCATTGTCCGACATCACCGTGAGTGGGATGCCGTGCCGAGCAAATGTTTCTTTGCATGCCCGAATGACTGCGGACGAAGTGAGGTCATGCAATCTTATCACCTCCGAGTAGTTTGAAAAGTAGTCTACGATCAGGACATAGTCCCTACCCAACGCGTGGAACAGGTCGATACCCACATTGGTCCAAGGTGACGTGACCAACTCATGGGGCTGCAGAGTCTCTCGTGGTTGGGCCGGTTGAAAGTGCTGGCAGGTGGGGCAGTTGAGCACTGCGTTGGCAATGTCGTCATTGATACCGGGCCAGTGCACAGCTTCACGGGCCCGTCGGGGACACTTTTCAATGCCCAGATGGCCCTCGTGTAACTGTTCCACGACAAGCTGGCGCATGCTATGCGGGATGACAATGCGGTCCAGTTTCAGGAGAACCCCATCAACGACTGCCAGATTGTCTCGTACGTTATAGAACTGAGGGCATTGGCCCTTGAGCCACCCGTCCGTCAGGTGGCGCATGACACGCTGTAGCAGGGGATCAGCCGCCGTTTCGCGGCGAATTTGGGCCAGGCGTTCATCTGAGGCAGGTAGATGGGAGGCTGCAAACTCAACCTGGGCATCGACCTGGCAGACGAATCCCTCTGGGTCATACGGAGAGTTGACTGACCTGGAGAGGGCGTCTGCAACGATGAGGTCCTTGCCTGGGGTGTACACCAGCTGGAAATCGTATCGCTGGAGCTTGAGCAGAATACGCTGGAGGCGAGGCGTCATGTCGTTCAAGTCCTTCTATATTATATTGATGAGCGGTTGATGGTCAGTCTCGACAGTGAATTGAGGAAGCCCAAAGACATAGTCGTGAAACTTCACAACACCGGTCAGAAGGCCCAGGCACTCCTTTTCTATCTGCGCGTAGCGCTGCTCCGTGGGAGTCATTGCCCGTGACGCATACGCAACGGGGGCCCATGACGAGGTCTCACCACGTTGCAAAAGCACGGCTTACAGATGCACTATAGAAAGCATCCTATCGGGCTGCATCATAGCCTGGTATGGTAACTGCTCGGCCCAGGACCGCAAGGAACTTCACAGAGTCGTGAATACCGCTCAGTCCATCACACAAACCTGCCTCCCATCCATGGACTCCATCTACACCTCCCGCTGCCGGGGGAAAGCGGGCAGCATAATCAAGGATCCCTCCCACCCGGCTTACTCACTTTTCCAACTTCTTCCATCGGGCAGGACATATAGAAGTCTGAGAACACGCACGAACAGACTCAAAAACAGCTTCTTCCCCACTGTCACCAGACTCCTAATTGACCCTCTTATTGACTGACCTCATTAACACTACACCCTGTATGCTTCATCCGATGCCAATGCTTATGTAGTTACATTGTATATCTTGTGTTGCCCTATTATGTATTCTCATGTATTTTCTTGTATTTTCTTGAATTCTGTTTAATTCCCTTTTCTTCCATGTACTGAATGATCTGTCGAGCTGCTTGCAGAAAAATACTTTTCACTGTACCGAGGTACACGTGACAATAAACAAATCCAATCCAATGCCAGACTGACTGGCATCCGTAGAGATTTTTGTCTCCTTTGCAGGATCAAAGAAGGCCAGGACCGGGGCCGTGGTTAGTTTAGCCTTGAGTTCCCTCCATTCTCGCTCGTGGGCAGGGAGCCACTGGAAGTCTGTCGTCTTCCTGACCAGGTTCCTGAGAGCCGTGGTATGAGAGGCGAGGTTAGGGATGAACTTCCCTAAAAAATTCACCATCCCCAAGAACCGGAGGACCGCTTTCTTGTCTTCTGGCTACGCCATGTTGCTGATTGTTGGGTGCGCGCTTGTTTTGGAGGGGGCCTACCTCCTTCCACGCGGGCCTGCTGTGATGCTACGCCATGTTGCGTGATGCCGGTGTGGAAACACCGTAGCTGTGATGGCAGCTACCTTGTCCGCATCCGGCCGCACACCCAAATGGAAGATGTGGTCCCCTAGGAATTTGATACCTGTCTGACCGAAAGAGCACTTGGCTCTGTTGAGGCGGAGGCCATGTTCATGTATGCGTCTGAAAAAGCGCTGGAGGCGACTAATGTGCTCCTGTGGGGTGGTGGAACAGATGATTATTTCATTGACATAGACGCGAACACCTTCAATCCCTTCCATCATTTGTTCCATGATCCTATGAAACACCTCGGACGCCGAGGTGATCCCAAACAGCATTCTGTTGTAGCAATATCTTCCAAAGGGGGTATTGAAATGAAAATCGCTTATTGTCACGAGTAGGCTTCAAATGAAGTTACTGTGAAAAGCCCCTAGTCGCCACACTCCAGCACCTGTTCGGGGAGGCTGTTACAGGAATCGAACCGTGCTGCTGGCTTGCCTTGGTGTGCTTTCAAAGCCAGCGATTAGCCCTGTGAGCTAAACAGTCCCTCATGCAGAGCTTTCTACTAGATTCATCTAGCTGGATTTGCCAGAATCCTTTTGAGGCTTCAAGTTTGGTAAAGAGCCATTTCATATGTGAGCTCTTCATGCTTGGGAATGGGATAGTGCTCCCTCATGATCTTGCGATTAAGATCCTTGGGATTGATACAAATTCTCAATTCGCCGGAAGGCTTTTTTTACACATACCATGGAACTGACCCAGTTGGTTGGTTCCGTGACCCTGGAGATCATTCCTTGGTCCTGGAGGTCTTGGAGCTGTTGCTTGAGGCGGTCCTCAAGGGGCGCTGGGACCCTGCGAGGTGCGTGCACCACCAGCGTGGCGTTTGGCTTTAATAGAATCTTGTAGGTATACGGGAGCGTGCCCATGCCCTCGAAGATGTCGTGGTACTGGTTGATAATGGCTTTGAGTTGCGCCCTGAAGTCGGTGTCTGGAAAGGCAGACGCATCAACAGGAGAGAGAGAGTGAACCCTCTGCACTAGGTTCAACAGCTTGCATGCCTGCGCGCCAAGCAAGGAGGCTTTCGAGGAGCCTATGATTTCAAACGGCAAGATGGCTTTGTGTGACCGATGCGTCACTTCCAGTTGGCATGAGCCGCTGGCAGCAATGGCATTGCCATTGTAATCTAGTAATTGGCATGCTGATGGCAGGATGGCTGGTTTGACACAAAGGCTTTGGAGGTCAGACCGCGCAATGAGATTGGCGGAGGCACCGGTGTCCAGGCGGAATCATATTTGGGACCGGTTGACCGTAAGGGTGGCACACCACTCATCGTCCGGATCAACACTGTGTATCGGAATAGGCTTGGTGCTGTGCTTTGGAGAAATCCTGTTCTCTGTTATGATGCTGACTTGAAAAGGCGCCTTCGGGTCGTCGGTGTCAAAATCAGGCAGCATGTCTGCATCAGGCTCTGTGACTGTGGGCTGAATGGCCCGGACATCCCTGCGAGGCTGGCTGGAGCAACGAAAGCTAGCAGGTTGAGTTGATCTGCATAAAGCAGCATAGTGGCCAAGTTTGCCACATTGCATCGTCGGGATTTGGCAGGACACTGGTGCTTTAAATGGGCGGAGCCACAGTTGCCACAAACTGTTGAGTTACTGCGTTTGTTGTGTGCCACCGCGCATACGCGGTGCGATCAGGCGTGGTGCGAGCCTGCGCATTACGTTCGTCGACGTCGACGTCCCCTCGTTCAGTGCACCCAAGCGCGGGAGTCCGCGAAAAGCACGCAAAATGGCCACCCTCATTCAGGCTGAGGCCCTGGAGTGGTTTGATGACTTGGACCCGTTCTGCCTCGTGGGGAGCTTGCCGCGCCGTTTCAGCCGCCTGGATGTGGGAATACCGACTAGTGGCGTGTTCGTGGAGCACGCAGGTCTCGATGGCAATCGCTAGGGTGAGCTGCTTAACCTTAAGGAGCTGCTGGCGAAGGGTGTCCGACTGAACACCGAAAACAATCTGGTCGCGTATCATGGAGTCGGAGGTGGACCTGTAGTTGCAGGACTGCGCAAGGATACGGAGGTGGGTGAGAAAGGACTGGAAAGGTTCATCCTTACCCTGTAAACACTGCTGGAAGGCATCGCGCTCGAAACTTTCATTCACCTCGACGTTGCAGTGACTGTCAAACTTGAGGAGGACCGTCTTGAATTTCGATTTATCTTCACCATCGGCGAAGGTGAGAGAATTGAAGATGTGGATGGCATGGTCCCCGGCTGTGGAGGGGAAGAGAGCGATCTTCCTGGCATCTGAAGCAGCTTCCAGGTCTGTGGCTTCAAGGTATAGCTGGAAGCGTTGTTTGAAGATCTTCCAGTTGGACCCCAGGTTGCCGGTGATGCGGAGCGGCAGCGGCGGGCGGACACTGTCTATGTTGCAGGATGGCTGTATGCTGGTGGAAGGCAGATCACTTGCAGGTAGGCCTAAGAAGTTCTAACATCAACTACTGGTACCATGATGTGTTGGGTGCTCTGGATCCGTGAAACACATATAGGCCACCAACACTTAAAATAGTACAACACTATTTTATTAAACTATAAACTGTTGAACATACTCTTACTGTGGGTTAACACGATGTTATATTAACTAAAGACCTGTGCCTGTCCTAACCAGCCTAATCACTCAGCACATGGTGAGAAACTGTGCTGTAAGCTCTGTACTTCTGAAAGGCTGCATCCCGAATGAGCGGGAAAACTGATGCCCTCTGTCTTTATAGTGAGTGTGCTCTAACTGGTGATTGGCTGCGGTGTTATGCATGTTGATTGGTCCTACTGTATGTCCGTCAGTGTGTGTGGCTGCACCATGATATACTGGTGTACATTATGACAACGCGCATATGCGGATCCACGCCGGCAGTGCAGGGACCGCGTATCAGAGCCGGAGCAGTGCCCAGCACTCCGGTGCCATGCTGGCCCCCTGTGGCCGACTGAATCGCTGGGCCAAGAGGCTCATTGATGCAAGCGTGAAACACTCCGGTGTTTATGCCTGCGTCAACACTTGGCCTGGAATTTGGAGAATCCCGGCCCCTTTCTTATACCTTGGATTTTTTTTTCTTTGAATCTAATTGCTGATAGCCTTCTCAGCAGCATGGGAGCCACTTACACGTCTCATTCATAGCATGGGCTTTTAATGAGGAACAAGAGGAGCAGCACCAACAAACAGTAGCAGATATTACAGGCACCTTCTCCTCAGGGACCTGGCACTCCACAGGACAGAAGGGATGAACACAGAGCTCCTGCTCACAAAAGGATACATCCCCAAAGTAGGATACAGAGGCAAAGGATAGAGCTTCCTGGACATGACCAGTGATTCAGGAGATTCAAACTTCCGTGGCGTGAGAAGGAGGAAGGCGATGACCGTTCCGCATCTTTGGAGGAGGAGGAAGAACAGGAGAAGCCGTAAAACTACCCTAATGTGGTCAGGGTACCTACAGGCACAGAATTGGCTGCCAGGCGTGCACAGGACAAATCCATACAGGTATGCCTTACTTGATTGAGACTGTGCAGCCATCTGTTACACTGACTCTGAACGCGTAGTGCCTACTCCCAGCTGCCAGGACAAAGCAGTTTCACAACCAACAATCCATTTTCTCACTACCTATTGTTCATTTTCTATTCTTGTTTCTCTCAAGGTTGAAGGCCACTTGGCAGGCGGCAGGCAACAAGCGGGATTACTGCACAATAGAGATTTGAAATAAAGTTTATGGTGCATCTCAAGTGACAATAAAAGTGATAATTTAACAAAATTCTAAACACCCTCCAATCTCTCTACAATCAGGTGCAGTGTGTTTCTGCTGTTGCTCCAAGATCATCCACCTTGTTGATAACCCCTGAGGCATCCAGCTCAACAGAAGTTAGAGAGCCCTGATCTTTCCAAAGGTAACTTTCCCCTGCTGTCTTTATCTCCAACCCCTGTGCCGACCTGTGATATATGGCTCACTGTGTGACAATGCAACTATCTGTCTGGGATGCCCCTGCTGAGGTGCATGCGTCTGAGTTGATGGATAGTGCGAGTGAGTGATGTGACAGTTCTTCCTCAGGGAGTACAATCTCCTTCTGAAAAGTCATTCTGGTACCAGCTCCTGAGTGATGCCTACAGGATCTGTGGGAAATGAAAAACAGGAATTTGACCTGACAAGTAGAAGGGTTCAAAGTCGACATTGTGCAAATCATTATGGGCGCGCTTGAACTGCCGCTGCTAGTGTGACCCTGGCATTGCCAGCCTGAACCTTGGCAGGTGCAGGGGGAGGGGGGAGGGGCAGGGTCCCTCCCGTGGTCCCGTGGTGTGTTGGGCTTGAGCGAAGGTTCGGGGGGGTCCCTTTGGGGGCTCTCGTGACATTGAGGAGTTCTATTGGACTTTGCAATTGGACTTTGTTCCCATTTAGTTAAATCGCGCCCTCTGATCATGATTTAATGGAAACGTTTCTACGTGTGGTAGCGAACGGAACTACCACAAGCTTCCCGATGCTTGGACCGTGACGCCGTCACTGCCTTACAACATTAATTGGTCCACCTAACTAGGCCCCATGGGCTTTATGCTGCAAATTATGATCCGCTGGTTGTTTTGCCAGGACCACGCTAACAAGGGAGAGCAGCACTAAAATCACTACTGCACAGTCAACCCCACTGAACTTGCGATCATGCCACTCAGGAGACCAGCCCCGCGATTCGGGCATGCCGACCTGGACAGATTACTGGACACAGTAGAGGCTCGTGGGGGGTCAGTCACAGAATATAGAACATATAGTGCAGAAGGAGGCCATTCGTCCCATCAAGTCTGCACCGACCCACTTAAGCCCTCACTTCCACCCTATCCCCGTAACCCCTCAACCTTTTTGGTCACAAAGGGCAATTTATCATGGCCAATCCACCTAACCTGCACAGGGCAGCCAGTGCCACCTGGGAGGAAGTGGCAGTAGCCGTCAGCTTGGGGAGCGTGAACAGGAGGATTGGCAGCTGGTACTGTAAGAAGATCTGTTGGACTTGAACCTGGTGTTGGAAGACTTTTTACTGTAAAAAGATCGACATTGTCCACCTGGCCACACCACCCGCACACCCCGCCATGAGTATTGTACCTGGCACCGCCCCACCCAGCCCCGGTCCATTCATGCCCAGCAGTGCCACCCACGCCACCACCCCCATACTCCCCATTTCTTCCTCCACACAGGTTGTCTCCCCCATCTCTAGACCCCTTAATGATGCCCCCTCTGTGTCCTCGCAGGAGAAGTTGGCCCACAACAGACAGGAGAGATCCCAGAGGACGGCAGGGTGCTGGACAGAGTCCTCACCCGCTCCGAGGAACGGGCCCTGGCGGTCGTGGTGGTGGAGGAGGACAGATCTGTAACCAATAATGAGGTTGGTGCACGGCGGCGAGGATCCACCGGCCCCCACCCAGATGACCTGTCACACGTGAGTTGTTAATGCCATACAGACTGATCCACCCCTCCCACTGACCAGATGTACATTCTCCATCTGAGGCACCGGCCCTCCGCCCGGCTACCAGGAGAACACCACGGACGAGATGTCCGAGCATGCCACCTTCGAAGCATCACAGCTGTCATCCCCACCCTCCACCAATGCAGACACACATATCTCGGGAGGGAACAGTAATGGACAGGCTTCTGGAGCACATTCTGGTGAGCACCACACTGTTGCTGATGCACAGCAAGTGGAGGCATGAACGCCCATGCGAGACAGCAGTAGAAGATCTCCTGTGATCCCAGGACCCACCTGGGTCCCAGTCAGATGCTGAGCCACTGGACCAGGTTTACCCGTAGCTGATGCAGATGTTGGGGTGTGGCCGTGAGATTCAGAGGGGAATGCCAGCGTGGCACCGAGGTCAACATCGCAAGGTTGGTGTCCGCAGTGGAGAGGCTGGCGCACAATATCAACAGCATTAATGGAGGTGTCCAAGACATGGCATCAGTGGCGGCCATGACTGAGTGCCTCAACAGGGGCTTCCAGTCGCTGGGAGACGTGATACAGTACCATGTGGGCATAGCCAAGGTGCTACAGAGGATGCCACAGTCACTGAGAAGCATTGCCGAGGGCGTCAACACCATCCTGCAGACATTGGGGAGCCACCAGGACTGGCAGAGTCAGATGATGGGGCATCCCATCGATGGCAGAGAAATCAGCTGCCCAGACACCCTGTTGGGCTTGGTCCATGTGAAAGTTTATATCATATAGTCATAGAATTTACAATGCAGAAGGAGGCCATTTGGCCCATCGAGTCTGTACCGGCCCTTGGTAAAGAGAACCCTACTCAAGCCCACGCCTCCACCCTATCCCCATAACCCAGTCACCCCACCCAACACTACGGGCAATTTAGCATGGTCAATCCACCTAACCTGCACATCTTTGGACTGTGGGAGGAAACCGGAGCACCCGGAGGAAACCCACGCACACACGGGGAGGATGTGCAGACTCCGCACAGGCAGTGACCCAAGGCAGGAATTGAACCTGGAACCCTGCAGCTGTGAAGCTAACCACTGTGCTACCATGCCGTTGTCCGGGGAACAGTCCATCCGTGACCTTATGAATGTTCTTGTGGGCTGTAGCCTGTGAGTTGCCACACAAGTACCCGCTCGAGCCCTGGAATGATCCTGAGGCCATAGAGGTTCAGGGCTGCGGTGGCCTTGGCGGCCACTAGGAGAGGGTATCTTCCTCCTCCATGTGATACTAAGCCCGCAAGGACACGGCACATGTGCCACACCGTCGCTTTGTTGAGGCGGAGCCTCCTGTGGCTCATGCTGTTCATCTGGGTCCCTCCCAGGCCTAATTGGTGGCTGGGTCCTCAGGTGTGGGGTGGGGCCCTGTACATGGGCAGCTGCCTCACGTCTCTGTGGACACTGCTGCTTCCACATCCTCCGGTGTCTGGCTGCCTGGCCTGCCGGCAGCACCACGAGGGCAGCTTCAGTGGGGTCCAAGATATTGTCCATATGATGAGCCATCAATTGCACGAGAGACGAGTTGCTATACAAAAGTTAGGGTTTAATAAGCTAGAACTTAGCCCTGCGGTCGACTACAATAAAATGGACGACCGTCGGGCGTTCCGATTATTTATACCTCGGGATGGAGGCATGGTTAACTCAGCCTCTTGACCAATCGGAGAGCCGTCACATGACTGGTCTCAACCAAGCGGTCGAGAGGCACATGACCGACCAGGGCCAATGGTAATCCGGTGTTCTGCACCAATGGCAGACAGCTATGCAAATCATACCACCACACCATACCTGAAAGATCTGTACGGAATTGGAGAGGGTGAGACACTGACAACCAGTGGCGTCTTCCACCCGGGACCCTCCAGTCTCCCCATTTCTCCCCCCACCCAACCGGCATCCTGCCCACACAGGACCCCCTGCTCACCAGACCCCACACCCTGTACCCCAGACACTGCATCTAACATTACCTTGACCGGGTCCTGGTTCCCTTCCCCCGGTGCATACACCCACCCGCCGATATGTCCCTGGTGCTGGGGCCCAATCCCTGGGTGTTTGGATGTTGGCTGCTGTGTCCGTAGTGTTGCCTCCCACAGTGTTCAGGCATCACAATCTGATTGGGATGCTAGGCAATAGCCCCTATGTACTACATGGCATACCTACCCACGAGGATCCACTTGGGATGTGTGAGGTGCTCACTTAACTACCATTGCCAGTTCCCTATGAGCTATAGCCTTCAGCCGCGTGGCCAGAGGCCTCTGCGGTCAGTGGGAGTTTTGGGTAGCCTGTGGGGCAGGAGGGCAGGGGCTGGGGATGCCCCTGGAACAGGGGCTGGTTTAGCAGGGGCTGGTTTAGCACACTGGGCTAAATCGCTGGCTGTGAAAGCAGACCAAGGCAGGCCAGCAGCACAGTTCAATTCCCATACCAGCCTCCCCAACAGGGGCTGGAATGTGGCGACTAGGGGCTTTTCACAGTAACTTCATTTGAAGCCTACTCGTGACAATAAGCGATTTTCATTTCATTTCACATGATCCAGGGGTTGGCATGGTGGACCCACGGGCGCAGCTGACACGCTCATTTTCCCAATCCAATTCCCGCACCTCCCCCAGCCCAGTGCCCCTGGGCTCATTGCCTGGGAGCGAAGATGGCAACTCACCTCCTCGGGTCTTCGCAGCACCCCTTCCGCCAGCTTCACGTTTTAAAATAGGAGTACTTGCTGGGAGCCCGTTTGAACAGGGTGGCTATTCGATACAGGGTCGCTTCCATTAATTGTATGGAGATTGGGCTTAAGTCATGATTATTGGTTTCCCACAACACTAGTGCGGGATCCTGATCTTGCCAACAGGAGCGGGCCGGTTGAATCGCAAAAGATCAGCACCCAGCACGGTTCATGATTTTGACCTCTCCCGCAATTTAATGGTCTCACTGCGCTCTTGCTTTAGCACAGGTGGGCATTAAATCTGCCCTTTATCTCCGTAGATGTTGGCATTAAGTCAACATGAGTTTGTGTTGTGTGCCATGTGCCTGTGTAATATCTAATTCTGTCACTAGGTATCTGGGAGAACCCTCCTCTCCCTCAGATCTCCAATTCCAGTGGCCTGGCATTCCACCACTGCTTCGTCCTCTGCACCAATCAGGGTGGTTATGAGTGGAGGGCCACTCCTAGTTCTCTGTCTCTCCCTGCTGTTCTCCACGCTCGTCTCTTGCAAGGACAGAAAGAAGAGAGCTGTGAGTGTGAAAAATTGAATGTTTTGAGAAGATGGAGCAACAACACTTGTGAAGGGTGACTGAAAGATAGATATAAAACGTCAAGAGAGAGGAATGGATGAACCTGCAATGTATGTGGATCTGAGGAATGCAGGAGACGGCTGCGGAAGTCAGAGTGAAGGGATTGATACTTGAATGTGGCATGTGTTTCACTATTCCTGCCCTGCATGTTGTCACTGAGTCTCTTGGGGCATTTTATCCACAGTCGGACTGTTCACCTTCTTTGACTTGTGGCCTTACCTGCTTGGTACCTGTGACGGTCTTATTTCTCCTGGCCGATGCAAACCTTATTTTTATGTGGGTCCTTCTAGCCTATAGCATGATGTCCAGGAATGTGTCAAAGAGGGAACCAGCTGGTACACCAACTCTGAACCCATGGGCCCATTCCCAGCCACCAGGACAAAGCAATTCCATGATAAACAACCCATCTCTCTCACTGATAGCTATTGTTCACCTTCTGCTCTTGTCACACCATTTTCTACAAGACAGAGGGGTAACGTTTTCTCGGTAAGATTCTTTCACTTGGATTGCTGTCTCTTACTGAGCCAGTTGTCGAATATTTCCATTCATCCCTCGCCTTTAAATGAGGCATCAGCATTCAGGTGTGGATTTTGATCACATTCATCTGCTCCAGTTAGTTGGAAAACCCGGAAGTGGGGTGCTTAGCTCAATGAAAAAGCTATAAAATATCCTGCTCAATTAATTTTTCGATTCCAAGGGCGGCACGGTGGCACAGTGGTTAGCACTGCTGCCTCACGGCACCGAGGACCCGGGTTCGATCCCGGCTCTGGGTCACTGCCCGTGTGGAGTTTGCACATTCTCCCCGCGTCTGCGCGGGTCTCACCCCCACAACCCAAAGATGTGCAGGGTAGGTGGATTGGACACGCGGAATTGCGCCTTAATTAATTAAAAACAAAATGGGTAATCTATATTTCAAAAATAATAAATTTTTGGATTCCTGAATTACTGCTGGCTTCCCCCATTGCATGCAGATGCAATGTTAAAATTTAGTCCTAAATGTCTCACTACCCTATCAGTCATTGAAAAGTGGATCAAAGGAGAAAGCTAAAGTAAGTTGGAGAAAATTACGTTCATTTCAATAAATGAGTTGTGGAAGGTAAGGAAGGGTCAGATGTTATACAGTGACACATTGCATTTTGCTAAAAGCTGTTGGCTGTGGTAATGTTCTATTTTTATATCTGAACACATTAAAAGGCTGAATTAATACATTTAAGCAAAATGAATAGCAGAAGGCATTTATTGTGCCTCTTGTGAAGGCCATGCGTACCCATCTTCCAGCACTCTGATTGATTGAATTTCTATAAAGGCAACATGGCAATTTCGAGAATGCTGTCGCACTTACAAGAAGAATTCTAAGTCCTTATTTACTTTTGATGGCTTTGCTATTGTTGGGCTAGCACATTTGAGGCAATTTCCAGCACGGATAGCATTGAGAAATAGAGACCAGTGACCTGGCCCCTGGATGGGATTTTTAATGTATAACCTCCTCCATTTAATTGTTAGCTAATCTGAAACAGGTTTCCAGCAGGACTCTGCGGAGGTGATATTCATCTTGAGTAATACTGCAAAGCCGGTGTTTCATACCCCACCTAACTTTCTTTTCTAATGACTTTGTCAATATGCTCAGCCAGAGCCAACACCTTCATTTTCTTGCCGATTGAGGCTTTAAAGCTGAAAGACAGAGCTTCGGGCTTTGCAAAGACTGCAGGTTTCTTCCAGAAACAGGGCATCATCAACTGCACATCTGTTCAAACCTTTGCTCCAACCTGAGACATGAACATAGGAACATAGGAATTAGGAGCAGAAGAAGGCAATTCAGCCCTTCGAGCCTGCTCTGCCATTCAATCATATCATAGCTGATCTCTTCCTGGTCTCAAATCCACCTTTCCACCTGATGCCCATAACCCTTTAACCCATTTTTAAAAATCAGAAATATATCTATCTCCTTCTTGAAGCCATTTAATGCCTCAGATTCCACCGCACTATGGGGCAGCGAGTTCCATAAATTCACCACCCTCTGCGAGAAGTAGTGCCTCCTCATCGCAGTTCTAAATCTACCGCCTCTCAAACTATATCTGTGGCCTCTCGGTCTAGATTGCTCCTAAAGGGAGAACATTTGGTCTGTATTTACTTTATCAATCCCTTTTAGTATTTCATACACCTCGATCAGATGCCCGTTCATCCTTGTAAACTCCAGCGAGTAGAAGCCCAAACTGTTTAATTTCTCCTCTTACGTCAACCCTTTCATCCCCGGAATCAATCTGGTGAACTTCCTCTGAACTGCCTCCAATGCCACCACATCCTTCCTCAAATAGGGAGACCAAAACTGGACACAATACTGCAGATGTATTCTCACCAGCACCCTATACAATTGCAACAACACTTCTCTACTTTTATACTCCAGTCCTATTGCAATAAACACTAACATTCCATTTGCCCTTTTAATTACATGCTGTGCCTACATAACAAATTTCTGTGATTCATGAGCAAAGACACCCAGATCCCTCTGCCCAGAAACATCTTCAATCTGCTTTCCATTTAGATAATAATTTGTCTTTCCGTTTTTTCGGCCAAAATGGATAACCTCACACTTATCTACATTAGCTACATTAAACTCCAGCTGCCAAACTTTGGCCCAATCTCCTCGCCTATCTATATCCATCTGTAAAATCTCTATCTCAGGAACAGCTTCCATTCATTAAATATGCAGCTAATGTGTGACAATGTTCAGCACCACACATATATCTATGTCAGGTATCCTGATAGTTACTGTGATGTGTTATCCTCAATTGTTCTTTTTCAGTTGGACCATTGGGTGAGGCCTGGGGGTTGGAGCAATCAGTCTCCCCATGAGTCTTGACGAGTACGAGTTCCCCCGCAAATGGGGATGGGGTGCCCGAGGATATTCATGATTGAGTTCTATATAAAGTGTGCAAGGTATGGAACTGACAGGGCAGACCCGTCACAATCTGATGTATATTGTAAATATAATTGCTTCGCAATAAACGTAATTTTATTTCACTTCCTCGATTCGGACCTATCTATGGCTTACTAAAGGTGAGAAGCTGGCTTCTTGTGACAAATGCTGACAAGATTCATGACACTTGTCAGGAACCCGCAACAGAAGCTGAGATGTGATATTCAAAGCCATGCCTTTCACCTCAGAAGACCATCACCAATTCAAGACTTGATGTAAATGGAGGAGGCAGCAGAGGGAGAGTGTGGCAGATGATGAAGCTGGAGAAAGCACCAAGCAGGGTATTTGGCCGTCTTTCTCTTGAGACTGAATTCTCTCCCTCACATTGCTGACATGGCAAACTGTGCTGATCCTTGGCTTTTGGGGAAGGGTGAAGCCTTCATAGAATCACAGAAATCTCCAGGACAGATGGAGGTTTCCTTCTCATTGGAGGAGATTTGCAGTTCTTCCATCTCTTCACCAGGCGGGTCCTCCCCACTTTGCATTAGCAAGTTGTGTAGCGCACAGCAAGCCACAATGATGGAGGACACCTTTTGGGGAGTGTACTTGAGTGCTCCTCCAGATGTGTTCAATTATCTGAACTGCGTTTCCATGATCCCTGTGGCGTCTTGCAGCAAAATTCGGGGTGCAGCATGAGCATTGGTATACCTTCTCTCAGAAGCACTCTGACGCTACCACACAGGTGGCATAAGCTTCATGCTTCATGGATAGCTCTTGACCTTCAGGAAAGAGCCCTGCAAACGTGTGGTCCCAGGAAGCTGCCAGCATCTGACACCTACTGAGGCTGTAGGAGACATGGACGCTTCTGGGGAATCGTAAGAAGAACATAAGAACCAGGAGCAGGAGTAGGCCGCCTGGCCCCTCGAACCTGCTCTGCCATTCAATAAGATCATGGCTGATCTTTTTGTGGACTCAGCTCCACTTACCCACCCACTCACCATAACCTTTTATTCCTTACCTCTTCAAAAATCAATCTACCTTCGCTTAAAAAACATTTAACTGCTTCACTGGGCAGGGAATTCCACAGATTTCCAACACTTTCAGTGAAGACGTTCATCCTCAACCCAGTCCTAAATCTTCTCCCCCTTATTTGAGGCTATGCTTCCTAACTCTAGTTTCACCCGCCATTGGAAACAACCTTCCTTCTTCTATCCTATCTATTCCCGACATTTTTTTGTTTTTTTTTAAACTTAGAGTAGCCAATTATTTTTCTTTTTCCAATTAAGGGGCAATTTAACGTGGCCAATCCACCTAACCAGCACATCTTTGGGTTGTAGGGGTAAAACCCACGCAGACACGGGGAGAATGTGCAAACTCCACACGGACAGTGACCCAGGGCCGGGATTTGAACCTGTGTCCTCAGCGCCACGGTCCCAGTGCTAACCACTGTGCCCGTGCCACCTCCCGTCATAATTTTATATTTTATATGTTTCTATAAGATCTCCCCTCATTCTTCTAAATTCCAATGAGTATAGTCCCAGTTTACTTAATCTCTCCTCATAAACTAATCCTCTCAACTCCGGAATTAACCTAGTGAATGCCCTCTGCACCCCCTCCAGTACCAGTACATCCTTTCTCAAGTAAGGAGACCAAAACTATGACAGTACTCCAGGTGTAGCCTGACCAGCACCCTGTACAGCTGCAACATAACCTCCCTGTTTTTAAACTCCATCCCTTCAGCAATGAAGGACAAAATTCTATTTGCCGCCTTAATTACTTACTGCACCTGAAAACTTTCTGTGATTCATGGTAAGAATTCAGTCTGTGATTCATGGTAAGAATTCAGCCTCTGATCTCCGGGTAAGCCTTCTCCAAGGCGGCCTTCAGGACGCGCGACAACGCAGAATCGCCGAGCAGAAACTAATAGCCAAGTTCAGCACACATAAGTGCGGCCTCAACCGGGACCTGGGATTCATGTCGCATTATAGTCATCCCCCACCATCTGGCCTGGGCTTGTGAAATCCTACCAACTGTCCTGGCTTGAGACAGTTTAACCTGGGGTTACCCCTATCTCTGGATCTGTAAAGATTTAATTGCCTGAAAATGCTCGCATTCTAAGCATTGTCTGGCATCTTTGAATTTGTCTATACATATGTTTCTGGAACATACCTCTTCATTCACCTGAGGAAGGAGCAGTGCTCCGAAAGCTAGTGTTTGAAACAAACTTATTAGACTTTAACCTGGTGTTGTAAGACTTCGTACTGTGCTCACCCCAGTCCAACGCCAGCATCTCCACATCTATGATTCATGCACAAGGACACCCAGGTCCCTCTGCACAGCAGCATGCTGCAATTTTTTACCATTTAAATAATAGTCCATTTTGCTGTTATTGGCACAAAAATGGATGACCTCACATTTACCAACATTGTACTCCATCTGCCAGACCCTGCCCACTCATTTAAACTATCTATATCCCTCTGCAGACTTTTAGTGTTCTCTGCACACTTTACTATACCATTCATCTCAATGTCAGCTGTGAACTTTGACACATTACACTTGGTCCCCAACTCCAAATCATCTATGTAAATTTTAAACAATTACGGACCCAACACTGATCCTTGAGGCACACCACTAGCCATTGATCTCCAACCAGACAAATATCCATTTATCCTCACTCTTTCCTTTCTGTTAGTTAACCAATCCTCGATCCATGCTAATACATTACCCACATCGCCGTGCACCTTTATCTTATGCAGCAGCCTTTTATGCAGCACCTTGTCAAAAGTCTTCTGGAAATCCAGATACAGCACAGCCATCAATTTCCCGTTGTCCACTGCACTCGTAATGTCATCAAAGAATTCCAATAAATTCATTAAACATGACCTGCCTTTCATGAACCCATGCTGCGTTGGCCTAATGGGACAATTTCTATCCAGATATCCCGTTATTCCTTCCTTAATAAGCCTTTTCCCCACTACAGAAATTAAGCTAACCGGCCTGTAGTTATCCGCCTTTTGTCTATCTCCTTTTTTAAACACTGGTGTCATACTTACTGTTTTGCAATATGCCGGAACCATTAGCTTGAACAACTCTACCGCCTCAGTGATAATGATCGTTTCTAGGTCCTCATCTGCCATAGCCTCCTTGCCAATAATTATTGGCATGTTATTTGTGCCTTCCACAAAATACCTGTTCAATGCCTCAGCCATGTCCTCATTTTCCATGATTAAATCCCCCTTCTTATCCTCGAAAGGGCTAATGTTAGCTACTTTTTTTTCGTTTTATATATTTGTAGAAACTTTGCTATCTGTTTTATATTCTGAATTAGTTCACTCTCATAATCTATCTCACTTTTCTTTATAGTTTTTTTCGTGGCTTTCTGTTGACCATTAAAGATTTCCCAATCCTCTAGTTTCCCACTAATCTTTGCCACTTTGTATGCCTTTTCTTTCAATTTGATACCCTCATTTGTTTCCTTAAATATCCATGGCTGATTATCCTTTTTCTCTTTGAAAGTCCTTCACTGTCCCTCAATTGTCCCACCACAAAGTCTTTGCTCCAGTCTACCTTAGCCAACTCCTCCCTCATCCCATTTCAGTCTCCTTTGTTTAAGCACAAGACACTAGGATTGGTTTTCACCATCTCACAATCCACCTGTATTTTAAATTCAACCATACTATGAACGCTCCTTCTGAGAGGATCCCTAACTATGAGATCATTAATTATTCCTGTCTCATTACACAGGAGCAGATCTAGCATACTTTGCTCCCTCATAGGTTCCATTACACACTGTTCAGGAGCAAATCTGCTTGATATATTTGTTATGTGAAGGGCACAGACCAGCTGAACATTGAGAGAGTGAAAGCCTTTGTAGTTGACGTACTAGGCCACTTATTTCCAAGTGAGCGCAGTCAATGGCATCCTGCACCTACGGGAATCTGGAGGTCTTAGAAAAACTCAGTGCTCTTCTGTCCTGGCTTGCCTGATCTATGTCGAATGTTACAATCCCAATCGATGTTACTGCTGGATGGGAAGGTCCAAAATGGAACACTTGGCTCAACATAACTTTTACTTTTTTTTTGAAAACATGGATGAACAGAGTCACAGGAATGTCAATTAGCTGTTAACAACAAAAGAACATTTATTAAACGTGAAAAGTTTGACTGAAATACAATACTCCTGACTCCCACTTGTTGGGCACGATTTAAATATGGTAGTGAATGGGAACTGCCGCGAGCTTCCCGTTGCTCAACTTGGCGAGGTGGTCACCTGTATCAAACATTAATTGGTCCACTTAACGAGGCTCTACATGCTTCACGCTGCAAATGTTGGTCGCACCAGCTGATTTACCAGAACCACGCCTTCCAGCTCCCTGCCAAAAAGTGGGAGCAGCACTGAAACCAATCCTGCAGAGAAAACCCCACACAATTTGCAGACATGCCACCGAGAAGACCAGCCCACAATTTGGGGATGCCAACCAGGCCAGATTGTTGGATGCATTTGTGTGCAAACGGATGCCCTGATCCTCCGAGGGGCTCGAAGGGTCAGCTACAGGGCAGCCAGTGTCACCTGGAAGGGGGTGGCTGTGGCCATCAGCTCGGACAGGCTCACCAGGTGATTCGGAAGCCAGTGCTGTAGGAAGACCAACGACCTCCCTCGGCCACATGGGTGGGTTGGCTCCGGCCCCCTGGCACCGGCATTGCCCAGCACCATACCGTACCCTGCCCACCCATGCCCAGCAGAGCGGCCCATGCCAGCCCCAATTCCGCCCCCCCCCCCCAACCCCCATCCTCACCATGCCCCTAACCCCCCCCCCATTGGACTGGGAAGAGGGGCTGCTGGAATCCAACCAGGAGACACCCTATGGAGTGGCGACGGTGGCCACCAGCTCCTCCCGGGTTCCAACCCCTGATAACAGTGCATCTCGGAGTCAGCACCCGGAAGAGGGCAGCGCGGCGAGGCGTGTGCTGCAGGAAAGTGGGAAGGGGCCCTCCTGCCCCAGGCTCCCCAGAAGACGCTCGCCAGGGGCATCGAAGGCCACGACACGCAGTAAGCAGCAGGTTGCCTCCACCTCTGATGTGCATCCTGGGGACACACCTAGGAGCTGCGGTAGAGGCTAGAAGGCTAAGCAGGTCGAGGATCACAGAGAGCGTACAGAGCACAGAGAGGATGGCAATTGCCTGATTCCATGCACGCCAATTGAGCTGATTCTAAACTGTCTCAGCTGTGACAGTGCCCTCATTGTTTAACTTATTTTTCAGATGGGTGGCCATTTACTAGCCTCCCACCCCCCCCTTCCCGCTAAGTCTTGTTTGTTTTCAACCTTACATGCTGTTTGCTCCACAGCCCATTGCTTTTACTCAGTGCTGCCTTGTCCCTTCCAGAATGGAACCTTAGCCCTGCAGAATTGTCCAAGCCAGCCATGCCTTAAGCCTGCTCTCGTTACTGTGCAGACCTGTCTGAGAGAGCCACATGAATCTGCCGCGGCACCTTCTTCGAAGCCTTGTGCTGATCCCCATAAGCACTGGGCTAAGTTGTGTGAATTAACTGCGGAGTTCCCAGCAACGTGCAGGTCGCCAGATGCATGTCGTTTAAGTGTTGTTGTGAAAGAAGTCGTTGTGATTTCACACCAACGTGGGATTTAAATTAAACATCGGGGAATGATTCCAGTGAGCAGGAATCATAATAGATGTAAATATATGATAATAACATTCGTGACGTTTAGCGGTGGGAAATGCGGCCCATCAATGACGGGGGAATTCTCAATCACCTCCTGCTTATATATTGCCTGAATTCGCAGCTCAGACCTATTTCTGATTGGGAGTGGAAATCCTGGCCTCAGTGTTAGCCATTCCAATAGCTATGTTGTGCTTAAGTATCAATGAAGTTCTTCTTTTAATTAGGCAATGATTAAATAGAGTATAAAATTAATTGTGGATGACTATTTACTTTTATTTGTTTGACACCATACATATAGCAACATCTTTTTCCTTGCACTTCGAATCATGTATCAACTTTGGACAAAAATTATGTCAATCACAGTATCACAGAAATCACAGAATAATACAACGCAGAACTAATAGGAACTAAAACATTTATTTAAGTCTTCTACACTTAGGAAGCTGCATACTGCTTGTCATGGAATCATGGGCCCACTTTATCTTTTGAATAAATGTTCAGTGTAATTCAGATGCATATTAGGTTTTCCAGGGCGTAAACATGTCTTTCACAGTGGCACCACTCTCCCCACTCAAGTCCACTCCACAATAAGCACACAAATCGAGGCTGACATTTAGACCTGAGGGAATGTTACATTTTCAGAGATCGTTTTGACTGAGATGAGAAATCAAGCTCCTATCCGCCTGTTCAAGTGGACATAAAGGATCCACTGGCATTATTTACAGAGTTGATAAGGTGGCCTAGTCAACATTTTTCCTTTGCCAACACTACTGAAGCAGAAAGCCTGGTTAATTATCTCATTATTATTTGTGGGACGAACTGCAGTTTTTTCCTCGATTAAAATGGTGACTACACTTTAAAAGTAAGTCATTAGCTTTGATGTGCATTGGCATATTCTGAGAATGTAAAATGTGCTGTATAAATCCTTTATAAGTTCTTTATAAGGGTGTTATATAGAAGAAATGAGATTCTGTAGGATGTTATACATCTTGGATCACAAATTACAGATGTTTCCAGCACAGAAGGAAGTCACTGTTCCCGTCAAGTTTGTGCTGGCTCTCTGGAGGAAAAATTTGTCGAATGTACTTCCTGGCCTTCTCCTGGTAGCCCTTTTTAATGCCTTAATTGAACATGCCTTTGTCACTGATGCACTATCAATTACGCCAAGATGAGAGTAGAGTGTAATCGAGGCTTTATTACGCAGAGATGTGTAGCCTCCGGCAGCTGCTGCTGAAATGGCTGCAGCTCGGAGAGCCCACACATTTATACTCCGCCTACTGGGCGGAGCCAGCAGGCTGGGATCTCCCCACGTACCTGTAGTACAGGAGCCTTATCGTAATACACCTCATATGCGATATATACAATACAACAGTGGTGACTACCGCAGTCATACTCTCTAGAAATACATTCCAGATACCAACACTTGCTGCATGAAAAAGCTTTTCCTCATATTCTCCATTGTTTCTTTTGCCAATTGCCTTAAATCTGTCATCTTGTTCTCGATACTTCCACCAATGGGAACAGTTCTTTTCTAACCACTCTGTCTAGCTCTCTCATTACGCTTCTCCAAGGCAACTGTCCAAATTTCCAATCTCACAAGTTCTTTTTCCTTGGAACCGATTTTGTGAACATTTCCCACATTTTCTCAAATGTTTTCACATCTTCCCAAAAGTACAGGGGGCAATTCTCCGATATGGCGGGCACGTGTTCGCGCCTTTGTGAACGGCGTCGCGTTTCACGATGGCGTGAACAGGACCCGGGCATGACCTAGGGGGGCCAGCACAGCGCTGGAACGGCTCACACCACTCCAGCCTCCGTACGCGGTGCCAAATGGGCGCCGCGCCAACCCGTGCATGCACAGTTGGGATAGCTCAATCCAGCACATGTGCAGTTGCGCCATGCCATCATGGGCATGCGCGGGGAACTTCTTACGCGCGCTGGCCCTGACCCAACATAGGGTTGGTGTTCAGGGGCAGGCCGCGGCGGAATGTAGGCCCGGGGGGGGGGGGAGAGGACGGCCCGCTGATCGGTGGGCCCCGATTATGGGCAAGACCCCTTCGGAGGCCCCCCCCCCTCCCGGTGAAGGAGCACCCCACCTCCCCAAGCAGGCCGCCCCACGAGCGTTCCCGCAGAGTTCCCGCCGGCAGCGACCGGGGTGAACGGTGCCGGCGGGACTCTGTCGTGTCGGAGCGGCCGCTTGGCCCATCCGGGCCGGAGAATCGGCGGCCCCATCGATTCCTGCGGCGCACCAAATGAGCCGCCGCAAATGGCGGCACCGATTCTCCACACCTCGGAGAATCGCGCGCCAGCGTCGTGGCGTTGTGGTGCGGTTGCTCCGATTCTCCGGCCTGGTGCGGGGCTCGGAGAATCGCCCCCGCAGAGTCCAGATTTCTGATTAGAAAAAAGATGGGTGCAACACAAAATTAGTCCATGTGTCTGACTATCATAATTGCCCAATAGGCGGAATTGTGCCATGTTCTTTCAGAGTGCCAGGCTCTGACTGAAACTCGGCATGGAGCTCTCGAGCTGCACAGCCAAGTTTTTAGTTCAGATCTTGAGCCTCTCCAATGAGAAAATTCAGGGGGGCGTGGTTTACTGTGGTGAGGCGGGCCTGATAAAGCCGGCAAGGCCGGATCCACAGATAGCGAGGTGCCTTTTTTAAAGGGCATAGAAAATAAACCTTCCATAGCCACCCCTGCCCCCCACACCACCATCCCTCCCCCATCACCCCCTCACAGACATGGTGGACCACCACCATCAGCATCAGGGTGTCCTGTCCCCTCCACCACCATCAGCATCGGGATCTCCTGTCCCCTCCACCACCATCAGCATTGGGGTCTCCTGTCCCCTCCACCACCATCAGCATCAGGGTGTCCTGTCCCCTCCACCACCATCAGCATTGGGGTCTCTTGGCCCCTCCACCACCATCAGCATCGGGGTCTCTTGGCCCCTCCACCATCATCAGCATCGGGGTCTCCTGTCCCCTCCACCACCATCAGCCACGGGGTCTCCTGTCCTCTCCACCACAATCAGCATCGGGGTCTCCTGTCCCCTCCATCACCATCAGAATTGGGGTCTCCTGCCCCCTCCACCACCATCACCAGCATTGGGGTCTCTTGGCCCCTCCACCACCATCAGCATCGGGGTCTCCTGTCCCCTCCACCACCATCAGCATCAGGGTGTCCTGTCCCCTCCACCACCATCAGCATCGGGGTCTCCTGTCCCCTCCACCACCATCAGCATCAGGGTGTCCTGTCCCCTCCACCACCATCAGCATCGGGGTCTCCTGTCCCCTCCACCACCATCAGCATCGGGGTCTCCTGTCCCCTCCACCACCATCAGCATCGGGGTCTCCTGCCCCCTCCACCACAATCAGCATCGGAGTCTCCTGCCCCCTCCACCACCATCAGCCACGGGGTCTTCTGTCCTCTCCACCACGATCAGCATCGGGGTCTCCTGTCCCCTGCACCACCATCAGCATCGGGGTCTCTTGGCCCCTCCACCACCATCAGCATCGGGGTCTCCTGTCCCCTCCACCACCATCAGCATCAGGGTGGCCTGTCCCCTCCACCACCATCAGCATCGGCGTCTCCTGTCCCCTCCACCACCATCAGAATTGGGGTTCTCACCGTTACCCCCTCCATCACCATCAGCATCGGGGTCTCCTGTCCCCTCCATCACCATCAGCATCGGGGTCTCCTGTCCCCTCCATCACCATCAGCATCGGGGTCTCCTGTCCCCTCCATCACCATCAGCATCGGCATCTCCTGTCCCCTCCACCACAATCAGAATTGGGGTTCTCACCGTTACCCCCTCCATCACCATCATCACTGGGGGCTCATCCCTTCCACCACCACCAGCAACAGTGCCTCCCCATACCCCCCACCCCACTGCCACCATCAGAATTAAGGGCTTCTCCCACCCCAACAAACATAACACGAACAACATTGCCAATGGAGCAGTACCAATCTGTAAGTGCCAACCTGTAACAGCAGCAAGTGCTAGGGCACAGTGCCAGGGGGCAACCTCTCCCCCAGAGGTTAAATTGTGCCCCCGTGGGGGGGAATCCGCTTGACTGATTCTGATTTTGCAGATCCTGTTGTAAACCCCGTCACGCCAGCGAGGTATGAATGTCATAGGAAGATGAATGACCTTTTTCATGCAGCCAGAGTAAGTAAGCCTCCTTTAATTTTTTTAAAATCTTTATTAGCAGTCTTACATTAACACTGCAATGAGGTTACTGTGAAAAGCCCCTAGTCGCCACATTCCGGCACCTGTTCGGGTACACAAGAGGCAAAATTCAGAATGTCCAATTCACCTCACAGCACGTCTTTCGTGACTTGTGGGAGGAAACCGGAGCACCCGGAGGAAATCCACACTGACACGGGGAGAAAGTGCAGACTCCACACAGACAGTGACCCAAGCCGGGAATCGAACCTGGGAACCTGGCGCTGTGAAGCAACAGTGCTACCCACTGTGCTCCCGTGCCACCTATTGTCTCCCTCAGCATCCCTTAGTACAGCCCTCATACCACTACACAATTCCACCCACCTCGCAGGGTCACAGTACTTATTATGGAGCACCCACCCCGAAACCCCCACCCATAATCCCCCCAGTAGCTCTGGTGCCCCTCAAATGCCCGTTCCAACTCACCTCCCATCATGCTGCACTTCATCTGGCGTGGCGTGACTCCCACTTACACTCTTGCCATCTGTCTCATTGCAAGACAAACCCAAGCACAAGAGGCGCGATTGGGTATAGCCAGCTGCAGTGCTGCCGAAGATCAAGACCCTCAGCCCATTTGAGGAATGAGCCCTTGAGCTTTCTGGTGAGGAGCAGGACCACTCCAGTGAAGAGGGTGGAGTCAAGGCCAAAGACACAAGTATGAACCCTCAACAAATCCAGCCATGGCTCAAGCCTCACCTGTGACCTTTTTCCTATCAGTGTTCCCCTATCCCGCACTAATGCCATATCCCTGCCATTGCAGGTCAATCAGCAGACCAGCCCGGACCATCCTCGTGACCGCTGGACACCACAGACCTGAGCAGCTCTGAGGTAGGCATCGCAGAGACCAGTGTTGAAGAGGTGTCTCACCTGTCACCACCACCCTCCACCAGGGCAGATACTTGCACCCAGGTGGGGTTAAGTAGTAGGCAGGCTTCTGGGTCATTCACTGGTGAGCACCTCATATCTGATGATCCACAGCAGACTGAGGGAGGAAAGCCCCAGGGATCTGGGAGGGATGCTGGATCCTCGGACTCTGCTGAGATCGCCACTGATGTCATTTCCCTGTGTATGGCCATCCCAGAGCTGTGGGAGCTGCAAAGGCAGAGTCATGAAAATCAGGGATTTTCAGTATTCCTCCTCGACCTGCAAGGCCGACTGGAAGAGTCCCATAACCATCTGTCAGAGAAGATGATGCTATCAGTCTGTGCAATGACCCCAACATTGCGAGGGTTGGATCCGCAATGGGCACCTGACGCAGGACACGCATTCCTTGGCAGGTGATGTCTGCTCCGTGGTTCAGCTCACAACATAATGGCTGAGGGCATGAGCTCCATGGTGCAGGGCGTTAATTGCATGATGCAGGCACTAGTACAAATCCACAAGTCCACATCGGCAGAGGACGGCCCCTCTATCCTACAGTTCCCGGGCAAGAGTGTCGGCAGCCCTGTCTTCCACCCAGGAGATCCTGAGAGTCTCCAGCCCATCTGATATTCCCCTCCCTGTGAGTGAAAAACATCCAGCCCCGCACACTGAGGAGGGCAGCTCTGCAACAACCATGCAGCCTGAAAGCAGGCTGGGCCCTAAAGGTCCTGGCCCGTCCCCCGCCATCCCAGCGGACGCCCGCCAAGGTCATCTCAGGCAACAGGGTGTGGAAGACAGCAGGTTGCCTCAACCTCAGCTGTGGATACAGTGGATACACCTAGACATAATGGGAGGGTGAGGAAAATTAAGAAACAATAGGCACCTAGTGGAATGGGTGAACCAGGATAGTATTAGAGAAAAAAACACCATTCTCACAACTAGCTAGCATTAAAAGTCACTTTGATCAACTGTAAAGAGCCTCCACACTGTCATATTATGGAACCATGCACCCATATCGAGCGTACGGACAAAAGCCATCAGCTCTGAATATTTCCGTCTACACAGAGGCACGAGGCAGGAATGCTTGTTGTCCCTGCTGCTGTTCGCTTTGGCAATTAAGCCACTGGCCATCGCTCTCAGATTAGCAAAGGGTTGGCAAGGCATCCAAAGAGGAGACAGAGAGCACCGAGTCTCACTCTATGTGGATGACCTTCTCCTCTACGTGTCAAACCTTCTCGACAGCATGGAAATGATAATGGAACTCCGAAAGGAGTTTGGAACCTTCTAGAGCAGGGGTGGGCAAACTACGGCCCGCGGGCCGCATGCGGCCCGCCAAAGGTATTTCTGCGGCCCACCAAGTCATTAAAAAAAAAAAAAAAAAAAATTTTTTTTAATTTTTAAAAAAAAATTTTTTTTTAAGGTTAATGGGGGGGGGGGGGGGGGGGCTGTTGGGTTACTTACTGGTATAGGGTGGATACGTTGACTTGAGTAGGGTGATCATTGCTCGGCACAACATCGAGGGCCGAAGGGCCTGTTCTGTGCTGTACTGTTCTATGTTCTATATGAGGCGCCCAGAATCATAACCGGGTGAAGTAATTATTTTACTTAATATACTATGCGGCCCTTTGTGAATTGTGAATTTCTGAATGTGGCCCTTGCACGGAAAAGTTTGCCCACCCCTGTTCTAGAGTGACAAATGTAGCCTGAGCAAGAGCAAAATCTTCCCCGTGAATCCCTGGCGGGAGAACCAGACCTGGGAATGATGCCGTCCAAATCAGTCCGAACCAAGCTCCAAAACCTGGGAATCCAGATAGGCCACGACTGGACACGAATCCACAAGTGGAACCTGGCAAGCCTGGTGGAAGAAGTAATGAGAGACCTATGGAGGTGGAACTCACTCCTGCCCTCCCTGGCAGGAGGAGTGCAGACAATTAAAGTGAAAGTGCTGTCGGGGCTTCCGGTGTGCACCATGGAGTAAGTGGTCACACACAAGGCAGCTCCTGCCCAAGGTGACAGAAAAGAGCTCTTTTTTAAATCAATACGGGTGGAATTTTGATGAAAAGGCGTAGGTGAATGTTGGAGGAGTACTTTCCCCCAAGAATGGTATGTTTCTTGGTTACCAGACCCACAGAAACAGTGAAAGATTTGGCTGAAGCTACAGCAGAGGCAAAAGCCTCTTCCAGCATGCAGGCGGGGGAAGGGTGAGCTTAAAGGCCTCAAGCTGACTTGAGGGCCTTTATGAAAGCTGAATTCTAGCAGCAGAGGGAACAACTGTGAAAAGATCTCACAAAGGCCATTGAAGAAGCGGTGACGGCTGACTTCCGGTGACGGCGGGCGGGAGGCAGCCGCGCGTTGGAGGGCTCCCGTTCGGGAACGGCATTATCGGGGATTGACGCCCGGTCCTAGGGGCAGCGAAGGCGGTGAAGGCCAGGAGAAAGCACAGGGAATGGATATGTCGAGGTCCAGTAAGAAAACGGCTGTGAAAACAGTTGAAAGTTCATTGGGGAGTAGAAAGGTCACCGTGGGGTCACCAAGGAAAATGGAGGCTGGAGCATCAGGGGAGGCTGCATTGCTTACGGCTGAAGAAATAACTCAGGTAATGGCTGCGGAATTCGAAAGGCAGTTTACAAAATACCTGGAGATAACGAGGAAGGAGATGAGGGAGGTTTTGAGTGTGCTGGTGGAGGAGGCGATTTCCCCGGTGACAACGGCGGTGGCGAGCGCAGTGGCGGAGGTGCGGGAGCAAAGGGAGGCGCTGAAGGAAGTGGAGGAGACATTATTGCAGCATGGTGATCAACTTACGTCGATGGAGAAGGAGATGCGGAGGGTTATGGATGTGAACAAGGATCTGCGAGGAAAATTGGAAGACCTGGAAAACAGGACCAGGCGACAGAATTTGAGGATTGTGGGGCTGCCCGAAGGAGTTGAAGGGCCGAGACCGATTGAGTATTTTGCTGCGATGCTGGCAAAACTATTGGGGGAGGGGGAGGATCCCTCCCAATATGAACTCGATCGGGCTCATCGGTCGTGGAGGCCTGTACCAAAGGCGAGTGAGCCGCCAAGGGTAGTGACCTTGTGCTTCCGTAGGTACAGTGTGAAGGAGAAGGTCCTGTGCTGGGCCAAGCAGAAGCGGGTGGCGCAGTGGGCTGGAGCTGGTATACGTGTATACCAGGACTTTACGGTGGAGCTGGCGAGGAGGCGGGCTGCTTTGAACCAGGTGAAGAGGGCACTGTACATTAGTAAGGTGCAGTGCGGCATTGTATATCCAGCAAAGCTGAGGGTGACTTACAAGCTCAAGGACTTTTATTTTGGAACGGCGGAGGCAGCGGAGGTGTTTGCGAAGGCAGAAGGACTGTGGCAGAACTGAGAAATTGAGAAATGGCCATGTGCCAATGTAACCTCATGACTGTATTTTCTTTTTTTTTGTTTGTTTGTTTCACTGCGTGCGGGTGTATGGGCTAAAGGAGCCAATGTTGTATATATTTGGACAAGGGAAGTGATAGGACTTTCACTCGAAGTGAGGGTTCTTTGGGGTGTAGGTGGATATGCGGGGTTTGTGTGCTAAAAGGGGGATTTTTGGGCTTTCCTAGGGTCGAGCAAGGGTGAAAGGGACCCGGGCGGGGGCCTCCACACTGGCCGGTCTAAGCCGGCCAGTTAACGGGAGTGAGGTGGGGGGAGGGGCTGCGGCCATCGGAGCCTGGCAGAACAGGGTTCGAGTGGTCCAGCCGGGATGGAAAGTTGGAGGGGAAGGAACCGAGGTTGGGGGAAGGAGTTTTACAAGAGGCAGTGGACGGGAGGAGTTGGGAATCATGGATACTCTTGGGTATCATGTACGGCACTCTTTCAGAGGTTGGATGGTGTTGAGTGTATGTGTGTGGGGTGGGGTGGGGGGCTGGGGAGAGAGAGAGAGTGGACTCTATGGTGACCATGGGTGGTCCCGGACTCCTTTTTTCTTTTTCTCCTTTGCTTTTTGTTTCCACCGTGGGAGGGTTTGTTTTATTGGATGTATATCTTGACAGGTGGGCCGTTGTTTGGGATGGTGGGAGGATGGGATCGTTGTTATCGTTAAGGGGATTGATTTTGTATTTGTTACCGTTTACTGTTTGTGGGTGGGGTGTAAATGTTGGAGGAAAATATGAAAATGGAGAATAAAAACATTTATTAAAAAAAAGTGAATGTGCTGTCCAGGTTCCTCTTCCTATTCAGATCCCTCTGGATCTTCATCACCAAAGCCTTCTTCACCACGTTAGATAAGTTAATTATTGCATTAGTGTGGGCTGGTTTAGCACAGGGCTAAATCGCTGGCTTTTAAAGCAGATCATGGCAGGCCAGCAGCACGGTTCAATTCCTGTACCGGCCTCCCCAAACAGACGCCAGAATGTTGAGACTAGGGGCTTTTCACAGTAACTTCATTTGAAACCTACTTGTGACAATAAGTGATTTTCATTTCATTTCATTTTCATCCAGGCCCACCTGGTCCCAGTTGAAATTGATGCACTTGTGGGCCCTCACAAATAGTGCATCAGTGACCTCCCTTATGCACTGTTGACTGGGAAATGCCATACAGGTCACCCATGCAGACCTGAAACGAGCTGCTGGCATAGAAGTTCAGAGTGGCAGTAACTTTCAGGGCCACAGGCAATGGGTGATCTCCCAGTCCATGTGGTGCCAACTCTTGCATCAGCTGACACAAGTGGTCAACCATCTCCCAGGACAGATGCAGTCTTCTCCGGCACTGGACCTCTGATATCTGGAGGTAGGACGTTCAATGTTGGGACACCCATGGCCGGTAGCTTCTCCTCCGAAGCTCCCACATCTGTGGCCCTGCTCCTGGTAGATCAACAGGCCCTGCCACCCCCACCTCTGCAGGGCACTGGTCTTGGCCATATTCAGTGACACGTCAATGTTGCTGCTGGTTGATCACAGTAGAAAGAATTGCCAGCTCGACTGACTCCATGATTCTCCAGGATCAAAATCGGAAAGGAACAGAACACCAAAGTGAGCGATGAGAAGTCCTGACAATGCCATAACCCTCAGCCCTCTCAGCATCTGGGACGTCCACCTATACACATCCCCCATGTCAGTATTTTTCAAACATTTTTGACCGGGACCCATTTTTACCACTCGGCAATCCTTCAGTATCCACGCAAACCGACCTTCACGACCCATGCCAGCCGTATTTCACGAGCCACACTGCCTGAATTTCGCGACCCACGCCGGCCGACCTTCATGACCCATGCCTGCTCTTGGGTTGTCATCAGGAGGAGGTGTTCTGCCTCGCTGGGCTCTGGGCCTGCGGACTGCTGAGGTACATGCAAGAGCAGAACGGCCAGCATTCTGAAAGACGGTTGCAGTGGGCATTTTTCAAAGTCGGTCAAGCCATTGGGTACTTCTTCCCACGATCGGTATGACCCCGTGACCCTCACGGCAGACGCCCACTACTCACCCAGGGGCCGTGACCCTGGGTTTGAAAATGACTGTCCTTTTTGAGCACCTTTCCACTGAGCCTCAATCCCTCCCCTGTCACACAATAGCCACTTCTCCACAGCTGCCCTTCTCAACTCCATCTGAATGAAGTGCTTCAACCCTGGAGAGGCTCAGTGGATGACATGACACCCCCCATGAGTGAGGAGTGAGGGCAGCTGATTGCATTCAATGGACCTGTATTCAGAATCATGGGGAACAAGACGCTGCCCATTGTCATCGCTTGAATGGGGTGACAGATGAGCAAATGCACCCCAACTCCTGCATTAAAAGCCATATCTGCATCATCTCCCTGTTATGATGGTGTAAGTATGAGCCCTGGAGTTCAGTGCTTGGGGGCTAGGCTTCCTAAGGTTTAAAATTGGGCACCAATCAGTGGCACACTCAAGCACTGCAATGCTGACTAAATAGGCACAATTGACTCATCAAGGAAGGGTCAGGGACCTGATTAGGCACCTGGGTTCCCTTTGTGGCAGACAAGGCACACCTGATGCAAGTGAGGACTAAAATTAGCATGCAAACTTCATTCTAAGAGGGCACCCTCTTTCCTCCAGCTTTTAAGGCCTGTGGATTAAATAAGCCTTCCAACTTGAACAACCAGCCACCTTTAAACTAATGCCTGACTGCTGGCTGATGCACTATCAATTACGCAAAGATGAGAGTAGGATGTAATCAAGGCTTTATTACACTGAGATGTGTGGCCTCCTATAGCAGCTGACAAAATGATTGCTGTACGGGGAGCACACACATTTATACTCCGCCTACTGGGCGGAGCCAGCAGGCAGGGATCTACCCCCATGCCTATAGTACAGGGGCCTTACCGTAAAGCACCGATATCAACAACCTATATATACAATATATACATCAGTGGTGACTACCACATTCACCCCTCTTAAAAAATGAGTCCGCGGTGGTGATGGAGAACTATAACAGAAAATTGTGTTTTAACAGTACAGATAATTACAAGTTCAGGCGGTCTGGTGCCTTGATCTGTCGTCAAGAGCGCCGTAGTACTGGTGGCGACTCCGGTGGCGGCTTGGTCTTCGGTGACTCCGGGAACGTGTCGAAATCCTCTTCATCCCCGGGTGTGGGTAAGGGGAGGACGGATTGTCCCGGAGCGTGGGCTGCAGTGGGGTGCGCCGGGGGAAGGGAGGGTAGTGCCGGATCAGAGGGGGGTGTGTGTGGAACCAGCTGGTGCCAGGACCCTGAGAGAGACTGTGTCTTGGCGGCCGTCGGGGTACGCTACGTAAGCGCACTGTGGGTTGGCATGAAGTAGCTGTACCCTCTCAACCAACGGGTCAGCCTTGTGGAGTCGAACGTGTCTACAGAGGAGAACGGGTCCTAGAGCTGCCAGCCATGTCGGGAGCGAAACCCCGGAGGTGGATTTCCTAGGGAAGGCAAATAGACGTTCATGGGGAGTTTCGTTAGTCGCGGTGCACAGGAGCGACCGAATGGAGTGAAGTACGTCGGGGAGGACCTCCTGCCAGCGGGAGGCTGGGAGATTTCTGGACCGTAGGGCCAGCTGGACAGCCCTCCAGACCATCCCATTCTCCCTCTCCACCTGCCCGTTTCCCCTGGGGTTGTAGCTGGTCGGCCTGCTCGAGGCAATACCCCTGTTGAGCAGGTACTGGCACAGCTCATCGCTCATGAATGAGGATCCCCGGTCGCTGTGGATGTAGGCGGGGAACTGAACAGAGCAAAGATGGTGTTGAGGGCTTTGATGACGGTGGCGGACGTCATGTCGGGGCATGGCATGGCAAAGGGGAATCGGGAATATTCATCGCACTGTGGGTTGGCATGAAGTAGCTGTACCCTCTCAACCAACGGGTCAGCCTTGTGGAGTCGAACGTGTCTACAGAGGAGAACGGGTCCTAGAGCTGCCAGCCATGTCGGGAGCGAAACCCCGGAGGTGGATTTCTGAGAAAGTGAGAGGGTGTGGGAAAAGAATGCCACGGGCCTGCCTGCCTGGTTGAGGGTGGCGGCCAGAGCGACGTCTGATGCATCGCTCTCCACTTGGAATGGTACCATCTCGTCTACCGCGTGTTTCGCGGCCTTGGCAATGTCGGCCTTGATACGGTTGAAGGCCTGGTGAGGGGATAAATAGTGAATTGAATGAGTGGGCGGGCCTTGTCCGCAGAGTTTGGGACCCACTGGGCGTAATACGAAAAGAACTCCAGGCATCGTTTGAGGGCCTTGGGGCAGTGGGAGAGGGGGGGGGGAGTTTCATGAGGGGGCACATGCGATCGGGACCACATACCCTAGGATGGCTAAGTGGTTCGTGCTGAACACGCACTTCTCCTTGTTATACGTGAGGTTGAGGAGAGTGGCGGTGTGGAGAAATTTAGCAAGGTTGGCGTCATGGTCCTGCTGATCGTGGTCGCAGATGGTGACATTGTCCAGGTATGGGAAAGTGGCCCGCAGTCCGTACCGGTCAACCATTCGGTCCATCTCCTGTTGGAAGACCGAGACCCCTTTGGTGACGCCGAAGGGAACCCTAAGAAAGTGGTAAAGGTGGCCGTGTGCTTCGAAGGCAGTGTATTGGCGGTCCGCCTTGCGAATGGGGAGCTGGTGGTAGGCAGATTTCAGGTCCACTGTCGAGAAGACCCGGTACTGTGCAATCTGATTGACCATATCAGATATGCGTGGGAGGGGGTACACGTCACGCTGCGTGTACCAATTGGTGGTCTGACTGTGGTCAACGACCATCCTGTTTTTCTCCCCAGTTCTGACCACTACCACCTGGGCTCTCCAAGGGCTGTTGCTGGCTTCGATGATACCTTCCCAAAGCAGCCACTGGACTTCAGACCTGATGAAGATCCTGTCCTGGGCACTGTACCATCTGTTCCTGGTGGCGACGGGTTTGCAATCCGGGGTTAGGTTTGCAAAAAGGGAAGGTGGGTTGACCTTCAGGGTCGTGAGGCCGCACACAGTAAGGGGTGGTAGGGGCACGCCGAATTTCAGGGTTAGGCTCCGGAGGTTGCACTGGAAGTCCAGGCCGAGTAGCAGGGCAGTACAGAGGTTGGGGAGGACGTAGAGGCGGAACCGGCTGAACTTCACGCCCTGGACAGTGAAAGTGGCAATGCAGTACCCCCGGATCGCCACGGTGTGGGATCCGGAGGCCAAGGAGATTCTTTGGTTAGCAGGGTGTACCACGAGGGAGCGGCACCTTACCGTATCGGGGTCAATGAAGCTTTCAGTGCTCCTGGAGTCCAGCAGGCAGGAGATCTCGTGTCCGTTGACCTTTACTTTAGTTGAAGCAGTCGTGAGGTTGTGTGGTCGAGACTGGTCAATCGTGACCGAGGCGAGGCGCAGCTGGTCGTCGGCGGTCGGAGGCGATGAGTGGCCGGATGAGGTGCCCGACAGGCAGGGGTCCTGAGTCGGGTCAGACGGCGGTGCCCACGTGTTGCGAGTCGAGCAAGATGGCGGCATCCACTGGCCGCACGTGGTCCGAGGAGGGGAAGATGGCAGCGCCCACTGGCCACACGTGGGGGCTGCCGGCACAATAGTGGCGATTGAGCGGGCCTGGCACACTGCAGCGAAATGTCCCTTCTTGCCACAGGCCTTGCAGAGGGCTCTCCGCGCCGGGCAGCGCTGTCGGGGGATGTTTTGATTGCCCACAGAAGTAGCATTTGGGCCCCCCCGGGGTTGGTTGGCTGCCGCGCGGCACAGGCGTGGGGTTGGCTGAGGGCGGTCACTGACGGGGTCCACGATGGGGCAGCCGTCTGCGGAGTCCACGATGCACAGGCGGGATGGGCCGTGCGGTTGGGGCATAGGCCTGAATGTTGCGTGATGCGACTGTAAGTGAGAGTGCTAGTTTTTTGGTCTCCGCGAGGTCGAGCGTGGCCCCCTCTAGGAGGCGCTGGCGGATGTAGTCAGACCCTATGCCCGTAACAAATGCGTCTCTCATTAGCAAATTTGAGTGTTCCGTGGCCGAAACGACCTGACAGTCAAAGTCTCTAACTAGGGCGAGCAGGACGCGCCAGAAATCTTCCACCGACTCACCGGGAAGTTGGCGCCGCGTGGAGAGGAGGTGCCTGGCGTAGATTTTGTTAGTCCGCTGAGCGTAGTTTTCCTTCAGTAGCGCCATGGCTTCTGCGTAGGTCGGCGCATCCTGGACGAGTGGAAAGACGTTGGATCTCAGCCGCGTGTAAAGGATCTGGAGCTTCTGTGCTTCTGGAATTGTGTCTGGCGCAGACCTGATGTATGCTTCAAAACAGGCTAGCCAATGTTCAAAGTCCTTTTTGGCGTTGTCTGCTTGAGGATGCAGCTGCAGGCGATTTGGCTTGATGCGGAGGCCCATCTCTGAAAAACTCAGTGTGATAAATTGATGCACTATCAATTAAGCAAAGACGAGAGTAGGATGTAATCGAGGCTTTATTACACTGAGATGTGTGAACTCCTGCAGCAGCTGATGAAATGGCTGCTGTATGGGGAGCACACATATTTATACTCCACCTACTGGGCGTAGACAGCAGGCAGGGCTCTACCCCCGTACCTTTGTACAGGGGCCTTACTGTAAAGCACCTCTATCAACATCCTATGTATACATATATACATCAGTGGTGACTACCACACTGGCCTCCATAACCACTGGCCTTGAACTTCCATATATTTTGTGCCCTCTGGCTTCATAGTGCTGCCGGAAAGTATGGGTTCATTCTCACTGCCGTACCAGCCCCCCGCCCCCCCCCCCCCCCCCCCCCCCCACCCCAGCCCCGCCGCCCCCCACTGGGTCATCAGACATGATTAGGCTGGAAAACACCCTTTGTCAGAGTCCCTCACTCTTCCCATGCAGCCTTGCATCTCACGGGGCCCATCCATGAAACTCACAGTTGCCCCTGCGTTGGCCCTATGTATTCACCTGCACCCACCCACTTTCCACCTACCACTCTGGATGGATAATCACTTAGAGATGATATGGGCAGCACGGTAGCACAAGTGGATAGCACTGTGGTTTCACAGCGCCAGGGTCCCTGGTTCGATTCCCCGTTGGGTCACTGTTCTGCACATTCTTCCCGTGTCTGCGTGGGTTTCCTCCGGGTGCTCAGGTTTCTTCTCACAGTCTAAAGACGTGCAGGTTAGGCGGTCTGCGCCAGACACAATTCCAGAAGCACAGAAGCTCCAGATCCTTTACACGCGGCTGAGATCCAACCTCTTTCCACTCGTCCAGGATGCGCCGACCTACGCAGAAGCCATGGCGCTACTGAAGGAAAACTACGCTCAGCGGACTAACAAAATCTACGCCAGGCACCTCCTCTCCACGCGGCGCCAACTTCCCGGTGAGTCGGTGGAAGATTTCTGGCGCGTCCTGCTCGCCCTAGTTAGAGACTTTGCCTGTCAGGTCGTTTCGGCCACGGAACGCTCAAATTTGCTAATGAGAGACGCATTTGTTACGGGCATAGGGTCTGACAACATCCGCCAGCGCCTCCTAGAGGGGGCCACGCTCGACCTCGCGGCGACCAAAAAACTAGCACTCTCACTTACAGTCGCATCACGCAACATTCAGGCCTATGCCCCAACCGCACGGCCCATCCCGCCTGTGCATCGTGGACTCCGCAGACGGCTGCCCCATCGTGGACCCCGTCAATGACCGCCCTCAGCCAACCCCACGCCTGTGCCGCGCGGCAGCCAACCAACCCCGGGGGGGCCCAAATTGCACTTAATGTTAGGAGAGGTTATTGGGTTGCGGGGATAGGGTGGAAGTGAGGACTTAAGTGGGTCGGTGAGACTCGATGGGCCGAATGGCCTCCTTCTGTACTGTATGTTCTATATTGTCAGAGGCCCAGTAAGGAGGAAACTGGAAGCGATGCCAGCGTACCAGCGCTAGACCCCGAGAGGTTTCCAGCCATGAAGGTCTGTTAAGGCTTGTAAGCGACCCCACCCCCCGAAATACCAATACTGAATCTACCACATCCCCACCCCCCAGCCCCGAGTTGAACCTATCTGGGTCCCCCGCATCCTCTCAACTGCCCCCTCTGTGACTGGAACCCTCGAGGGTAATGGTGACCTGAGCATTCACCTCTGATATCCCCTTGGGAGATGAGGTCACCAAGCTCTCGATTGAACACAGCTGTTATAAATGCCACCAGCATGAAATCACTCTGTGACCATAGAATTTACAGTGCAGAAGGAGGCCATCGGCACATCAAGCCTGGACCGGCTCTTGGAAAGAGCTCCGTATCCAAGCCCATACCATTCATATGGTGAAGTCACCATAATCCCAGATACAGTGAGAAACCTTACAACACCAGTTTAAAGTCTAACAGGTTTGTTTCAAACACTAGCTTTCGGAGCACTGCAGTTAGGAAGGCAAATACAATGTTAACATTCATGTCGAGAGGGCTAGAGTACAAGAGCAGGGATGTACTTCTAAGGCTGCATAAGACTCTAGTCAGACCCCATTTGGAGTATTGTGAGCAGTTTTGGGTGCCGTATTTGAGAAAGAATACACTGGCCTTGGAAATGGTCCACAGGAGGTTCACAAGAATGATCCCTGGAATGAAGAGCTTTTCATATGAGGAATGGTTGAGGGCTCTCGGTCTGTACTCATTGAAATTTAGAAGGATGAAGGGGGATCTTATTGAAACCTACAGGGTACTGCAAGGCCTGGATAGAGTGGACGTGGAGAGGATGTTTCCACTTGTAGGAAAAACTAGAACCAGAGAACACAATCTCAAACCAAAGGGACGATCCTTTAAAACAGAGATGAGAAGGAATTTCTTCAGCCAGAGGATGGTGAATCGGTGGAACTCTTTGCCGCAGAAGACTTTGGAGGCCAAATCATTGAGTATATTTAAGACAGAGATAGATGGGTTCTTGATTAATAAAGGGATCAGGGGCTATGGGGAGAAGGCAGAGAATGGGGATGAGAAAAATATCAGCCATGGTTGAATGGTGGAGCAGACTCGATGGGCCGAGTAGCCTAATTATGCTCCTATGTCTTATGATCTTATCTATACACCTCCGCAACCCTCCAGTTTTTCAACCATGGCAGGCAGATCAGTCAAGCACACTGACATACAGTGACTGATATTCCTTCCTTTCTCTTGCAGGAGAAGGTGATCCCAACTGGAAGGAGAGGCAGATGACAGACGAGAACTACCAAGAATCTATCTCCGCATTGCACTTATAGGATCATGGGCACCAATGCTACAGAGCCAGTGGCACCCTTCACTGTGAAGGTTATCACGAACAATGCTAAATTGCTGCCTTATGCACCTTCTCCAAAAACTCCTCATTATCATCTTGAAAGATGCCATGAAATGGAAACTGCTGAAGGAGTGACTGAGGATCTTCTTCTTTCTTCCCCACTTGCCCTTCTTCCACCTCTACCTTCCTGTATACCTTTGTGCTCCCATATAATCAGGAAATGCTGGCTGTCCAGGACCTGTAGCCTGGCACAAAAGGGCAAGGTGAGGAAGAGAGCTCTGAGGAAGAGGCACAGTCACTCAATCAGACATTTGCGTCCACTAGTTCAGATACTCTCACTGTGCAAACACGAGAAACTAGTTTAAAGTTGGGGTTTGCATGTGGTCTGTCATTGGACATCAGTGGGGGCATCTCAGGTGTGTGAATTCGCCAGAGCCCAATAACAGCTCTGATGCAGAGACTCATATAAGGGACTCATTGCAGCAGATTATCGGAAAACCCTGCTGAACGTGCACATCAAGATGTCTGGTACATCAACACAGCTACCAGATTACCTCCAGTCATTGCATAGCAACATGGAGAGGTTGGGCATTCGCTGGCACAGGACATTGTGCAGAGCATCAAGCCCATCCTTAGCACCATGCCAGTCAACATCCAACTATGGGGATATGGCTGTGAATAATATTGGTTACACTCAGTAATGCGACCTCCCACCAGAAGAAGGCATCAGACATCAGTCATGTGACATCCGGCCATTGCCAGAAGGCTGTAAGGTGTACACCAGGACAGTCGCACATCAGGGCAGTTCCAGGAGAATCTATGTAATTCAATCAGTAACTTGGTCTGTATAGTATTCTAATTTTTACCTTACCATGTGTACATCAATACATCATCATGCTACTTAAGTCACCAGCTGTTCTGTATTATCATTGCAAAGACAAGGTTACAGAACACAACATGGCACCAGGTATATTGAAGATTTGAGGGTAATAGCAGAAAAAGCGAAGTTAAATCAGCCGAAGAATGAAAAAAGAGAGAATTCTTCCACCGATCTGGTGAACTGCGTCTATTGACAACTCAACGCAACAAACGGCATTGAAGTTTGAGATGGAATGTTTAAAGACACCCCACCAGCTTCAAGTCTCGGGTACCTTGGGCGAAAACTGGCGCTTTCTCAAACAGCAGTTTAAACTCTATGGGCGGGATTCTCTGATTGCCGACGCCGAAATTGCGTTTGGCAATTGGTCCGAGAATCCATTTTTACGCCGAAATCAGGGGCGGCGCTGTTTTTCGGATGCTCTGCCCCCTCAAAAACAGCATAATTGCTGAATATGCCGCATGCTGTTGGGATGGCGTCAAGACGTTACCTGAGACCCTCCCCCAATGCTCCTCCCCCAATGAGCCGATTTCCCAACAGCGTCGGTCGCATGTGCTCACAGTTTGTGCTCAAATACTTCGATCGGCATTGCTCTCCGAAAGAAACTGAAATATTTGATAGATATATTTTTTGTTCGCGCACCCAGATAACAGATGAATCTTTCGACAGTTTTGTAACTGACTTGAGGCTGAAGGTCCAGTCCTGTAATTTCAGTGATCTAAAATCATCGATGATAATCAAATTGTATTTGACATATCGAATGATAACTTCCGTGAAAGGTTGTTACGGGAGGAAGACCTGAAATTGGAAAATGCAATAAAGATTTGTCATGCGAGCGAGTTGACTGCACAGCCAGTCAGTACACTCACTCTGAAACATTTTAGCGTCAACATGGAAGTGGATGCCACCACCATGAGTACTATGACGCAGGTCAATAAGAAACATGGTCTAATGCAGGCTGCCATTTTAAGCAGCCGACAGGAGCCGCCATCTTGTGCTACAAATGTGGCAAACGACATGGCCCACGGCAATGTCCAACCTTTGGAAAAGTATGTTCCAGGTGTGGCTGTGTTAATCCTTTTGCAAAATAATGTTTTTTGCGTCCTATGGTGGATCAAATCAGATCAGTCAACGCGGTTGATGAGATGTCTCCGGACGAACAGTTCTTCATCGATCTCATTTCAACCAAGGACCAGAAGAGCCCAGCCCATAAAGATGAAGATATAATTTCAAAAAATAACAACGTTAGTAAGAACAAATCTAAAGCCATCAAAACCAGATGGAAAACTTTAGTGTGGATGAATAACTCGTTGGTAAAATGTGACCTCGACATGGGAACGAGGGCCAACCTCCTCAGTCAGTCTGCTTTGCACAGGCTGAAAGCGTAGCCAGAATTTGTTGATTGATCGGGACTGCTGCTACGCTACGGTAGGAAAACGATTGAGACGGTGGGTGAATGTAAGCTTGAGCTTTACATGCATGACACAATGTGTATGTTACCGTTTTACATGGTGGACATGAAAACCGCATCCATCATAGGAGCGGATGCATGTGAGGCCCTGAACCTAGTTGAGCGGCTGTACATTCCAAACAGCGGTGGCCAGCCGAACTCTACAAATCGCAACAAGATATGATAGTGCAGTCATTTGATGAGCAATAAGCAGAAGTCCATGCAGAGGACGACAAATCAGATAAAGAGACAGAAGTGACAAAGGGCATTCCAAACTTCTGGTTAACAATCTTCAAGAAGGTGTATATACTCAGTGGCATGATACAGGAGCAAGATGTGAATGTTAAAAGTTCAGAGCGTGAACAGCCGATGAACCTCACTCTGGACTTTAGCCTAACGAGTACTTTACAAATGAGGTAATTACGAAAGTATGTCAGCTGCAATCGCAGCCTGACAAGCTTGAATCTTCATTCTGTGACGAACTCACGGGATGCATAGGCTGCCAGATCAACTGGAAGAAAGGAAAAAAATGCCACGCTAAAAACCATCAAAACGAAGCCGAAGCAGTTAGGTTTGAGTACTCACAAAACACTTACAAAACCTGTATCATTCTTCAATTTCTTCAGTCCTCCTGAAGTTCCACAGCATGGAATGTTAAATAAAAGTTCTCAGCAAAATGTGCTGCTGACTTAGAAACTGGTCACCTCCTGCGTGAATATATAATGTTGTATTTTACAGGAGAAGTCTTTGCAGAAGATATTGACTCCGATAACAAATACTATGATGACATATACGAATATTACAAAGACGATGCAGAAAGTAAAGATGTGGAAGGTGAGCAAGATGAAGACAACTATGAAACGCTGGTAAACCTGTTTCACGCGAGTAATGACGAGTTAGATGAAGAAGCCCACAAAGCACTGCTCCGGTGGTTTGGCGGGAATGACGAGGTGGTCACAAGGGACGCCCAGACTGTGCAGGACACTGAGAAGGGCAAAAGCTCCAAGTGGCGCACTCCGAGAGGGAATGTGAGATTGCAGTAGCCGACACCTCAGAGGAACAGGACTCAAATAAACTAATAACAGAAGACATCATACTAAACTTGGACAAACTGGCTCCAGAGGCACATGATGAATCGTCTCAGGCCTCTGAAATGGTTCTGGCAGTCGACTCTCCAATGCTCGAGGCTACTCCACCAGAAGATGAGTTAGAGGAGCTGATGGCTATGTCGCTATGTAGCTCAACGGATCACATGTGTGCACCACTGCAAGACCAGGATGACCCATCGCCTGGATCATCAGGATCCGAGAAAGTCTGTATTGTAATCTCCAGTGATGAGGAGCCATCAATAGGTGCTCCAACAAGACAGGAAGGGACAGCAACTGAGGTTATAGATGTGCCTTCAACCCAGGCACTAGAGTACGAGGCTCTGCAACCACCAGTAGAAGGCACGGACTTGGTTGGGACCACATAATCCCTCGGAAGCACACCGGCACAATAAGTCCCAACTGGTGATCCGTGCACTTCTTCTCACATGGCGCAGACTAGTAACAAGACAGGGATCGCCAAACCCAAACTCAAAAATGGAAGCACTCACAAAGTAATAATCAGTGTAAAAAAGAGGAAGAGAAGGAGAGTGGGAGAGGCAGTACATCCCACTGATGAAACCAAGAGAGAAGACATCGCATTGCATCAAAAGGATACAAAGCAAGAGACCAGCACGCAAACCAGTCTTCAAAAAGGCTGGCAACAGTCCAAACGATCAGCAGGGTGGTCCCGTGAGGAAGGCACAATGAGCTGTGCATTAGGGACATACACCTAGCAGGCATATCATGTCTATGGACGTATTAGTTAAATCTGTTTATATATAAAACACATATGTAAAGTAAAGATATAAATCATGTTTGTATATAAAGATCAATATCACCAAAGGAAGGGGAATGTGGCGACATGCCTGTGAATAATATTAGATACACTCAGTAATGTGACCTCCTATCAGCAGGTGACATCGAACATCAGTCATGTAACATCCGGCCATCGGCAGAAGGCTGTAAGGCGTTCACCAGGACAGTCGCACATAAGGGTAGTTCCAGGCGAGTCTATGGGCGGGATTCTCCGCCCCGCCGCGCCACATTTCTGTCCCAACTGGCCGGCGGGATTCTCCGTTACGCCGGCCGGTCAATGCATTTTCCCATTGTGGGGTAGCCCCACGCCGTCGGGAAACCCCCAGGCTCCGGCATAACGAAGAATCATGCCGGCGGAGAATCCCGGCCTATGTAACTCAATCAGCAATTTGGTCAGTATAGCGTTCTGATTGTTACCTTACCACGTACACCAATAAATCATCATTCTAGTTAAGTCACCAGCAGTTCTGTAGAATCATTGGAACAACAAGGTTACAGAACGCAGCACCAACATGATGAACATTTGTCTTAGCTTCCATTGAGCAGATGCCTCCGGTGTATCAGTGCTGCAGTGGAGGCTCAGAGAGAGGCCATAAGATCCCTGGCTGCTGGCATGTAGATTCAGACAGCTGGCATCCAGTCACAGGCAGCTGCCATTGTGGATCGGGTCATGGTCTCAATGCTCAACAGGGAATTCAGGCTCACACAGCAGTCCGGCAATCTGTTCGCTAGCACCCGTGGCAGTGGCAGGAGCACAGTGGAGCACAATCCTGCTTTCCTCTTTCAGGATAATTGTCATTTTTGTTGGGTTTTTTTTTCATTTGGGAGTCATTCAGTAAATTTTCTTATTTTGGTTTATGGTTTTCCCATGGGGATTGTAACATAATTAATAGCATAAGTACCCTTTTAGCAATCTGATCATTTTTAATGACTGCTAATTAATCTCTCTGACACAGAAAATTAACAACTAAAAGTGCAGAGTTCCATTCCACCTGGAAGTAAAGTGCTGTTGTCGAATTTAAACATGTCAAATATTAAATTTATTTTTTCTTACTTTTTCTTTCTCTATATTTGCTCTCTCCCTTAATCCAATAATTCTATCCCCCTCATTTTTTCCCTCGATCTCTGATCTGGCATCGAATTCACCCACTCCAGTGCACCTTCCTGCTTCCCTGTGTTTTGTTCATTTCCCAATCCTTAATTTCATTGCTGAAGGAGACACACTGATGGTCCCAACATTCACTATGATCCCAGATGCACCTTGTGGCACTACTGCCCACCTTTCCAGCAATTTTGATGCAAAATTAATTTTTGAGCTGAAGCATGCAGGAAAACTGGGCACGCCATCAGATGCCGTGATTCAGCAAATTCAATGTCATTATAATATCATAAAAAAGGTTCTGGGCAAGAAAAGGCTACCTGGCTGATTGAAGTTCAGCTCTCTAATGCTCTAGCTGAGGATATCCAAACATTTTGGATCATTTGATCAAATTTGGCGTCACGCAAACCCAAATTACAAATTTGTTGACAGAACTGAGAGTGCAGTCTTTTAGATGACATGTGACACCAAAGATCTATTTGCCCTATCAGATGGATGTAAAATATATCATTGCACTATTTTGAAGAAAGGCTGAGGCATTCTCCCTGGTGTCCACATCAATATTTATTCCTCAATCATCAATGCCTAAAAACAGATTTAATTTCACTGTCACATTGCTGTGTGCAAATTCTCTATCATATTTTCTACATTACCACAGTGACTTTACACTTCAAAAGTCCTTCAATGGCCATAAAGCACTTTGGGCCTCATGAAAGGGTCTGTCAAAACACAAGTTGTTTCTTTAAAACCCAGGACAAAAGTGAGTCACCTACATTCCACTTTCTTTGTTTTACAGGTATAGCTTAAGGCATCAAAGTAAATATTTTACGGGATGCAGGATGGTGCGACCATGTGTGAAATCTGTACTGGAGAACTGATTTTGCAAATGTTGTCATACAAAACCATCAGAATGTTGATTAATTTTTATAATATGCATCCTATCCTAAAGTCTTGAAATCATGGCTTTGGATATTAGCATATAAATGTTGAACATTTGGATGAAAGTTCTCCCTCAGTTAACATTTGGATGAAAATGGTGTAATGCCTCCTTTAAAATATTGGAGGGAGACATTTCATATCAAAGTCCATTTGGTACACTATTATCATTAACACATAATTTCATGGCCTATAATTTGAAATGTTGAGATTTATATAATCAAATTACTTTTTCTTTATTTTTTCATTTTAAGGCTGATTAAATCAGCAATTTGACCACGTTAATTCAGAAAAGTAATGAGCAATGGAATTAGGGAAAGGCAACAGAATAAAGAAGTCGAACTGGGAAAAATGGATAGATGACGGATGGAGGAGCTGCCAAGAAGGGAATGAAAAAGAAGGTAAAAATGAGAAGCAAAGAACAAGAGAGAGAATGGGGAAAGGTGATGGAAGGAGGGGAGGATAGTGGGAAAGGGGAAAGAAAATTATAAGGAAAGAAAGTGAGGATGGAGGAAAAGAGAGAGAGAGAGAGACGGTGACGGATGGGGCCTGATTTCTTTTGACTTCCAGTGGGTAGCTTTTCAGCCTCCAATTTAAAATTGCAGTCAGACAGATGGGGATGGGAATGGAAGTCCCTGCTTTATTTTTACTGGGCAATGCATATTAACTACCCCCTCCACCGACCCCAACACCTTGCCACCTAATTTTCATGGCTAGGGACTTAAAACGTACCCTTTGCTCCAAACTTCCCCTGGTGGTTTGACGGATATAGAAAAATCACCTTGTAGCAAAGGGTGATGCAAATCTTTGTCCTATTACTGTGGTACCTTTAAGAGGCGAGTTCTCAAATGGTCAGATGACCCACTTGGCCAATCGGACCGATGCGCACGAATCCTGGGACTGAGCACAGTTTTCCCCGGCAGTTTGGAGTCTGGAGTCGTGGAATACGGTACCGTTTATCTCACTCTCACTTTAATAAACCGTTTATTTGTTAATCTACTTGGTAATTGCCAGTGTATAAAGATACTGCATTTGGCAATGAGGATCTATCAGAGTGCCTTTCCTAATGCTACTGAAATTGGGAGACCAGGCCTCATATGGAAACCTGTTTTCTTTGAAGAAAACTCATTTTGCAGTCTGTGTGTGTCAAAATGCCCCTTTTTGGGAAACTTGAGCCATTCAATCTGAACATGGAGCATGGGTTCTATAAGTCGAACGCAGCATTATTTCTTTAAGGCCAGAGAAAACTAAGCAGACCCTACCAGGGCCACAAAAAAAAAATTCCGACTCCAGTTCACTGTGTTGAGAATAACCCTGAAAATGGATCTGAAGTATATAGGTTAAACAACATTAAGGTGGACAAAATGCTTCCAATTTCGATCGTGTTGATCGTAAATGGTCAGCTACTCGGAATGGAGGTGGATGGGGGTAGCTCTGCTACAGGTGTAAATACACAAATGTATCATTATCTACAAGATGGGGTCCAGCCCCTGAAGTTAAGAAGCACAATGGTCAGGCTGTCCACCTATATTGCAGAAGCTTTAAGGATCTTAGGAATGACCACAATGTCTGGAAGCTACCTCCAATAATAGTGGTGGCCAAGGGCCACATCTGATGAACCAAGATTGGCTTCACCAAATTAGGTTAAATTGGCTGGAAATTTAACAAAAGTGATCTTCATGGCGTCTTAAAAAAAACCAGGAGGTTTTCCAAGACATGTTAGGCAAAATACAGGGCCTAAAAGCAAAGATTTACGTGGATCCTGAGGCCACGCCCAAGTTTTACAGAGCCTGACCTGATCCCTATGCCTGAGATGAGAAGGTTGAGTCAAGTGGATAGAAGAATTAGGCGACATCAAGCCTGTACACCTTTTGGAGTGGGAGGCTCCCATTGTGCCAGTGGCTGAGCCAAGATGGAACCATTAGGATATGCGGTGATTTACAAATTAACCGTGAATGAGGCGGCAAAATTGGACTGATACTCAATGCCAAGAATTGAAGATTTATACTCAAAATTAGCAGGAGGTTTAATTTAGACTAAACTTGATATGAACCTGCATGTCAATAATTAGAGTTAGACGAGGCATCTAGAGAATTTGTCACTATAAATACCAACAAAAGCCTATACCAGTATACCTGCCTACCCTGTTTTTAAAAAAAATAATTTTTATTAAGATTTTCAAAAACATATCAAAACATAACATAATAGCAAGAGAACCGTATTAACAACAAAAAAAGAAATAACACAATAACCCCCAAAACCAAACCCCCCACCCCCACCCCCCCACCCCCCACCCCCAGTAACTACACAAAGAAGAAATAGATAAGCACCCAGCATATTCAATAAACACATATACACATTTCTCCCTTCCCCGCAACAAACCCCCCCCCCCCCCCTCCATGTCTCTCCCTCCACCCCCCCCCCCCCCCCCCGGGTTGCTGCTGCTGCCGGCCTATTTTCCTACCGTCATGCCAGGAAGTCAAGGAAAGGCTGCCACCGCCTAAAGAACCCCTGTACTGATCCCCTCAGGGCAAATTTCACCTTCTCCAATTTGATGAACCCTGCCATATCATTGATCCAGGCCTCCACGCTTGGGGGCCTCACATCCTTCCATTGAAGCAAAATCCTCCGCCGGGCTACTAGGGACGCAAAGGCCAGAACACCGGCCTCTTTCGCCTCCTGCACTCCCGGCTCCACTGCAACCCCAAACATTGCGAGTCCCCAGCCTGGCTTGACCCTGGATCCTACCACCCTCGGCACCGTCCTTGCTACCCCCTTCCAAAATTCCCCCAGCGCTGGGATGCCCAGAACATATGGGCATGATTCGCTGGACTTCCTGAACACCTAGCACACCTGTCTTCGCCCCCAAAAAACCTACTCATCCTCGTCCCGGTCATGTGGGCCCTGTGCAGCACCTTGAACTGTATAAGGCTAAGCCTCGCACAGGAAGAGTAGGAATTCACTCTCTCCATGGCATCCGCCCACGTCCCCTCCTCAATCTCCTCACCCAGCTCCTCTTCCCATTTACCCTTCAGCTCCCCCACCGAAGCCTCATCCACCTCCTGCATGACGTGGTACACGTCTGCAATCCTCCCCCCTCCAACCCACACCCCCGAGAGCACCCTGTCCCGTACCCCATGTGGGGGCAGCAGAGGGAACCCCTCCACCTGTCGCCTGGCAAACGCCCTAACCTGCATGTACCTAAACATGTTCCCCGGGGGGAGCCCAAACTTCCCCTCTAACTCACCCAGGCTTGCAAACCTCCCATCCACAAACAGGTCCCTCAACCTCCCAATACCTACCCTATGCCAGCCAAGAAACCCACCATCGATGCTCCCTGGAACAAACCGGTGGTTCCCCCGTATCGGGGACTCCATTGAGCCACCCACCTCCCCCATGCCGTCTCCATTGCCCCCAACTTTTGAGGGTAGCCGGCACCACCGGGCTCGTGGTATACCTCGTTGGAGGGAGCAGCAACGGCGCCATTACCAGCGCCTCCAGTCTCGTGTCCACGCAGCACGCCATCTCCATCCTCTTCCATGCTGCCCCTGCCCCGTCCATTACCCACTTACGCACCATCGCTGCATTGGAAGCCCAATAGTACCCACAGAGTTTGGGCAACGCCAGCCCCCCCCTATCCCTGCCCCGCTCCAAAAACACCCTTCTCACCCTCGGAGTCCCATGCGCCCATACAAATCTCGTAATACTCCTATTGACCCTCCTAAAAAAGGCCTTCGGGATAAGGATGGGGAGGCACTGGAACAGGAACAAAAACCTCGGGAGCACCGTCATCTTGATGGACTGCACCCTGCCTGCCAGCGACAGCGGCAACATGTCCCATCTTTTAAACTCCTCCTCCATTTGCTCCACCAGCCTAGTGAGGTTAAGTTTGTGAAGGGCCCCCCAGCTCTGAGCCACCTGGACTCCCAGGTACCGAAAGCTCCTCCCTGCCCTTTTCGGTGGGAGTCTACCAATCCCCTCCTCTTGATCCCCCGGGTGCATGGCGAACAGCTCACTCTTACTCAGGTTGAGCTTGTACCCAGAAAAGCTCCCACATTCCCTAAGGATCGTCATCACCTCCGGCATTCCCCCCACTGGGTCCGCCACATATAGCAACAAGTCATCTGCGTGTAATGGCACTCCCCACCCCGCACCAGACCCCTCCAATTCCTCGACTCCCTCAACGCCATGGCCAGGGGCTCAATTGCCAACGCAAAGAGCAAAGGGGACAGGGGACACCCCTGCCTCGTCCCCCGGTACAACCAAAAGTACTCCGATCTCCTCCTATTTGTGGCTACGCTCGCCATCGGGGCCTCGTATAACAGCCTCAGTCAACTGACAAACCCCTCCCCGAACCCAAACCTTTCCAGCACCTCCCACAAGTACCCCCACTCAACCCTATCAAAGGCCTTCTCCGCGTCTAATGCTACCACTATCTCCGCCTCCCCTTCTACCGCCGGCATCATGATAACATTCAGAAGCCTACGTATATTGGTGTTCAGCTGCCTTCCCTTCACAAACCCCGACTGGTCCTCATGAATGACCCCCGGCACACATTCCTCTATCCTTGTGGCCAAGATCTTCGCCAGCAGCTTGGCATCCACATTTAACAATGAGATCGACCTATATGATCCACACTGCAGGGGGTCCTTGTCCAGTTTAAGGATCAAGGAAATCAGCACCCGTGACATAGTCGGGGGGGGCAAAGCCCCCCCCCTCCCTTGCCTCGTTAAAGGTCCCAACCAACAGGGGGCCCAGCAGGTCTGCAAACATTTTGTAAAATTCGACCGGAAACCCATCCGGCCCCGGCGCCTTCCCCGACTGCATGCTACCTATCCCTTTGACCAGCTCCTCCAGCTCAATCGGCGCCCCCAGCCCCTCCACCTGTCCCTCCTCCACCTTCGGAAATCTCAGCCTGTCCAAAAAGCGGGGGGAATGGGGCGCTTTTTGGACAGGCTGAGATTTCCGAAGGTTGAGGAGGGACAGGTGGAGGGGCTGGGGATCGATCCAATGGGGGATCCAGCACCGTGTTAAAGTCCCCCCCCCCGCCCCCAGTATCAAGCCCCCCGTCTCTAGATCCGGAATGCGGCCCAGCATGCACCGCATAAAACCCGCATCGTCCCAATTTGGGGCATAGACATTCACCAGCAACACCCACTCCTCTTGCAACTTGCCGCTCACCATCACATACATCCCTCCACTGTCAGCCACCACCTTTGACGCCTCAAACGACACCCTTATTCCCACCAGAATCGCCACCCCCCGATTTTTTGCACCCCAGCCCTGAATGAAACACCTGGCCTACCCAGCCCTTCCTCAGTCTAACCTGGTCTGCCACCTTCAGGTGCGTCTCCTGGAGCATACCCACGTCCGCCTTCAGCCCCTTCAGGTGCGTAAACACCCGGGCCCGTTTGACCGGCCCATTCAGCCCCCTCACATTCCAAGTTATCAGCCGGATCAGAAGGCTCCCTGCCCCCCTCCCCTGCCGATTAGCCATAACCCGTCCCCTGCCCGCCCCAGGCCAGCGCCCCTCGCTCGGCCCGTTCCCCACGGCGGCAAACCCCCACCCCGACCCCCCCTGCAGACTCCAGCTCCTTCCTGGCCATTTCAGCAGCAACCCGGTACCCCCCCCCCCCCCATTCCCCCCCCCCTCCCCCCAGGCTAGGACCCCTCCCAGCCGCGTTACTCCCACCATAGCACTCCCGTGAGCCAGCTAACTTTTACTGACCCCGGCAGCTCCCGCCATACCTCCGACCCCTCCCAACGTGGGGCTACTCCTCCTCCCCCAAACCCAACGGCAGACCCTCCTCCTCCCCCTCCTGCTCTTGCGTGGGAAAAAAGCCCGCGCTTCTCAGCTCCGACCCCGCCCCAATCCACCCTCAGCGCAGGAAACAGAAGAAAAGCCCGCGCTTTCCCACTGCCCGACCCCGCCCCCAGAAAAAAAAAACAGCACCACACCCACCCTAGAAACAACACACAACAAGCTTAAAACAGCATGAAACATCCAGAAAACAGAGACCCTTCCCACCAAAAGTTAACACAGTTCTACCGTGTTCTCCCACTTGCTGCTCCGCTCCTTCTTAGCCCACCTAAGCACGCACTCTCGGTCAACGAACCGGTGGAACCGCACCAGCACCGCCCGTGGTGGCTCATTCGGTTTGGGCCTCCTGGCCAGTATTCTGTGGGCCCCCTCCAGCTCCAGGGGCCCCTGGAAGGACCCAGCTCCCATCAGCGAGTTCAACAAAACAACCACATAGGCCCCCATGTCTGACCCCTCCAGCCCCTCCGGGAGGCCCAGGATCCGCAAATCTTTCCGCCTCGACCAGTTCTCCATCTCCTCGAACCGCTCCTGCCACTTTTTATGGAGCGCCTCGTGCATCTCCACCTTTACCGCGAGGGCTGAGGCCTCATCCTCTCTTTCAGAGGCCTGCTGTCAGATCTCCCGGATTGCCACCCCCTGGGCTGTCTGCGTCGCCAGCAGCTTGTCCATATTAGCCTTCAGCGAGTCCAGCAGCTCCACTTTGAGCTCCTGAAAACAGCGCTGGAGAGTCTCCTGCTGCACCTGTGCCCACTGCCTCCATTCCTCGAGGCCTCCGCCGGCCGCCATCTTGATTCTCTTCCCCTGCTTTTTCTTAGGCGCTGCCACCGCTATTTTGCTGGCCCCACTCCTGGTCAAGACCATAGACCACTGGGGATCCGCTGCAGATACCTTCCCACGTCGGGAACCGTCGAGCAAGTACCGCTGGGGGCCCTTAAAAGAGCCCAAATGTCCGTTCCTGGCGGAAGCTGCCGAACGTGCGGCTTAACTCCGCATAGCCGCAACCGGAAGTCACCCGCCTACCCTTTGATGTCTCATCAGTGTGTGCAATTTTCCAGCCCACGATGGAAAGCTTATTAGCGAAACCCACAGTGATTGTCTATCTAGACGATGTACTGATAACAGGAGCAACCAAGCAATCTCGAAGAAGTTTCAAAAAGATTTAAGAAGGCTGGAGTGAGGCTGAAAAGGGAAAAATGCACGTTCCAAGCTCAGGAAGTGCCATAGTGTTTTGATGTGATGCTCAAGGACACCCTATGAAGGAGAAGATAAAAGCAATTAAGGAAGCACTGGCCCCCAAAAATATAGTAAGAAGTCTTACAACACCAGGTTAAAGTCCACCATGTTTGTTTCAAACACGAGCTTTCGGAGCACTGCTCCTTCCTCAGGTGAAATGGTGAATCAGGTGAATCAGATTCACCTGAGGAAGGAGCAGTGCTCCGAAACTAGTGTTTGAAACAAACATGTTGGACTTTAACCTGGTGTTGTAAGACTTCTTACTGTGCTCACCCCAGTCCAATGCCAGCATCTCCACATGATGGCTACCCTCAAAAATATGTCAGAATTTAAGTCATTTTTTAGGAATGGTGAATTATTATGGAAGATTAATTCCTAAATTTTCTAATACTTCCCATTATTGGCACCCCTCCAGACATTCTTCAAGAAGCACCACAGGTGCTATTGGAGAGAGCACAGAAAGAAACCTTTGAACAGATTAAACTAGCTTTGTAGTCATCCAATCTCTTGATTCTATTTGACCCCTCAAAGGAAATCATTCTTACCTGCGACGTATCTGCTGATGGAATCTGAGTGATTTTAGTGCATAAGGTGGTGCAAAAAGGCCTATCACCTATGCCTCGAACACTCTACCAATGCTGAGCAAGCTTACTTTTAAATTGATAAAGAGACTTAAGTCGTAATCTTTGGAGTGAAGAAGTTCCATCAATATATTTATGGACAGCGTTTCATCGTAATTACTGACCACAAACTCCTGATAAGCTTATTTCAGGAGGATAAGGTCAACCCGCCCATAGTTTCATGCATAGTTTCAGCCAGGTTCCAACACTGGGCTCTGTAGCGATATCACGGTTGTGCTGTGCCCCTGCCTGCAGCAGGATCCTCTGTCTCAGCAGCCAGTCAATGGGGTTTCCCATTGTGGGTACCCCCATGCCATTGCAAAATCCACGGGTGTGTGAATGCGCTGCCGGCGAAGCGGAGGACCCCGCTGACGGAGAATCCCACCCAGAGAACCTGGTCAAAAAGTGTGACCAATGTCAAATGCAACAAAATGTTCAGTCTGTGGCCTTAATGCACCTTGGGAATGGCCAGGTCGAACATGGGTACAACGACACATCGATTTTGCACGCCCATGGACTCCATGTTCTTGCTCTCAATAGATGCTCAACGCAAGTGGTTGGGCATACACAAAATGAGGTCCACGACCTCATCAGCAATAGGAGTAAAATTGCAAAATATATTCACCATCGATGGGTTGCCTGAGGTGCTGGTCTTAGATAATGAGACTGCATTTATTCAGGATTTCATGAGAACCAATCACGTTCAACATATTTAAACCACTCCTTACCACCCTGCTTCAAATGGATTGGCTGAGAGAGTTGTCCAAACATTCAGATCTGCCATGAAGAAACAGTCATTAGCCTCTCCACAAACCAAACTGGCCCATTTCCTGATCACTTATAGAACAACACCTTATGTCACCACAGGTATTCCATCTGCTGAATTGCTCATGGGTAGATGTATTAGAACAAGGTTGGATCTGCTATTTCTGAATTTGGCGGGGAGGGTGGAGGCAAAACAGAACACTCAGAAGAAACATCACGACTCAAGCAAAACTAAGAAAACATTTGAGGCGGACAATTGGGTCCACATAGAGAATTTAGGTGCTGGTCCAAATTGAATCACTGGAATGGCCGTGGCCAGAACAGGTCTAGTACCGTATGAGATAGATGTCCAAGGACAAGGTGTGGAAAAAGACCTGGACCATTTGAGAAGAAGAGAACTGCACACAGAATCAGTGAGACAATCCGCTCCTTGTATACCTATCAGTGATATGGCTAGGAATGAAAGTAATGCTGCAGTTAGCTACCCCGAGGAAGAACCAAGCAATGTTCCAAGGGGAACTGGGAAAATTATCTGCACGGACGCACCTTTGAAAGTTGAGAGTCAGCCCATTGAGAGTCAAATTGAAAATACTCCTACTGTTGGAGCACCGCCAAAGAATGATGACGCTCCCAAAGGATCAGAAGTCTCCTGACTGACTTACCTTATAAGGGACTGTTTTGAGATCCATTTGTTGTATAATATTGTATTGTAAATAGTCCCACTGTTATTGAAATGTGTTAATCAGGAATTTAAAGGAGAAGGGATGTGGTAGCTTGCCCCTTTAAGGGGTGGGTTCTCAGAGGGTTATGTGACCTGTTCACCGAATCAGGCTGGAGTGTGCGAGTTCTGGGTCTGAGCACAGGTTTCCCTTGGCAGATTGGAACCTGGAATCATGGATTGTGGTAGCCTTTATCTCACTCTCTATAAATAGGTCTTTACCATAATAAACCATTTATTAATTAATCTATTTGGTGGTCACTAGTCTTTCAAGATACTACAACTACCTTTGTTTTAAATAAATTTAGAGTACCCAATTCCTTTTCCAATTAACGGACAATGTAGGGTGGCTAATCCACCTACTCTGCACATTTTTGGGTTGTGGGGGCGAAACCCTCGCAAACACGGGGAGAATGTGCAAACTCCCCACACGGACAGTGACCCAGAGCTAGGATCGAACCGTAGTGCTAACCCACTACGCCACCATGCTGCCCTTACTACAACTGCCTTAAGGCAACTTCCTCATAGAAAAAGCAACGGAATCCAGCAGAGCGGAGCCGCTGATTGGCTGTTGCGGGGAAAATTTGCATCGGTGCATTGCGGTCACTGTATCCAGAAGGTGTACCTGAGCAAGACACCCACCGTGTTCAAGTGAAGGCAAGCATCCAGCAGAGGGCAGCAGAGCGGAGCCACTGATTGGCTGTTGCAGGGAAAATTTGCATCAGTTCATTGCGGTCACTGTATCCAGAAGGTGTACCTGAGCAAGACACCCTCCGTGTTCAAGTGAAGGCAAACATCCAGCAGAGGGCAGCAGAGCGTAGCCGCTGTTTGGCTGTTGCGGGGAAAATTTGCATCAGTACATTGCTGTCACTGTATCCAGAAGGTGTACCTGAGAAAGACACCCTCCATGTTCAAGTGAAGGCAAGCATCCAGCAGAGGGCAGCAGATCCATTTTATGCTCCTCTTGCTTAATGTGGGAACTCAGGGACGTGGCTGATGTCCCTGGCTCCTTCACGTGCGGGAATGACTTCCAGCTGCAGCTCCTGTTAGACCGCATGACGGCTCTGGAGCTGCGGATGGACTCACTTTGGAGCATCTGTGATGCTGAGGAGGTCGTGGATAGCACGTTCAGTGAGTTGGTCACATCACAAATTAGGATTTCTGAGGGAGAAAGGGAATGGGTGACCAAAAGGCAGATAAAAAGTAGGAAGGCAGTGCAGGTATCCCCTGTGGTCATCTCCTCCCAAAACATGTATACCGTTTTGGATACTGTTGGGGGAGATGGCTCACCAGCGGAAGGTAGCAGTAGCCAGGTTCATGGCACCGTGGCTGGCTCTGCTGTACAGAAGGGCGGGAAAAAGAGTGGAAGGTCTATAGTCATAGGGGATTCAATTGTAAGGATTCTTTGGTCGAAAACAAGACTCCCAAATGTATTTTGCCTCCCAGGTGCACGGGTCAGGGACGCCTCAGATCAGCTGCAGAACATTCTGAAGGGGGAGGGTGAAGTGCCAATTGTCGTGGTGCATATAGGCACCAATGATATAGGTACAAAATGGGATAATGTCCAACAAGCAGAATTGAAGGAGTTAGGAGCCAAGTTAAAAAGTCGGGCCTCAGAGGTAGTAATGTCAGGATTGCTACCAGTGCCACGTGGTAGTCAGAGTAGAAATGAAGAATAGGCAGGATGAATGCATGGCTTGAGACATGGTGTAGGAGGGAGGGGTTCAGATTTTTGGGACATTGGGACCGGTTCTGGGGGAGGTGGGACTACTACAAATTGGATGGTCTACACCTGGGCCGGACTGGAACCAATGTCCTTGGGGGTGCTTTTGCTAATGCTGTTGGGGAGGGTTTAAACTAATGTGGCAGGAGGTTGGGAACCAAATGAGGAGGTTAGTGGACAGTAAGGAGCCAGTAACTAAAGCCTGTAAGGAACTAGATCATGAACTCAATGTGACTAAGGGGAAGAGTAGGCAGGGAGCAGATGATGATCGCAAAGGGACAGGTGGTCTGAGGTGCATTTGTTTTAATACAAGAAGTGTAATAGATAAGGCAGATGAACTTAGGGCTTGGATTAGTACCTGGGAATATGATGTTATTGCTATTACTGAGACTTGGTTGAGGGAAGGGCGGGACTGGCAACTGAATATCGCAGGATATCGATGCTTCAGGAGGGATAGAGAGGGAGGTAAAAGGGGTGGAGGAGTTGCATTACTGGTCTGAGATGATATCACAGCTGTGATTAAGGAGGGCACTATGGAGGACTCGAGCAATTAGGCAAAATGGGCAGAGCTCAGAAATAGGAAGGGGGCGGTAACAATGTTGGGGCTGTACTGCAGACCTCCCAACAGCAAGCGTGAGATAGAGGTACAAATATATAAACAGATTATGGAAAGATGTAGGAGAAATAGGGTGGTGATGATAGGAGATTTTAATTTTCCAAACATTGACTGGGAGACACTTAGTGTCAGAGGTCTAGATGGAGCAGAATTTGTAAGGAGCATCCAGGAGGGTTTTCTAGAGCAGTATGTAAATAGTCCAACTCGGGAAGGGGCCATACTGGACCTGGTGTTGGGGAATGAGCCCAGCCAGGTGGTTGAAGTTTCAGTCGGGGATTACTTTGGGAATAGAGATCACAATTCCATAAGTTTTAGAATACTCATGGATAAAGACGAGAGTGGTCCTAAAGGAAGAGTGCTAAATTGGGGGAAGGCCAACTATACCAAAATTCGGCAGGAGCTGGGGAATGTGGATTGGGAGCAGCTGTTTGAAGATAAATCCACATTTGATATGTGGGAGGCTTTTAAAAAGAGGTTGATTAGAGCACAGGACAGTCATGTCCCTGTGAAAATGAGGGATAGAAATGGCAAGATTAGGGAACCATGGATGACAGGTGAAATTGTGAGACTGGCTAAGAGGAAAAAGGAAGCATACATAAGGTCTAGGCGACTGAAGGCGAAGCTTTGGAAGAATATCGGGAATGTAGGACCAATCTGAAACGAGGAATCAAGAGGGCTAAAAGGGGTCATGAAATATCTTCAGCAAACAGAGTTAAGGAAAATCCCAAAGCCTTTTATTCATATATAAGGAGCAAGAGGGTAAGTTGAGAAAGGGTTGGCCCAACTCAAGGACAAAGGAATAAAGTTATGCGTGGAGTCAGAGAAAATGGGTGAGATTCTTAACGAGTACTTTGCATTGGTATTCACAGAGGAGAGGGACATGACGGATGTTGAGGTTAGGGATAGATGTTTGTTTACTCTAGGTCAAGTCGGCATAATGAGGGAGGATGTGTTGGGTATTCTGAAAGGCATTAAGGTGGACAAGTCCCCAGATACGGATGGGATCTATCCCAGGTTACTGAGGGAAGCGAGGGATGAAACAGCTGGGGCCTTAACAGATATCTTTGCAGCATCCTTGAGCATGGGTGAGGTCCCAAAGGACTGGAGAATTGCTAATGTTGTCCCCTTGTTTAAGAAGGGTGTGGTAATCACCACTGATGTATTATACTATATATATGGGTTTTACGCCAAGGCCCCTGTACTACAGGTACGGGGGTAGATCTCTGTCTGCTGGCTCCACACAGTAGGTGGAGTATAAATATGTGCGCTCTCCGTACAGCACCCATTTCACCAGCTGCTGTAGGAGGCCACACATCTCTGTGCAATAAAGGCTCGATTACATTCTACTCTCATCTTGTCGTAATTGATAGTGCATCAATGTATTACACAGATTTTTCAGAGATGGACCTCCGCATCAAGCTGGATCACCTGTAGCAGCATCCTCAAGCAGACAACGCCAAAAAAGACTTTGAACATTGGCTAGCTTGCTTTGAAGCATACATCAGGTCTGCGCCAGACCCAATCCCAGAAGCACAGAAGCTCCAGATTCTGTACACGCGGCTGAGCTCCAATGTATTTCCCCTCATCCAGGACGCGCCGACCTTCACAGAAACCATGGCGCTACTGAAGGAGAATTACGCTCAGCGGACCAACAAAATCTACGCCAGGCACCTCCTGTACACGCGGCACCAATTTCACAGTGAGTCTGTGGAAGATTTCTGGCGTGCCCTACTCGCCCTAGTGAGAGACTGCGACTGCCAGGTCATTTCGGCCACTGAACGTTCGAACCTGCTGATGAGAGATGCATTCATTATGGGCATTGGGTCTGACTACATCCGCCAGCGCCTCTTAGAAGGGGCCACACTTGACCTAGAAGGGGCCGCATCGACCAAGAAACTAGCGCTCTCGCTTACGGTCGCCTCAAGCAATGTACAGGCTTATGCCCCCGACTGCATGGCCCACCCCCCTGTGCATCGTGGACATCGCCAATGACCACCCCATCATGGACCCCATGGGTGCCCCCCCGCAGCCAACCCCATGCCTGCACCGCGCGGCAGCCAACCAACCCCGGGGGACCCAAACGCTACTTCTGCCGACTGACAAAACACCCCCGGCAGCGCTGCCCGGCGCAAAGCGTGCTATGCAAGACCTGTGGCAAGAAGGGACATTTCGCTGCAGTGTGCCAGGCCCGCTTAATCACCGCTAGTGTCCCGGCACCCCCCCACGTGCTGCCAGTGGGAGCCGCCAACTTCCCGTCCTCGGACCACGTGCGGCCCGTGGGCGCCGCTATCTTGCTCTACTCACAACACATGCGGCCCATGGGCGCCACCATCTTGCCTGCCTCAGAACCAATGGGCACCGCTATCTTGCCTGCCCCAGGACACGTGCGGCCCAAGGGTGCCACAATCTTGCATGCCCCAGGACACATGAGGCCCGTGGGCGCCGCCATCTTACCCGCCTCAGGACCTCTGGCCGTCGGGCACCTCATCAGGCCGCTCATCGCCTGCAACCGCCGCCGACCAGCGCGTCTCGCCTCGGGCATGATTGACCAGTCTCGACCGCACAACCTCATGACCGCTTCGACAAAGGTGAAGGTCGACGGGCACGAGATATCCTGCCTTCTGGACTCAGGGAGCACTGAGGGCTTCATCCACCCCAATACGGTACGGTGCCGCTCCCTCGCGGTACACCCCTTGAACCAGAGAATCTCCCTGTCCTCCGGATCCCACTCCGTGGCAATCCAGGAGGACTGCATCACCATCCTCACCGTCCAGGGCGTAGAGTTCAGCAACTTCCGGCTCTACGTCCTCCCCAACCTCTGTGCTGCCTTGCTACTCGACCTGGACTTCCAGTGCAACCTCCAGAGCCTAAACCTGAAATTTGGCGGGCCCTTACCACCCCTTACTGTTTGCGGCTTCGCGACCCTTAAGGTCGACCCGCCTTCCCTTTTTGCAAACGTAACCCCGGATTGCAAACCCGTCGCCACCAGGAGCAGACGGTACAGCGCCCAGGACAGGACCTTCATTAGGTCTGAGGTCCAGCGGCTGCTGCAGGAAGGTATTATCGAGGCCAGCAACAGCCCCTGGAGAGCCCAAGTGTAAGTGGTGAAAACAGGGGAGAAAGACAGGATGGTCGTGGACTACAGTCAGACCATCAACCGATACACGCAGCTCGACGCATACCCCCTCCCATGCATATCTGATATGGTCAATCAGATTACACAAAACCGGGTCTTCTCGACAGTGGAAGTGGACCTGAAATCTGCCTACCACCAGCTTCCCATCCGTAAAGCAGACCGGCCATACACTGCGTTTGAAGCAGACAGCTGCCTTTACCATTTCCTTAGGGTTCCCTTCGGCGTCACCACCGGGGTCTTGGTCTTCCAACTGGAGATGGACCGAATGGTTCACCGGTACGGACTGTGGGCCACTTTCCCGTACCTGGACAATGTCACTATCTGCAGGCACGACCAGCAGGACCACGGCACTAACCTTTCCAAATTTCTCCACCGACCGCACCACATACTTCCTCAGTGTGGTCTACGAATATTCCCGATTCCCCTGCTCAACAGGGGCATTGCCTCGAGCAGGACGACCAGCTACAACCCCAGGGCAACGGGCAGGTGGAGCGGGGGAATGGGACCGCCCAGTAGGCGGAGTATAAATATGTCAGCTCGCCGTACAGCAGCCATTTCGTCAGCTGTTGTAGGAGGCCATACATCTCTCTGTAATAAAGCCTCGATTACATTCTACTCTCGTCTTGTCATAATTGATACTGCATCAAAGGGTAGCAGGGATGATTCAGATAATTATAGACCGGTGAGCCTGACGTCAGTGGTAGGGAAGCTGCTGGAGAAGATACTGAGGGATAGGATCTATTCCCATTTGGAAGAAAATGGGCTTATCAGTGATAGGCAACATGGTTTTGTGCAGGGAATGTCATGTCTTACCAACTTAATGAATTCTTTGAGGAAGTGACAAAGTTGATTGATGAGGGAAGGGCTGTAGATGTCATATACATGGACTTCAGTAAGCCATTTGATAAGGTTCCCCATGGTTGACTGATGGAGAAAGTGAAGTCTCATGGGGTCCACGGTGTACTAGCTCGATGAATAAAGAACTGGTTGAGCAACAGGTGACAGAGAGTAGTACTGGAAGGGAGTTTCTCAAAATGGAGAACTGTGACCATGGTGTTCCACAGGGATCCGTGCTCGGACCACTGTTATTTGTGATATACATAAATGATCTGGAGGAAGGTATAGGTGGTCTAATTAGCAAGTTTGCAGATGACACTAAGATTGGTGGAGTAGCAAATAGTGAAGGGGGCTGTCAGAGAATACAGCAGAATATAGATAGATTGGAGAGTTGGGCGGAGATATGGCAGAGGAAATTCAATCTGGGCAAATGCCCGGTGATGCATTTTGGAAGATCAAATTCAAGAGTGAACTATACGGTAAATGAAAAAGACCTGGGGAAAATTGATGTGCAGAGAGATCTGGGTGTTCAGGTCCATTGTACCCTGGAAGGTGGCTGCACAGGTCGATAGAGTGGTCAAGAAGACATACAGCATGCTTGCCTTCATCGGAAGGGGTATTGGGTACAAGAGTTGGCAGGTCATGTTACAGTTGTATAAGACTTCGGCTACATTTGGAATACTATGTGCAGTTCTGGTCGCCAGATTACCAAAAGGATGTGGATGCTTTGGAGAAGGTGCAAAGGAGGTTTACCAGGATGTTGCCTGGTATGGAGTGCGCTAGCTATGAAGAGAGGTTGAGTAGATTAGGATTATTTTCATTAGAAAGACGGAGGTTGAGGGGGGACCTCATTGAGGTCTACAAAATTATGAGATGTATAGACAGGGTGGATAGCAAGAAGCTTTTTCCCAGAGTGGGGGACTCAATTACTAGGGGTCACTATTTCAAGGTGAGAGGGGGAAAGTTTAAGGGAGATATGCGTGGAAAGTTCTTTACGCAGAGGGTGGTGGGTGCCTGGAACGCATTGCCGGCGGAGGTGGTCGAGGCGGGTATGATAGCGTCATTTAAGGTGTAACTCGACAGATACATGAATGGGCGGGGAGCAGAGGGATACAGATCCTTAGAAAGTAGGCGACAGTTTTAGATAGAGGATCTGGATCGGCGCAGGCTTGGAGGGCCGAAGGGCCTGTTCCTGTGCTGTAATTTTTCTTTGTTCTTTGTTTTTGTTTGTAAACACTTCTTTTTCCTCTTATAAAATCCATCTTTGCTGGAATTCCAGCTTCATGACAGAAATGACGTTTGTCATTTGTATTTTTATAACTAACTGTTTGCTTTCCAACGTCACCAATGGCGCAGGCTAATTATAGGTTACACCTTTCAATGAAAAACTGGCAAAGCCCCAATAGAAGAGGAAATCTGCAAAGCTGCAATGTGATTGAAATTTCATGCCTGTATCAAATTACAGCAAAACCCATTTAAGATAAAAAATTCAAGATCCAATTTTAAATTATCTTTTGATGTTCAAAACCACATTCGTTGCTTGAATAATAATTTATTACAAATCTCATTGAAAGGGGAAGGAAATCCCAGTGGTAACTCAGACTTTCCATCACACACTTGTTCTTATCTTCATTAAATTACTATATTGTTGGAAATTGAACCCAGAAGCTGAGGGACTTCCCCTCCTTCTCGACTACTCTAATTGTAAAGAGGGAAATGTAGCTCCAGGAGCTGAAATAAAACAGGCTAAAAATAATGATCTTTTTAACACAAAAATACAAATTATGTCATTCCTTCGAAATCATACTGTAAACAATTGTTTAAACAAAATGATATAATGGTGCAGCCACCTTTGTAGTGCCACAAAGTCCAATAGTGTGAAGAGAGTGAACTACAAGGTATAATTGAAATCACGTGAGGCTTCCTCCCTGCAGGCGACTTTCTGCCCATTTTGTTCAATGGATGAAAATTCTCAGGCAGTGCAAGTATAGATTTACATTAAATCTGCAAATAGTAGGCACTTTCTAAAGACTAGCATGATTGCTCAAAGCAAAGAAATATGTTGAATTTAAACAGTAGGGTTTTATGTTTGTGATCATCAAGGCAAGGGGTGTCAGCACTGGGGAATGGAACATAGTCTTCCACCTGCGGTACCTCTTGTCAGTCATTCTCAAATGTAAGACAGGTTACACATGAACTAAAACGTCTTCTAGTCTCCCCCAGTCTTGTAATATAACTTAGCTTCAGAAGAACAGTGGCTACTGCACAATGGGAAAACATACTGGGAACCGAGAGATTCTCAGTTCACACCTTGAATGACTGTGTCTGTTCATTTTAATGGAAGAAAAATCACATGGATGTGAAATCAGGCACATTGACTTCCATATCTGAATTATCAGTAAATACTGCCTAACTGCGATGCTCTGCATCAGGAACATTAAATCATACAACCCATACATTTTCCACTGCAGCCATTTTCTCAAAGTATTATTTACTCCTGAATTATGAGCAGCTTTGTGCTGAGGAATCATTTCCACAATTAATTCCGAATGCCAAATTTAACTCAACAGATAAATGCGGGAACAATGGCAGTGGGCATTGTACTACCTGATAACCTGCATACATTTGTTCTGATATAGGAACCATGCAAACTTACTGCTGCCTGCTCATTTCTGTGATTGGAGCATGGGGCCACTCAGCAAGGGGTGTAAAATTGTGTGAAGTTTAAGCTAACCTGCACTGCTTAAAACTAGCCTGCATCTCTTAAAAGTCAAGGAACACTTTGAAGGTTCCAGTGTTCAAATTCATCTGACCTGGGAAAAACACATGGCACGAGGTAGACAGTCGGCTCCAAGGATTTTCGCTGGTGCACTGGAGACCTTGGTGCAGGATATTCACAAGCAGAGGGAAGTTTCTATCCAAACGGTGCCAAGAGATGCCAGAAAGGCTTGAGACAGCAATATGAGCAGATGGCCATGCAAATCAGTAACAATAGTTTGGCCCTGAGGATGTGGATACAGTGCCAAAAGAGAATCACCACAGTGCAGAAGGAGGCCATTCGGGCCATCGAGTCTGCACCGACAGTCTGAAAAGGTACGCTACCCAGGGTCAGGCCCCCACCCTACCCCCTTTATCTCGTAACCCCATCTAACCTCACCTTGTACACACTAAAGGGCAATTGATCATGGCCGATCCACCTAACCTGCACATCTTTGGACTATGGGAGGAAACCGGAGCACCCGGAGGAAACTCATGCGGAAATGGGGAGGAAGTGCAAACTCCAGGGCAGCACGGTAGCACAAGTGGCTAGCACTGTGGCTTCACAGCGCCAGGGTTCCAGGTTTGATTCCCTGCTGGGTCACTGTCTATGCGGAGTCTGCACATTCTCCCTGTGTCTGCGTGGGTTTCCTCCGGGTGCTCCGGTTTCCTCCCACAGTCCAAAGATGTGCAGGTTAGGTGGACTGGCCATGATAAATTGCCCTTAGTGACCAAAAAAGCTTAGGAAGGGTTAGTGGGTTACCGGGATAGGGTGGGTGAGGGTTTAAGTGGGTCGGTGCAGACTCAATGGGCCGAATGGCCTCCTTCTGCACTGTATGTTCTATGTTCTATGTTCCACACAGATAGTCACCGACGCCGGAATTGAACCCGTGTCCCTGGAGTCTCTAGTGCTAACCACTAAGCCACCGTGCTGCCCAAGAGGTTCAATAATCTCCCACAAGTTGTCAAGGTTAGTGAATGCATTGCCACATTGCACCAGCTGTGCCATTAACTTCAAAAACTGTTCAATGCATCGCACCCTCATCTCTCATCAATGAATACTTTCCATCAGTCACAACTCTTGCTGAACATCCTTAGCTTTACCTCACCCTTACCCACACAACACTGCTGCAAGCTTCACATCTACATCTCGCAAATGGCATCCATGCCAGCTATTTAACACATTGTCCACAGATATTGCACCACACTCATCACTGACAGTCTTCCCTTTCTCTTGAAGGGAAAAGAATGCATAACGAAAGGTAGCAGTAGCTAACTGGTGGGAGACAGGCAAAACTGGATGTCCTCATTGATGGAAAAGGCGGTGCTTAACGCCACCAGGATATCCATGACTGAACCCTTGGTCATCATGATACTTAAAGGATTGACGATAGTACTCATAGTTTACCATCTTTCTCGTATCCCACTTTCCCCTCATTTCACAATATCTTCTGATTCACAATGTGAAGATTATGTTAGCATGTACCTTCCTTCCCCCGCCCCCCTTACCCTCACTGCAACCATTATCTGTGCAGCACGGTAGCATTGTGGATAGCACAATCGCTTCACAGCTCCAGGGTCCCAGGTTCGATTCCGGCTTGGGTCACTGTCTGTGCGGAGTCTGCACATCCTCCCTGTGTGTGCGTGGGTTTCCTCCGGGTGCTCCGGTTTCCTCCCACAGTCCAAAGATGTGCAAGTTAGGTGGATTGGACATGATAAATTGCCCTTAGTGTCCAAAATTGCCTTTGTGTTGGGTGGGGTTACTGGGTTATGGGGATAGGGTGGAGGTGTTAACCTTGGATAGGGTGCTCTTTCCAGGAGCCGGTGCAGACTCGATGGGCCGAATGGCCTCCTTCTGCACTGTAAATTCTATGATCTATGATCTTGTGCCTTTCTCCTTTCACATATCTGAGAGCTGTCATCTGGCCAGGCACTGGTGCAAAAGTATGAATTCAAAGACGAAGATGAGAACAAAACAGAATTCATCATCAATCGATCTCACACTCACAGCCACTAACTCAGTACGATGTGCTACTTTAGAGGGTATCAAGGTGGGATCTACACATGGTGGGCTGAATTTTATACCTAAAGTGGGATTACAGTGACAGCAGCAGAAGATGCCATTTCTGTTTGTGAATTAGGTGGCCCACAAACTCGGCCATCCAATTGACCAGCACGATGCACAGAGGTCCTCCACACCCGGGTGTAAGGGCCCATCCTGTTAATTCCCTTAGTTCCTATTTCTTTTATTTTGGTCCATGGATCATTAATGAGGACATACCTTGAAGTCAAGCAGAGAAAGTAAGAAACTCGGTCTCAAAATAGTACACTGTGTTATAAAGTTTTGTATTTTGGACAGAAGATCCCAGACTTTATGGCACCCAAGAGAATGGAGGGTTTCTTTCGATTGGCTGGCTGGTGGGCAATGAATTGGCCATTGTCAATATTCTTCCTGGCAACCGACTGCGATTGGTTCCTGTCAGATGTAATTTTTCAAAGAGAACCCAGGAGAAACCATTGGACTCCCAAGGTGGAAGCGACGTTCTCTTTCCCCACTGCTCACTGTCTGAAGGTAGATGCTTCTCGACCCTGAAAGAAGAATCTGTCTCTCTGTGAAATGCTGCCTGCCTGCTAGTTCTGAGAGTCTACAGTGAAAACCATTACAAGCTGAAAGAAAAGATAATGGGCGGGATTCTCTGTCCCGCTACACCAAATCTCTGGTGCGGCGTGCCCCCGGGATTTTCCGGCTGGCCAGCCAGCCAATGGGATTTTCCATTGTGGTCAGCCCCACGACGTCAGGAATTCTCCAGGCTGCCGGCACAATGGAGAATCCCGACAGCAGAGAATCCAGCCCAATATACATCTAAAAGCCTAGACTGAAGAAACTAACTGGAAGACATCCATCTGAAATAAATACTTTAATCCTTTTACTTCCCTAATTATTTTACACTCCTCTTCCCCTTTGTGTTTGTTTGTCTGCATGTGTATTGTAGAGGGTGGAGCGAATTAAAAGGGGGTGGTGGGGGGGTTGGCGTTTAAATAGCAGTTAACCAATTGTATTTGTTGCCTATTTAATTATAGTTACTGTTAATAATAAAAAGTTAATTGTGTTTAAATTGACAAATCTGGTGACTATAGTTATTGGGCAGCCAAAAGTTAAGTTCAACCATGTTGTGACCATGTGGGCGGCACGGTAGCACAGTGGTTAGCACCGTTGCTTCACAGCTTCAGGGTCCCAGGTTCGATTCCCGCTTGGTGTACCGTCTATGTTGAGTCTGCATGTTCTCCCCGTGTCTGCGTGGGTTTCCTCCGGGAGCTCCGGTTTCCTCCCACAAGTCCTGAAAGAAGTGCTGTTGGGTGAGTTGGACATTCTGAATTCTCTCTCTGTGTACCCGAACAGGTGCCGGAATGTGGCGACTCGGGGCTTTTCACAGTAAATTCATTGCAGTGTTAATGTAAGCCTACTTGTGACAATAAAGATTATTATTACTATTATTATGATTCTGGGTCAGTGGAGTTGGAATTGACCGAGCACTGGCCCAGGATGTCGTAACATCGTTTGGGGTCATCAGCCGGGGATCTTCAGAACAAGAGACAGCAACGATTTGTGGTACAGCTTTTTATTAAAAATAGACACCTGGGGTTGGATTCTCCGCCCTGCCGAGCTACTTTTCTGCCTCAACCTGCCGGCAGGATTCTCCATTCCGTCAGCCGATCAATGGGTTTTCCCACTGTAGGGCCGCCCCATGCCGTCGGGAAACCCTTAGGCGCCGGCAAAATGGAGAATCCCGCCGGCGGAGAATCCTGCTCCAGGTTTGCAATAGTATAAGAGGACAGCTCTGGAAGCTGCTATGGCTTTTCTTCAGGTGGAGGACATGCCTTTAGTTTATTTAGAAAGGCTTCGAAAAAATAAGCTAATTGAATTGGCAAGTACCGGTTAAAGCCAGGAAGGTGGAAATAATTGAAGAAATCACTCAGCATTTAAGTTTGAAAGAATTGGCAGAAACAAGCCTCGGTTGAGGCTAAAATCAGTGGAATTAACTAAGATCCAGTTACAAATGAAACAATAGAAATACAGCAAAAAGAATGAGAATTGGAGATGCGACACAAAGAGAAGCAGAGCGCGATTCAGCAGGCAAATGTTTAAGTTCACTTTTGCGCGTGTTTAACGGAGTGTTTCTCGGTGGTTCCAGTGTCAAGAATCACCCCGCTATTCAACGGCACTTTTCCGTTTTTTGTGGCCTCAGGGCGTTTTTCTCCGCACTTAGAGAGATTCCCTGCTGGCAAGCTGATCTCGCCAGCAGAAATGACTGCTCGTTGATCAGGGCGGCATTTTGAGCGACAGCCTCGATCTTCCCATCCCCCTTCAGGCATCCCCCCCCCCCGGCTTTATCGACCCCCAACCTTGGCGAGGCCCCAAGGAAAAACCCCTCTACAAGTGTCAAGGCTCCTGCGGGTCAGACTCCTGGCAGTGCCAACCTGGCACCAGCCATGCTTCAACCACTGGTGTCACACTACAGGGGAGCACTAAGACAGGGAAAGGCACACGGAAAACAGGCACTCAGGGACTGAGCAAGGATAAATAGTTGAATTTTGTATGAAATATTGGATGGTTTTTCTGATAATATTGATTTGGAATGATTGTTTTGTGGTGGCTTTTGTTTCAACACTGTGACCAAGAGGACACTATAATGTTCCTAGCAGAGGAAAGCTGAGGTGTGGAACTGTTAATGAATGGGAAATTGGGTTTGTCCTCACTGGTGTCGCAGCCGGATGAGGTGATCATGATGCTGGAAAGAAAATATGTTGCTTGCCTCCTTCTTCCCCCTCCTTTTCTTTCTCTTCAGCTTGTCCCTCCTCCTTATCAGTTACTCATATATTTGGTAGCAAGACCTGTTACCTGAGGATGAATATATTCTACAGGATGCAGTAGATCATGATCAATCATGAAACATGCTCTGGTGAGTACTGCAGAGCTTCTCCTGTCGGTGGCACAGTAGTTAGCACTGCTGCCTCGCAGCTCCAGGCTCCCAAGGTTCAATTCTGGCTTCCGGTGACTGAGTGTGGAGTTTGCACTTTCTCCCTGTGTCTGCGTGGGTTTCCTCTGGCTTCTCCAGTTTCCTCCCACAGTCCAAAGATGTGCAGGTTAGATGGATTGGCCATGCTAAATTACCCCTTGGTGTCCAAAGATGTGCAGGTTAGGCCACGATCAACGTGCGGGGTTACAAGGATAGGGTGGGGGAAAGGGCCTAGGGAGAATGCTCTTTCGGAGGTTTGGTGCACACTCAATAGGTCGAACGGCCTCCTTCTGCTCTGTACGGATTCTATTCTATGTGTGCATATATCACTGTAGGTGGCAGGACAGGTGGAAATAACAGTTAATAAAGCATATAGGGATTTATTAATAGGGGCATAAAGTACAAGAGCGAGTTGATTTTTGCTGAATTTTCATCATTGTTTCATTAAGTTCTCCTTCTTAACTCCACTTTGCAAATTTTTGCAACTTCCTTTTTTCTCCAAGTTTTCTGTCCGTTATTTCACATGTTTTTATGTCTTCGCTGAAGTTTTAATTTTTTTGGCTGATTCCTCTTCATGTCCAATAATTCCCAGTTTCTTTTGAGGTCTTTAATTTCCATGTTTCTTCCAAGAATGTGCACATTTCACAACTTGAACCTTCATTTTCACTTGCCTTAACTTCACTCAAACCCTTTTGGCTTCACAGTTGGTCAGGTGTGTCCCTGTTAAGTGTTGACTTATTTCCATTCTGCCTTTCTCTTGTTGTCCATCACAGTGCCAGAGAATCTGGAGAGAAAACTCAAATGTACAGCTGGATAGTTACATATCATTTTTCTCACTGACACTGACAAATTATCAGAAGATTCAGCCCCTGGTTCTTGATTCTTCCCATAAAATACCATTGCCTCTCGTGAATACTTCTTATGGAAGTATTTTCATCTTGAATTACTAAGGCTGCTCATCCCCTTCTGCTATTTTTATTCAACCTTACAGCCTTATATTTCCAGTTCACAGTCCTGACTACCTTGTAGCCACAGCTCAGAAATGGTTGCCATTTCATACCCTCCAAGTGGAATTTGTATCTGCAATTGCATTAATTTATTCATTATACTCTGCATTTGTTCAAAGAACACTTCAGCTGCACTCCCTAATTTGTTTTTTTACTTTAATGTTTTACTGACATGTTTCTTATGTCTCTGCCATGGTTTAATTACTTTGGTCAGAATTTTCTGGCCGGTCCCTCCGATGGCAAACCTCTGCCACAGGTTTCTCGGTAGCGGGTGCATTCAACAGGAAACCCCATTGACAGTGGCAAGATCAGAAGATGCTGCTGCCGGCCAATGGTCGGTCACCTCTGCCATCATGAAACACTCCATGGAAGGCACGGAAGACCCTTTATACCTTTTAGTTTTTCTTTTACTTCTACTGCCTAAATTACTGATGATTGATTTCTCTCTTCCCTTTCCTTCGTTTCAGAACTTTTATTTATACTCCATTCGCCATCTGAATTTCAGGCTCAATGCTCTCAGGTAAAAACTCTGAGAAGATCCTTGCTGTTGCTTCCTGCTCTTCTCTGAATCTGTGATTTGAAAATGATCATAAAGGGTCAGAGGTCCATTTTACAATAAGGGCAACATAAAGGGAGCAGAGATCTATTGCTTAATTTGAACCCCTGGGAGGAAATTAAACAAAAGGACAAAAAAAATCTTTTGGCATTGCTTTGAAGGAGAGTCATTGAGTTCACCCTGAGATGTGGGAAATATTCATATGTCAAACAAAATTGTGAAAACTGATGCCCTGGTCATTGTTGCTTTGAAGTTTGTGGGGCCTTGCTGCATTTCCTGTATTAGAATAATGACTATATTTCAAAAACAAGTACTTCATTGGCTATAAAGTGTCAGGTACAGTGCCTTAGGGTGTCCTCGTTGTGAAGACTTTCTTTCTCTGGGTATCTATCCAGTTTCCTGACTAATTGCGGATATATGCACAGTGGTACACTTGGGTGCTAGTAGAAATGTTTCAGATTATCTGACAGTCAATATTTGTCCTCTTCCTTGGCAGTCGAGGAAATGATTTCCCTAGCTGGCAAATTCAAAATTAATTTGAATGTTTATCCTTACTCGTTGCAATTTTTGAATATTATTGTCAATGAGATGCTCCAATTACGTTATTTACTTTAAAAATAAGTCCCGTACCAGCTCCAACAGTTCAAATTAATAAAAAAGAGCTGTCAAACTGTATGGCCCAAGGGCTCAATAGAAAGTAAATCTGCTCTTACCAAAGTGGTTTTCACTCTGGTACAATTCTAAAGGTGTGGGAATGAAAACACTGATTAGGTTTGAATCCAAAATCTATCCCAGCATACAATGCCAATACTTGTTGTGCAAACAGGCTAATAAACATTAGTCTCTTATATGACTCATTCTCCTTGAGTATTTGAAATGTTTATCTGAATATTTGCATCCTCTGCTGAATGAAAACTTTCGCATGGCAGATTCTCAAATGCGATCCTGCATTAAGGGCGTTGCACAGTTTAAAACAACACATGTGGCACAGCACATGAATCTCTGTGATTGCACTTTAATTCTTCCAGCCTTAAAAAATATGCTAATTTATGCACACAAAAAGATCACAGTGGAACAGTCATTTCTATTTGATGTCTTTGCTCAGTGTCAAATCCTGGTGGTGTGAATATTCAAAGCAGTAATCTGCTTCAATAATTTTGATACAGCAGCAGTTCAGATGGAAATCCAGATTTCAATTTTATTTCACAGTACTCAAGGGGCCTCACATTGTGCAATTAAAAATATTTCCACAATATGGGATCACATTTAGGCTGTTTGCACACATTGTTAAATGTAGTTTGAAAATCATGTTTATGAGCAATAGGTGGTGCAGTGGGCATCAGAACCTGGATTTTAAATTAGACGAGACAAAGTGGATGAAATTTCTTCTCTGCTCACTGTCAGAACACTTGCTGACAAAATTCTGTTGTGTAGCACCATTCTTTTGGTGTGGCAGGTACTGTTTTGCGTGAAAAATGGTGTCCGTGCAGTGCATCCTTCTTTCTCGTGCAAGATGCACCGGGGTGCCATTAAGAGCTTGCACCATTCGTATGCATGGCAGGCATATCATCATATCAGTCAGTATGTTAGATTGATTGATGCAGTTCCATTTTTAACGACAAAACTTCTGCTAACGACTTCTTTTAACCTAGCGTGTATTCAGCCGTAGGAAAGACACCTTCCGTACCACCATTGTTTGAAGGGATTGTCAATTATTTCTCGCCTAGTTGGAAATTGATTTTTCCTGAATGTTTTTGACTTAATGGACATGATCAGTGGTTTGTATTTTTGTTTAAAGTTCTGAATGGTGTATGGTGTGGTGTTACCATGGTGAAAACCTTGGTTGTGACTTCAAAGGTTTTTTTTTTATTCATGCATGAGATGTGGGCATCGTTGGCTGGACCAGCCTTAATTGCTCATCCCTAGTTGCCTTTGAACTGAATGGCTTATTCTGTTTTCAGAGTGCATTTTAAAAGTCAAACACATTGCTGTGGATCTGGAGTCACATGTAGGCCAGACTAGGGAAGGATGGCAGATTTCCTTTCCTGAAGGACATCAGTGAACCAGGTGGATGTTTACAACAATCGACAATGGTTTCACGGTCATCGTTAAACTTTTAATTCCAGAGCTTTATTGATTTCAAATGTCACCATCTGCCATGATGGGATTTGAACGCGGGTCACCCCACTTGAATTGCAGTATGACAGGGATGTTGTGCAGAAGCAACACAGGAAACACAGAGCAGAACAAGCTGCTCAAAGATAGACAAGAGGAGGGGTGGAAGGATCTCAACAAGAGGCCATATCCACCCAAGTTCTACAGAGAGCAATCTACTTAAATCTCAGCAAGGAACAGTCTCTGATTTATGAAGGAAATGCTGACTGAAATCTGCCTCCTGTTGCAGGTAGACCTGCAGCCTCGGAGTAGAGTGAGTACAGAATTGCCAGTGGCTGTAAAGGTGACCATGGCCATGAACTTCTTCACTTCTTCCAGGATCCTTCACTGCAGCAAACATCATCAGCAATATCTCGCTGTACATTGCTGTGTATGGGAGGTGATCTTTGCACTGAATATCAGGAAATGGGATACACCGCATTCTCTTTATCCCCAGAGAGAAATGTGAGGTGTGTTTTGAAAGAATAACCAGCTTTCCAATGGTACAGTGTTCCATCCATTGCACACATGTTACTTTGCAGGTGCAAAATCCCAAAATGTAAGGATGCATCAAAACTGAAAGGGGTTCCTTTCCTCGAGTGTGCAGTTGATGTGCAACCATGCTCAGAGCATCATGTACGTGAAAATGCCTGATATCCTGGTATCAGTCATAATGTCTTTATTCTGTGACAGTTTGCAGTATTATCAATAGTTTAGCAAGCAAATAAAACCAGAGCATAGTTGCTGGGCCAAAATAGCAATCTGCTGACCACCTGGCACATGACTCCCGTGCATAAGTCAAGCACACATTGGCATTGCTCAAGCAATGCTTCCACTGTCAGATCATAAAATCAGAGAATTTACAGTGCAGAGGGAGACCCATCGAGTCTGCACTGACCCTTAGAAAGAGAACCATACTTAAGCCCATGCCTCCACCCTATCCCCGTAACACCACTTAACGCTTTGGTCACTAAGGGCAATTTAGCATGGCCAATCCATCTAACCTGCACATCTTTGGATACCAAGGGGCAATTTAGCATGGCCAATCCACTTAACGTGCACATCTTTGGACTGTGGGAGGAAACTGAAACACCTGGAAAAACAACACGCAGACACGGACAGAACATGCAGACTCCACGCAGGCAGCCACCTCAGGCTTAAATTGAAGCCGGGTCTCTGGGACTGTGAGGCAGCAGTGCTAACCACTGTGCCACCATGCTGCCCAGGCCCCTTTACTCCTGCAACCCTTTTAGAATTTTACTCCATAATTTATATTGTCTCTCCATGTTCTTCCTACCAAAATACACCCCCTCACACCTCTCCGCATTGAACTTCATTTGCCATCGATCTGTTCTTGTTTTTTGTGCTTTTGAAGTTTGACACTGTCCTCCTCACAGTTTACAATACTTCCAAAGTTTTGTATAATTTGAAAACTTTGAAGTTGTTCCCTGCACAAGATCTAGATTATTAGTATATATCAGGAAAAGAAAGGGTCTCAATACTGACCCTTGGGGAATACCACTACAAACCTTCCTCCAGCCCAATGAGTATCCATTGACCATTACTCTATGTTTCCTATTATTCAGCTAATTTTGTATCCTCGCTGCTACTGTCCCTTTTATACTATGGGATATAACTTTTCTCACAAGTGTGGCATTGTATCAAATGCCTTCTTAAAGTCTAAGTTTTGTTTTAATAAACATTTTATTCTTTGTGTTAAAAGCCCACAGGCAGACTCATGTGACTGTTCAGTAACTACCCTCCATGGTTTCTAAACAAAACGTTAGGATCTATCAAGCCAGGTCTCACTCTGGGATCTGACTTTAGAAATCACAGAATCCCATAGTGAAGAAGGAGACCTTTTGGTCCATTGAGTTTGCACCAACCCGCTGAAAGAGCTTTCTACCTCAGCCCACTCCCCCAACCTCTCCCCATAACCTAACCTGCACATCATTTTGCACCCTAAGGGGCACTTAGCATGGTGTTAGAGAACCCCAAAGTGTATCACGGAGATCACCTGACCCACAACTTTTAATAGATTGTGGTATGGGGAGCACACGGCCCACTCTACAGGTGTGGTACAGCAGAAATGGAAAAAGTATTTTTTAAAGCAAAACAATGTTTATTGTATGAACTCAAGTTAACCTTTTTAAAACATACAGTGAACATCTTAGGAACCATTAATTCAAAGACAACCCCCAAAGAATACAACACTAAGTAATCCTTTAAGCTTTCCTTTTAACATCCATAAGACTTAAAAACAAAACTTTTAACAGAAGCATCTCAGGTTTAAATTCACTACGGAGAACAGTTACCACGTTGAAATCAGCAAATGGGCATTCATAAGCTTGCAGAGATTCACACACATCCTGCTGTGATTGCAGCTTCTCCAAAACTGAAAATGAAACCAAACCCACCCTGCAGCAAAAAGCCTAAAGCAAAAGTAAAAAGCTGACAGACAGTCCAGCTCCACCCACTCTCTGACATCACTGCAGTAATAAACACCCATTTCTGAAAGGTACTCTCACTACAGATATTTATATACACACCCATTTCTAAACACCCATTTCTTAAATGTACACTCACGTGACAATGGCCAATCCACCTAACCTGCATTTCTTTGAAACCGGAGCACTATGAGGAGACCCATGCATAAGAAACATCAACTAAGTGCTGTCAATTTCCAGTTCAGCACTTCAAAGTCATTCAAGCATGAAGGGGTGTGATTGGAATGCACTTAATGCACTTTGAAGTGGTTGATGTTTGTAAACATTGTGGTTTCAGCACTTAGACATACTCATCCATGAGGAAGATGAATGAAGCAGCCGGTTCGTGGAAGCTGTCAATCACAGCCCACTGAGTCCAATGAATGAATGATTTGCAGCTAAAGGATCTGAGGGATTTAAATACAGCTGTTCTTTCCAGAAATTGACATGTGGTGCTTCCAGGTGAGTGTGACAACTGTAATTCTTTTCACTACCCTGCCTTGACTGCTCTCTAGCTTCCAGACAGGGGTACCTTTTCTGGGGGTTCTTGAGGTGGGGTGCGGGTTCCCTCTCGTCAGGGGGTCCTTGTGGGTGGTCCCTTTAGTTTGGGGGTTTCTGCAGGGGGTCCCCCAATATAGCGGGGCCCTGGGAGGATCTCCCTATTTAGGGGTTGTCTGGGGGTCTCCCTATTTAGGGAGTCCCTAGGAGGGTCTCCCAATTTAGGGGGTCCCAGTGGGGGAGGGGCGGTGGGTCGGGTCACCCCCGTACTTGGGGGAAGGGGGTGCACTCATAAAATCTGGGGATGGGGGCCTGCTTTGCAATGCGGAGGGAGGGGGTAGGGGGGCTGATTTGTGGTACGGGGGGTGGCCGGCTGCAGGACTTCCCAATTGCGTCGCCCGCTCAAAATGGCGACCCAAAAGCGGGATTTCCTCAGAAATCCCTCGGATTCCTTGACGTGCATAAATTTGCATGGTGAGGAATAGTGAATTGCTTCCCAGCTGGAGCACAAATCAAAAGCAATTTTCCTGCAGTGGGAGAACATAAGGTTGGATTCTCCGCTGTCGGGACTCTCCGTTGAGCCTGCAGTGCACCCACGCCCGTGGATTTCGCTGCGGCGTGGGGCTGCCCACAATGGGAAATTCCACTTGCCGGCTGGCGGGATGGAGAATCTTGCTGCTGGCGGGTGCGTGCCACACCAGAAAATTGGTGCGGCGGAACAGAGAATTCTGCCCATCATCTCGCCAACAGAGAATCTCACCCCCAGGGTGACTCATAGAAGCCAAATATCCAAGTTTGTCACTGGTAGGAGGCATTGCAAGAAATGTAATTGGAAACTAAAATTACAAAGTGATATTTACAGATTAAGCAAACGGGAAAAAACGGGAAAAATAGATATTAAAGTAGGTAAATATGAGCAATCTGTTTTGGATCTGAAAAGGATAGAATACAGTACTTTCCACATGACAAAAGACAAGCAACAGTGAAAGAGATATCGGGCTCAATCTAACCAAATTCGTTCTAAGTGTGTAGCGAGCAGGAAATGCCAGGAGTTTCCCGACAGCTGACCTGGCGAGGCCGTCATCGTTAATGTTAATGTTAATTAGGCCACTAGACAAAGCTTCATGGGCTTCACGCCACAAATGACTGTCTCGCCAACAGCTTCGCTGGGACTCCTTTCAGCTCCCTGCTACTGAAGGGGAGTTGCACTTAAGCTGGTCCAACAGAGCAAACCCCAGACAGCATGCAGCCATGCCACCAAGGAGACCAGCGCCGCGATTCATGAATGCTGACTTGGCCAGGCTCATGGACCCGGTGGACTTGAGATGGGTCACCCTGTTCCCCCAAAGGGGTTGGAGGGTCAGCCAATGCGGCCTGGGAGGCAGGAGCCATCGGGTTGGTGAGTGTGACCAGGAGGACCGCCACAAAGTTCCGCAAGAAGCTGAATGACCTCCACCAGGCCACACAAGTGAGTTGGCATCGGCCTCCTGGCACCGGTCCCAACATCTACCCCCGGAGCTCCCCCAATGATCCCGCACCATCCCCCACCATGCAATACCGGCACGGGCCCCCACATGGGCGGCGGGATGTCGGTCCTCACTCCCTTTGAGGAAAGGGCCCAGAGGGTAGCGGGTGTGTCCAAAGACAGATCAGTCACCGACGTCGAGATCAGCCTACACCTCAGAAGACGTCAGTAGCGGTCAGGTGTCTCGGACACATTCTGGTAGGCACCACACAGTTGCAGAAGAACAACAGGTGGAGACAGGAATGTTGAAGGGAGACAACAGTCGGAGGTCTGCTGGATTCCAGGAGCAAGCTGGTCCCAGTCAGATGCTGAGCCTCTGGACCAGGCTATCCCTGAGCTGATGCAGCCGATAGGATGCAGCCGTGAGATTCAGAGAGGGTGTCAGTGACACTCCAATGTGTCTATAGCCGATTGGAGGAGTCCCAAAGGCTACAGGCGCAGGAGATGGAGCTGGCAATGGGTGGCACTGAGGTCAACACTGCTAGGGTGGCGATCGCAGTGGAGAGCCTGGAGCACGATGTCTGCACCATGAGTGACGGTGTTCAAGGCGTTGCCTAGTCAGTGATGGCCTTGGGGGCATGGTCATGATGCAGGTGGACCCTTCCTCAGATCCCCACAGCAGCGACTCTGCCAGCTTCCCGTTTTTAAAAAGGTATACTAAACGGTGACCACTTGCTGGGGTGGCGGTGACATCACAGGTGGCCATTCAATAGAGGGGCCTTCTCATTAATGGAATGGAGATTGGTCTGAATGGGTGATTATTGGTTTCTCGCCAGCATCCTCACCTTGCCAACAGGAGCAGGCCAGTTAAATCGCAAACCGATCAGCGCCCGGCATGGTTCCTGATTGCGGCCTCGCCCGCTATTTAGCCAGCCTGCTCGTTTTTGCGCCATGCGTGACATGGTCAGTAGATCGCACTCTCAGGGTCCAAGGGGCTGTTTAGCTCACAGGGCTAAATCGCTGGCTTTGAAAGCAGACCAAGGCAAGCCAGCAGCACAGTTCGATTCCCGTAACAGCCTCCCCGAACAGGCGCCGGAATGTGGCGACTAGGGGCTTTTCACAGTAACTTCATTTGAAGCCTACTCGTGACAATAAACGATTTTCATTTCAAGTCTATAGATCATTAAAATATCATCAACATATGCTGAAAATAATTAAGAACACTAATGGAATACTGGTCTTTATATCTAGAGGACTACAATACAAGGGAATAGAACTTGTACTGCAACAACCCTGAGATCTTTGAGCAGTTCTGGGTACCACCTCTTAGGAAGAACATACTGGCCTTTGAGAAAATGCAGCATAGTTTTGGCAAAAGGATACCTGGGCTCCAAGGGTTAAATTAGAAAGCGAGACTACACAAACTAGATTTTCATTTTCAGGTGTTTAGAAGGTTACAGGGTGATCTGATCAACATTTTCAAAATATTAAGGGGAACTGATAGGGCAGGTAGAAACAAACTCTTTTGACTGATTGAGAAGTCTATGGGCGTAATTCAGTGAATTGAAGTTAAAGTCCGCTGTCGGGTGCATTTAGCCGAGGAACATCCCGCTATCCAACGGCACTTTACTGTTTTTTTGCCTCGGGGAGTTTTGAGGCTGCACTTCCAGGGTTTTCCTGCATACAGATTGGGGTGCCATTTTGCCTGGCAGCACCAATCTTCACCCCAGGCCCCTGCCCAGCTTTATTGACCCTCCCTCACCCCAACCGTGGAGAGGCTGCTGGGAAACCCCCTCACCTCGCCCCCCCATCTACTTGGTAAGGCTCACCAAACCTGACCCCTGACTGTGTCAACCTGGCATGAGGGCCCCCTGGCACTGCCAAGCTGGCACCTTTGGCCATACCCCAGCACTCTAGAAATGCACTGCCAGGGTGACTGGGTGGCTCTTCCAGGTGACTGGTTGGCAAGGACAAGGTGCCCAGATGTCAGGGGGAGTGCCAGGGTACTACCCTTCCCTGTCCCCGACCGCCCAGGGGTCTCCAATGGCCAGGGAGCCACCCCCCAGGTGTCATTGCACTTGGTCCACATTTGTGTGGACCAGTACTCAATGGCTCCTTGGCATGGTCTCCCATGTGCAGTCGGTGAGTCTCGGGCGCAGGATGGATCTCGCCCAGCGAAGATGAGATCCAGATCGTGCCTGATGGAGCAAGTTGAGTGACCTGCAATTGACCTGGCGCCTGATATGAGGCCTAATTTGGGACTCATGCGTGCATCACCTATTGTGCCCAGGTGTAACGGAAATGCTGAATCGTGTCTGAGGAATGTGGTATAGTTGAAATATTAGAGTCAGGCCTTTCAGGAGCAATATTAGAAACATGCAAAGGGTAGTAGTAGTAGTTTAGAACTGTCGCAAATGGCAACTGTTGCTGGGTCATTTTTTTAAAATTTTGAGTTCAAGACTGATAGATCTTAGTCAACTGAAGTGTATGAAAGAAAATGGGGGAAAAGCAGCTACATAGAGTTAGATCCCAGATTAGCCATGATCTGCACAATAGCACAGTGGTTAGCACTGTTGCTTCACTGCGCCAGGGACCCGGGTTCGATTCCCGCTTAGGTCACTGTCTGTGCGGCGTCTGCACATTCTCCCCATATCTGCGTGGGTTTCCTCCGGGTGCTCCTGTTTACTCGCATAAGTCCCGAAAGACATGCTGTTAGGTGAATTAGACATTCTAAATTCTCCCTCTGTGTACCCAAATACGGAATGTGGTGACTAGGGGATTTTCACAGTATCTTAATTGCAGTGTTAATGTAAGCCTACTTGTGACACTAATTTAAAAAAAAAGAAAAAAGATTTATTTGAAAAGTGATATCCACTTCAGAGGCTAATGGCCCACTCCTGTTGCTAAAGTGGTTGAGTCCTCTGCTTACTGCTTTTAGACTTTTAACTTTCCTGTTGGCTTGTTTCCAAAACAGCAGGCCCTCACTTGCAATCATCAGCTTTCTCATGGTAACTGCCAGTTTGTTGCAGATTTTGTCCCTATTCTTGTGTGATAACCGTAGGTATAAATCATCCAGACCTCTGGCTTTACTTAATTTGAGCCCTCTTAGCCTGTCTGGGTCGTCTGTGCAAGTGATACCAAAGTTATTAAATTGACTTTCAGAACCTCCTTTGATCAGCTACATGTTTGAATAATAAGTATTTCCTTGAAGTAATCATTTAGCATGTTAACCTTTTCTAATTCCGTATTCTTAAGGAACCTCAGTTCTTTTCCAATGATCCTCTTTGGTCATAATGTCGGTAGGATTTCTTGCAGCGACATTTGGTGTCTTTGACTATGTTCATTTCTCGTTTCTTCATTTTGTCATGCCGTGGAGGGAATTAAATGCACAACCATCACAAATGCCTACATTGTCTGAAGAAGCAGGTTGTCTGAAGTAAGTTGATGGAATTTAAGTAACTGCTGCCTGAAAGAAGTGATGCATTTCCTGACCTACCAGGATGCCCTTCCGCTGGGACGCACAGTTGAACGGCCCTGGGGAGCGAACAAATGGTTTTGGTCGCAATTTGTATGAACAGCACAGTAACAATCAGATAATTAGACATTCTTCTGACAGTTAATTAAGACAAAAGAAGACAACCATTCCCAAAATGCAGCAGCTATTAGTAAGCACTTCTCTTCTGATTGAATCTCATAGCTCGCCTATAAGGTGAAAATGGCATTATTCTCATCAGCACTTTAAGCATCAAGTAAAGGAGATTTTGTCCTTTGGTCCTTGAACACAATAAATCTACCCATTTGTATTTTATATCCTCTGAACTGCATGTAATTTATCACTTTATTGAAAAGGTTCCATTATGCTAATGTTTTACAAAAATCACTTGATCTTCTATGAGGTCAAAAGGGCATTTTCTATGAATATTTTGGACTATGACCGATTTCTAATGCCACTGAAAGCAATGCAGGAAGCATAATGAAGGTTATTCCCACATCGAAAAGAGAGAAAAAGCATCAGAAATTTAATGCAACAGTAGAGCTTAAAAAACATTTTCTTAAGCCGATGTAAGCGGTGAAAGAAAAAAATCATAACAATGTAAAAGCAATTAACTATTTTAACAATTAACATTTTCTTGGTTCAAAGCGCATGGAATCATGGGGTAATAGAACTTTACAACACAGAAGGAGGCCATTAAGCCCATCGTGCATGTGCCGGCTTTTCGTACGAGCTATCCAATTAGTCTCACTTGTCTGCTCTTTAACTAGAGCCCTGTATTTTTCTACACTTCAGATATGCAAGTGAATATGAATGTCCTTTCGTCACCCATTTAGGCTGTGCATTCTAAATCATTACAGCTCGCTGTGTAAATTATTTTTTCCCCTGTCACCTTTGGTTCTATTGCCAATTACCAATGCGTCCTTTGGTTACCAACTCTTCTGCACTGGACACTGTTTCTCCTTGTTTACTCTATCAAAGCCCTTCAAGATTTTGAACACCTTAATCAAATTTTCCCCCTAGCCTTCTTTACTACATAACTACAACATTAGTTTATATAGCATTTACACCAGAAATAAAAGGGCGGGATAGTCCGGTCTCTGACGCCAAAATCGCATTCGGTGATTGGCTGGAGAATCCACGTTGGCGCCGAAATCGGGGGCGGTGGCGCTTTTGCGATGCTCCGCTCCCTCCAAAACTGCAGATTACTGTTTTCTATGTTTCCTAGCTTTGCATCATTTGCAAATTTTTAAATTACGCCCTGTATGTGCAAGTGCAGATCATCGATATATATCAGAAACAACAGTGGCCCCAAACCCCACCCAATGGGACTCCAATGCACACTTCTTCCAGTCTGAAAAACGACCTTTCACAAATATTCATTGTTTCCCGTCCTTTCGCTAATTTCATAGCTATGCAACTGTTGCCTTTTTAATTCCATGGATTTTGACTTTTTTTTAACAATCTATAATGTGTTTTATTAAACATCTTTTGAGTCCAGTCGCACAACGCCAACTACATCACCCTCATCAAACGTTTCCATTATCACATCAAAGAATACAATCAAGTTAGTCAAACATTATTTGCTTTTAAAAAAATCCAAACTTTCATTTCTTAACCCATATTTTTCAAGTTTCAACTGAAACTTTTTTGAACAGAGGTATGTTTCACATATAATTCACCAGTCCTCTGACATCACTTTCATAGCTAAAAGGGGTTTAAAGATTGAGGCCAGATCATCTGCAATTTCCACCCTTGCTTCCCTTCACAACCGAGGATGCACCCCATCAAGATTAAATTACGTTTCTATTTTTTCTTTCCACTGCACACTTTTTAGGCATCCCCTCTTTATATATCTTCTTTAGTGGAGACAAATGCAGAGAATTCATTTAGTAACTCAGCCATGCCTTCTGCTTCTAAACGACTTCCATCATCTCTAATCGACTCTTCCATCCATTTTACTACCTTTCTACTATTTGTATTTTATATAAGGCTCTGAGTTCTCTTCTGTAACCCACTATTCTCTCGTCCACTCTCTTTGCTTCTCTTATTTCCTTTTTCAGTTCTGCCCTGTACATCTTTTGTATTTAGCTCTTTTTCTCGAACAAGTTATGAAGTGAACCTTTACCATTTACATTTCATTTTAATCTGTATGGGATTAAAATGGATATTCCCTGAAGACAGGCATTGGGAATTACAGATATGACCATTCTGAGCCTGGGCGTTGCATGCATGTGGAATGTAAAATTTTTGCTGCCTGCTGTTTTACATGATTGCTGTCTGTTTGCAGCCAGCACTAGCTGTGCTGATCAGGGGATGCATAGCACGATTAATATCATGATTTGCTAATGCTACTTAAAGGAAGTCTGCACCTGTTAAAGGCAAGGAGCACTGAGCATACAAGAGGTAGTGGGAGTCATTTTAAAATTGAAACTGTGTTGATACTTTAAGGAATGGCTGAATAGGCAAGACAGCGTGCAGCAAGATTTTCTGACAGTGCACTGGAGGTTTTCGTGCAAGGTATGAAGAGAAAGAGAGATATCCTGGGCTGGATTCTCCGTTTGCCAACGCTGAAATCGGGCAGCGCAATTGGGCGGAGAATAGCTTCCGATGCCGAAATGGCAGTAAATGCCGGTTTGGCGCCAAATCGGGATGCTCTGGCACCCCCAAAGTGGCGTAGCACACCGCATGGCCTGAAAGTACAGTAGGCATATCATTAACGGACCTGACGCCCGATAGTCTGGGACTTCCACGATTTAGCGCCTCCAATGGGCCGATTTCCCGATGCATGGTTCACTGGTGCTCTCACAAATGGTGAACCTGGTGTCCTGACTGCTGAGCGAGAAAGCGGCGGAAGCAAATGGCGTGGTGTGACTGCGGGCTGCAGGCCCGGACACCGGATGTGCTGGCTGCGGTGGGGGGGGGGGGGGAGCCTGCCAGGGCCAGAGGAGGGGAGGGGAAGTGGAGGGGGGCAAGCCGAGCAACCGGGATGCCCCCCCTTCAGGGGACTGGGGCAGTGCCCAGGCACCGACCGCCACCCTGCTGAACACCCACTGACCGACCACCCACCCCGGCCTCTGGTTCCACACAGTGGCACCAGCCATATGGGTGTGCCAACCCCCCCCCCCCCCCCCCAGTACCAAACATCCCGCCCAACCGGCAGCCACCCACCGGGGACCACCCAGGGCCACACCTACAGCAGCCCCCAGTGAGGGCAATGCCAGCCAATAATGCCCCTGGCAGCAGGGATGGGCGCCAGGACCGGGGGGGGAACCGGCGGATATCATGCTGGGGGTGAGGGGGTGAGGGGGGTAAGGATGGGGTGGTGAGGATGAGGAGTGTGGGCATCAAAAATGGCCTGCTGCACAGATGGATGGGAAATTGGTCAGCACAGACACACAGACAGGCTGCATTTTGCAAATATACAAGGAATGCAGCCCGAGCCTTGCAGAAAGTAACACAGGGAAAAAGCCGTTGAAAGGACATCCAGGGACACTCCAGGTAGAAAGTAACAATATGTGGCAGATTTAATTGCGTCGGATTCCTTATTTGGGAAGACCCATGTGCCTCGGACACTAACGGTCATGGCCGACTGGGATCCGCTCTGCCATCGTGGTGTCCACCACCAATTGGTTGAGATCGATCAGGGTGATCGAGCCCTGATCGATCTATTGGATAACTACCTGGGACCACACAAAAGCGCGTGAAATCTGCAAGCGATAAAAGGTACAGCGCAGCCCACCCCCCGCTCACTCGACCACTGACAACAACAGCGGTGATATCTCCACCAGCCAAGGAGGGGACTATCCACACCATCCATAGAGAGACCAGAGCGGGGGCACCGCCGACCAGCAACAGACATCCAGCACTGCCAGACGACGGGTTCCAGATGAGGCCATATCTGCTCTGCACATGCCAGTCACCTGGAAGTTAAGTTGGCCTTTCTTGTGTGTGAATTTAGAGTTCAACCTGCATCTGTATGTGATTGACGAATATTAACTGTGTGTGTATTGAACTAGTATTATTGCATGCAGCATCTGTGGTCATTTGTCCATCGTATACGGGTTGGAGACACACTGTGGTTCAGAAGGTACAACAAATCTGGTGACCCTGGTGCTATTCGGCTGGGAGTAACAATTGTTGCTCCGAAAGATCCCACAGGACAGTCTTGGAGATTCTGCCTGAGCCCAGCTTAGGTAGGCAATCGACCCACATAACAGCCAGTATCCCAAGTTCATAGAAGGGAATATAAAGGTGTGGACTCCATACAGTATTGGACAAATCACCGGGTTTCGGAAGTGTGTACTAACTGCATGCGTACCTAACAAGGAAGGATAGGGTCAACCTGGCAGATTTGTGCACAGCTTCTGAGGGATTAGGGCCGGAACACAGCCACAATCTGTACCCGCTGTCCAATCTGCCCTCTATCCCCTTGTTCCCTAACGTCAATACGGCAGCTCGGACAACAGATAGAGATGTAGAGGCAGAAGACAGGAGCAGAGAGGTGTCCGAATAGGAGGGGTAGGACACAGATATATCAAAGAGGTTGGCACATGTGGTCAGAAGGCACCGAGACAGGCCCCGGGGCTATAGGGCAGACTTGGTGGGAGGATGTCAGCATAGCGCACGGGAAACATCTGTCGACCTATAGGTAGCCACTGGCCGCACCTACGGCATTGTTGAGGTGAAGAGCCATCCCGCACCCCCCACCCGTCAACGGCAAGGCCGACACCCTAGCACCCCCCACCCTACGTAACGGACATCTCTGGCAGCCACCTGGAGGTGAGCCAATGAATGCAATTGACGTCTCCCAGCCTAACGTAACTGACCTAGCTCAGTTCCAACGCACCGATGATTCCCTGGGACAGATCCTGAACGGTGATTCCCGGCTCCCAACGAAACATGGGAGGACAGGCTAACCATACAGGATGGATTTGTTTAAAGGGCGGGAATGATGTGGTCCCGACCCAGGACCTATTTGCAGCAGGCTCTTTTATCCTGCCCTTGCATGAAAAAGTAATTGAATTTGGTTGAAACCAAAGAGAAAATGCTTGAAAATGTCAGTAGGTCGGCAGCATCTGCAGGGAAAGAAAAGAGCTAGGGCGCGATTCTCCACTGCCCACGACGGGTCGGAGAATAGCGGGAGGGCCTTCCCGGCAATTTTCACGGCCTCCCGCTATTCTCCCCCGCCCCCTCCGGCCGTCCCCCGACACGAATCGCTGCTCGCCGTTTTTTACGATGAACAGCGATTCTCCGCAGGCCGATGGGCCGAATACCGCGGAGTTTACGGCCGTTTTCACGGCCGCGATCACACCTGCTTTCAGCGTTCGTGAAAACGGCCGCAAAGTGCCCGTCCTGGACAACGATGGCACCGATTGGCACGGCCGTGGTGCAAGGGTGGCATGGGCCTGTGATCGGTGGGCACCAATCGCGGGCAGCGGGTCCGATACCCGCGCACTATTTGTTTTTCCGCCGCCCCGCAGGATCAGTCCGCGGGGCGGCTGAGGGGCATGACGGCCCGCGCATGCGCGGGTTTGACGCGTCTGTGTGATGGCGTCATCCGCACATGCGCGGGTTGGAGCCGTCCAACCCGCGCATGCGCGGCTGATGTCATCGTGCGTGTCAGCCGCCGTGACTCTTGGCAGGTGGAGTTAGCAACGTTCGCTAACTCCGCGTTGCCGTGATTCCCCCGGCCCCGATACTAGCCCCGCCCGGGGGTGGAATCGGGTCCCGGGAGGGAGCTCCGAGGCTGGCGTGAAACACGGCCAGTTTCACGGCAGCCTTCACGGCACGCCGGATTTGCGGAGAATCGCGCCCCCAATCTTTCGAGTCGAGATGACCCTTTGTCAAAGCTAACAGACAGAGAGCGTGGGAAATTAGGGGCTGGTTTAGCTCACTTGGCTAAATCGCTGGCTTTTAAAGCAGATCAAGCAGGCCAGCAGCACGGTTCGATTCCCGTACTAGCCTCCCTGGACCGGCGCCGGAATGTGGCGACTAGGGGCTTTTCACGGTAACTTAATTGAAGCCTACTCGTGACAATAAGCGATTTTCATTTTTCATTTCAAATATTTATACTGTGGAGTGAGAATGAAAGATGAGTCATAGCCACAGAAACCCAGGGAAAAGGGGTGCTAATGGCCACAGAAACCAAGGGGAAAGAGTGTTAATGGCAGTCCCCAGAGAGAACATAAGATGTGAAAGGCCAAACAGCAGAGAAACTAACATCAGAGGATGAACTGTGCCACATGCCGCCCTCTTCTGCACTCTTTTAAGCCCTTTACATCCTTCCTAAACTGTAGAATTAGTCAGAATACTCCAGCTGAGGACTTACCAGCGTTTTATAAACATTTGTCATAACAATTATGCTTTCATACTCTTTTTCTTTATAAATGTTTTTTATTGGGCTTTTGAATGCTTTCATACTCTTCACCTCCCTGAATAAAGCCAGGGATCCCAATTTTTTTCAGTCTTTTCAACTTGTCCGACCATCTTCCAAGATTTGTGTACACAAATCTCAGGTCTCGCTATTCCTGCTTTCCCTTTAAAAATTATATCAGTTGGTTTATATTGTCTCTCACTCTTCCAGTCAATGTATTATTAATAAGATGGGATGTACCAGGAAGTGGACGATTCGGCGCAAATACCCTCCTTGAAGGCCCCAAAAGACCTTCTTCACCCTCCTCCTTCAACAGCCTCAAGCATCTTGTCTTCTTCAGTGTCGCCTCTGCTTATTCTCCCTGTCATTCCAAAAGCCAAGGAAAGCAACTGCGCCCATATTTGGGAATACATAGTTTGACCAGAACCTGAACCAAGGCCTTCACCACTCATGTGACCACTCCCTGGCCCTTAAATAGCAAAACAAACCACCAGGCATATTTGCAAACTATGCAACAATTAAACAACAAATAACCTGAAAATAGAGTGAGGCTTACAGCCTCCTGTGGATGATTGGGGTGAGGGAAGTCCCTGTGATGGTTTGGAATGAGTCAGTGCGACAGTTACCCAGAGGCTCGAAGTGTTTTTAATTCTTCTGACCTTTCCTGAGTATCATGCTGTGTGACAGTCGGAACCATCTAAGGTTTGCGATTTAAATTACATTATCAGATGGTTGCATGTGTACGGCAATTGCCGAAAGGAATTTTGAGCTTCCCAAGCAATTGCCATGAAACCCTTACGTGAGTACTTCTAGGAATGGTTGTGGGGGGGGGGGGGGGGGGGGGGGGGGGAGAGGATTCCCCAGTACATCTTTGCAGTACCTCCACTCCCCCCCCCCCCCCCACCCCTCCCCTTCCAACACCGGCAATCACATTGCTCCAGAGCTCGGAGGTTACAGACAGATTTTCACCCTATGGAATCAATTGGCCAGCGTTTGTGGTATATTATTTAAGAGAAACTCTGAGGCTTTTACCTGAAGTTTCAAAATGGCTACCATGACCTTGGTCTTCATTTTCCAGGGCAGCTTTACAATCTGTAGAATGTCCTGGGGAGGCAGATGCGCTCAGGTCCATCTGATTTAAGGTTCCCACTTCCCTTCCATGTCTTCCCATTAGAATTCCAATGCTTGAATCGCTAGCTGGTCTCTGCGTTGGCCGAGAAGTGTATTGCACCACATGAACAGTGCTTTGCTGGATCAGGCCACAGTTCTACAAGCAAACAAAGAGAACTGATCAGATTCATAGAAACATAGAAAATAGAAGCAGGGGGAGGCGACCTGGCCCTCTGAGCCTGCTCTGCCATTCATTATGATCATGGCCGATCAACAAGGTCCATACCCTGATTCAAAACATGGAAAGGGAAAAAGACAAATTAGGAAAGCAATCAACGTTTTATTTTTTCAAATCCAACCACCCACTGTAATTCAGAAAAAGAACTGGATCTTTCTGGGATCATTTTAAAAGTAAATTACTGCCCTCAGCAAGACGCATGTATGTCATGAAGGAAACTGTCATGAATGTGGCAAAAAAGCACACGCTATTAGACAAAGATTGTCCCAGTCCAGTATATTTAAAATTTATCCCTCTTCTGCCCTGAATTTTCTATTTGTTATAACCTGCCTGCTTACCACTGGCTGGGGACTAATGGCAATCCCACAATCCTGTGGGAGTATGAGCTTCCCCAATGAGGGGGGCGGATAAATCATTAGTAGACTCCCTGCATGAATAGAACTGGCCAGTGTGGAACCAGCTAGAGAGGAGTGAGCAACAAGGGAGTACTGCTGCTGTTATATTATGTATGTAATTGTAAATAAAGGTATTTCTTTCTGATCTGCAAACACGTGCTAGATTCTTTGTGGCCCTCACAAAACTGGCAATGAGGGTTAAAGTCGATAGCTGTCTACGCTGCTACCTAAGCCACCTCCGTGGATTTTTCTTGAATACAGGTTGGAATTTTTTTTTCTGTTACACCATGCCTCTTTATGGACGTTTGGATGTCTTTGATGCTGCACTGGAAAGTTGGAACCAGTACGCACGGATGCGTTACTATTTCCGGGTGAACAACATCACTGAAACGAGAGCCAGGTAATCATTTTGCTCACTGCCTGCGGCCCGCATACGTTTGGAGTGATTAGGAGCCTTACGTACCCAGCTATGCCGGACACCAAGACGTTTGATGAACTTGTGACCTTAGTGGGGCAACATTTTAACCCAACAAGACACAGGACACCTCACAGGGGGAGTCCTCGGTCCCATGGGCTGTGGATGTACAACCATTACGCTGTTCATCATGGAAGCACCGTTCTCCAGCTCGTCACACGCCGCCCGATCCAGCGCCTCGCCCAAATGGTGTCCGGCCTGCGGCAAAATGAGCCCGATGCCCTCCTTTGCCAGGGTCTTTGATGGATTCCTAGGACTTTGGGAGGGGGAGGGATGTTGTAACCTGTCTGCATACACGTATTAGCAGGGAGCCCAATATCATCGGTAACATCACTGTTTAAAGTTGCCTGCAAGACTGAGAGCTAGCCTGCAGCTCTTGAAGGGGAGACTCATTGTGACTGGATGAAATTCTGGATGTTATTCTGCAACTGAGGGTTGTATTTCCTGCTTCGCAGGGGCAGCACGGTGTCGCAGTGGGTTAGCACTGCAGCCTCACGGCGCCGAGGTCCCAGGTTCGATCCCGGCTCTGGGTCACTGTCCGTGTGGAGTTTGCACATTCTCCCCGTGTTTGCGTGGGTTTCGCCCCCACAACCCAAAGATGTGTAGTGTAGGTGGATTGGCCACGCTAAATTGCCCCTTAATTGGAAAAAATGAATTGGGTATTCTAAATTTATTTTTAAAAAAAGTATTTCCCGCCTCGCGACCGAGGGAACGCGATTCGCAAACAGGCAGAGATTCGGAGGTCATGCATAAATCAAGATTTATGCCCAGCGTTGATTCCGGTGCCATGCTCCAATCCCTCCCTGCCGACGAAAATGAGGTTTGCACTTTACGCCGGGTGGGCCATGCAAAACTGGCATTTACATGTATTTAAATGTGATTAGTGGGTTGGACATAGTATGCTCTGCCCTTCTGTGATGCTCCAACCCCTCTCAGGCGGAATTCACACGGGTGTGAATTAGTGCAAGTATTGACAGATAGGGTCTGGGCACCATGTCGGTGAGAAGGGAAGCAAGTTTTTAAATGTCTTCATAATTGTCGTGCTTGTTGGGGGGTGGCTGCTGGGGCAGGGTGAGTAGCAGAGAATGACTTGGTGACAGTTCTGTCTATCCGGGGTGTCTCCCTTGGGATCAGGGTGACCTGGTTCAGGCTGCCATTGCTGCAGTATTTGTTTTAAACACACCCATTTGGTGCAGGTTACAGGCCCCTGGCTTCTCATTATGCTGACTGCTTACTGTTTACACCTGGAATCAAAGAATTTACAGTGCAGAAGTAGGCCATTTGGCCCATCGGGTCTGCACCAGCCCTTGGTAGGAGCACCCTACTTAAGCTCACACCTCCACCCTATCCCCGTAACCCAGTAACCCCACGTAACCTTTTTGCACATTAAGGGACAATTTAGCACGGCCAATCCACCTAACCTGCACATCTTTGGACTGTGGGAGGAAACCGAAGAAAACCCACGCAGACACGAGGAGAATGTGAAGACTCCGCACAGACAGTGACCCAAACCGGGAATCGAACCCGGGACCCTGTAGCTGTTATACAAAGCAGTCTCATACATCTGGCCCCGTTTCCTGCCATCTTTGTCTGAGGGTGACCCCACATGGGACTTTCAACTGTCCTGAAGGCCCCTGCCCCTCACCACTCTCCCAACCCCCCTTCCCCCCCCCCCTCCCCCACACGCCACCCCATCTACACCCAGCCCAGCCCTAGCATCCTTCAGACAGAGGATTGAGGCAAGTCAGAACGTTGGTGAAAAAGTGTTTCATGTGACTATATATATTGTTGTGCCCTGACCCCTAACTCTCACCTATGTGCTGCACCTGTGTCTAACATTCTCATCTTACTTGGCCGACCACTCCTTCTCGGTGTTACCCCAGACAGCACATCAGATGTGGAGGTGGCCTGCTGCATCTCACCCTCTGACCTGAGATGCCTTTGGCGGCCGTCCTCTGGAGGGCCTGAACCTTCATGTGCCTGGCTGACTTTCGGGTGTCACAGGTGATGAAGTACCACCCTGTTCTGCCACTGTCCATCAGATGCACCAGTGTCAGGTGGGGGGGGATTCAGAAGCACTGAGGTGTTCCAGCATCTCCCCTGCGGGAGGAACCGGGATGGGCCCCATAACTTCCTCCTCCCTCTGGGTGCTTGTTGGCCCCTGGGCTACTCCATGGGATGTAAGATGGAGTCAGCTCCTGAGGCTCCATCATCACCTGGAGCTGCCAGTCCTGGAGGCCCGCCCTCATCTGAACAAGGGCCTCTGTGCACTCAACCACAGAGCTCTGATATTGGGACATGTCCCTCAGTAAGGGAGTCATGTCCCTCACTGCCTCAGTCATGTCCCTCTGGCACTGTGCAATGTACTTCTGAGACTGTGCCATATCTGTGCCTCTGACATGTCCCTTTGTGCCTGGCCAGGTCAGTCAGCGCTAGGCCAATGCTCTCGATGACCTCAGCCATGGCCCTTTGTGACAGGGCCAAGCTCTGGAGCACTTCAGCAATGTCCATGTGGCCTGGTACATGGCTGCCTGGAACTGGCCTCTCCTGTCCTGAGCCCCAGCCATTGACTGCACAGATTGCCCAAGCCTTGGATGTCTTGTCCCATGGCTCTGACTTCTTGCACCAAGGCTTCCACTGCAATCACCACCCATCCAGTATTGGCCTGGGTACCCGGCACTGTCGGCACCATCTCCTACCCCTGAAGGTGGTTGGACTCCTCCAGCTGCACTGCAGGTGCTGGGAAGTTGCTGACATCCCCTCCTGTAAATCCTGGCTCTGTATCCGCATCTGTACCAGTGGTCGGATATATACTTTACAGAAGCGTGATACTTGTCCCGACTACAGCTGTTTCGTGGAATCAGGCAGTTCTCTGATGGCCCGCTCCCTTGGGGGTCCCTACGTCCACCTGATGTGCTGCGAAGTATGCCCAGAAGGTGACCCAGGAGTCTCATCACTAAAATGACCTTCCGAGGTGATAATCTCTGTAATGGTGGAGGGTGCAGGTGATGACAGTGATGAGAAGTTGGCAACTTCCCTGGACTGGTACTCTGGCGTGTGCTGGGGTTGTGGCTGGGGGCAATGTAGCCCAGGTGGCTTGGCCTGGTCTGAAGATGATCTTGCAAGACAAAAGAAAAAAAAAAAATTTTTAATTTAGATTACCCAATAATTTTTTCCAATTAAGGGGCAATTTAGCTTGGCCAATCCACCTACTCTGCACAATTTTTGGGTTGTGGGGGCGAAACCCACGCAGACACGGGGAGAATATGCAAACTCCACACGGACAGTGACCCAGAGCCGGGATCGAACCTGGGACCTCAGCGCCGTGAGGCGGTTGTGCTAACCACTAGGCCACCGTGCTGCCCTAAGACAAAAGAAAAATGACACGGTGAGACTTTGGGAAGGTGGGGTCTGTGAGAGAAGGGTAACTCACTTGCTACAGTGACATAATTTTGCATTGGGAACTCACTTGATTGCTGGATGCTGACCTCCACTTCAGAGATAGCCCTCTGGATTGGATTGGATTTGTTTATTGTCACTTGTACCGAGGTACAGTGAAAAGTATTTTCTCCTTTCTTCACATGTACTTAATGATCTGTTGAGCTGCTCGCAGAAAAATACTTTTCACTGTACCTCTTCTCTGCCTCGCCAGCTAGCTCCATTGCCCTCTGCTCCGTGGGGGTCTGCACTCTTAGGTCTGGGATGCTCCCACCAGTTTTCTCATGCTCCTGCCGATTTTGGGCTACCTTATCTTGGGGGACACAAAATGGACATGGTGAGACGCATGAAGGCGAGTTCTACGGAGGGTCTGTAGCTGGTGGCATGTCAGTACAAGGCACCTGGCCAAAGAGGACAATGCATGCATTGGGGTTTGGTGAAGGGTGGGATGGAAGGGAGTTGCAGATAGATGTGTTTTGCTTGACCTCTAGGTCAGTGGAGGGGTGATGTGAGGAGCGAGGGACAAGTGTGATGCCAGGGGCACAGAGATGGTGATTCACCCAAGCTGCTCTAAGGAGGTCCTTCAGCTTCTTCTGGTGTTGCGTTCCGGTCCTCCTGGTCACCACCTCTGACACCTCCTCCTGGGCCCAGTTTAGGATGGTGGGTTTAGGGTGGTGGGCTTGAGCCTTGTTGGAGGGAAGAAAAACCTCAAGGTCTGTTCTCTACCACGCAGTATTGGTAAAACTTTGTTTAATTCGGAAAGACTGTGTGCACACAGGAGAGACAGACCCTGCGACTATCCTGCAGCTCACAAAGGTCAGCTCTGGTCAGAGTCAAAATTACATGCATATATATTTAAAGTTCGTTGAAGTCACAAGCAGGTATTGCGTCACTGAATCATTCAGAACAATACAAAGTGATCAATATGCATATTTTCTGGTCCCCGTGATGGGAAAACGATTAAAGAATACAATGTTTCCTCACAATCTCATGGGTTTGTGCTTAACATATTTAACTTCTAGAAGAAGTGCGAATGTGTTGGACAATGGATCCCTTAGACTTCCTGGGGCCTCCTGTGTATCCCTTTTCATATTCAAATGCTCTGTGAGGTGATTAAATCATTTCCAATGTGGGTGACTTTAACCCCTTGCTTGTTGGTTTTCCCTTGGTATATGTTTAACCCCTTGCCTGCTGGTTTGCCCTTGACCTGTGCTGTTACAATACTTTGAGACATCTTTATTATACCAATCCTGACACAGATAGCAATTTCTTCCGCCAACAAATCTCTTGTCCACCCTCTGGGGCAGGGTGTCCCACCCCTCCTCTACTGCATCCAACATTCGATCGAGTTTTGATTTGGTGAAGCGGGACACAGGTCTTCTCTGAGCAATCACCTTGGCTGGACTGAGAGTGTGTGTGGAGTAGAGTGCTTACCAATAGCTCCAGCTTGTCTCCAGCAGCAACTCCGGCCCGAGCAAATCAGACGCAGGTGGGAATGGGAATTGTTCTCGATTCACTTGGGCAGAGTGCTGGCTCATTAGCATGTCCTGGATCGCTCCCCGAATAGCGCCGACAACGGGAACGCAAACCGCACACAATTCCCTCCCGGCGGCAACACTTCGTCCCAAATGGAGGATTCCTCTCTGAATCTAACTTGTGAAGAACGGTTGACTGTAGCCACTCTTTGGTTTGGTGTGGTGGCTGAAATGCATCATAACTGCTGCCAGGCATTGACCTGCAATGATGCATTAATTGTGGTCACACACCAGATGCATGCTCAGGAAATAGAAGCCCTTTTACATTCCAGGCACATGGAAGTGTTGACATGAAGCACATGCAAAGCAATGTTTGTGCTATCAATGGCACCATGCATCATGTGGAAGTCCTCAATCCTTGAAAACCCCCATACCCTGTATTGCCTATTTGTCGCTAGAAAAAGAGTGGTATGAAGTTATCCCGCTTTGCATGGAGAACGTCAGTGGCTTCCCTTGTGCGACAGTGCACAATATATCCAGCAGCAGCCTGGAAGGTACATAAATTAAAGTTTGCTTCACAGCTACTGAAATGCAGTCCTTGCCCTGCTCTGAAGTGGTTGCATCAGTTGGCAGATTTCAGTGACAGCCTTCTTAATGAAGCATCGACATCACAAACAGTGGTTTGTGCTGATGTTCAGGTTGCAGACTTGCTCCCTGAACAACCTGGAGCAATTAGTTCCAGCCCGCTGCTGACATCTCCCTCCCCTTCCTCTCTCCCCTCCCTCTTCCAGCAGCTTATCATCCTCATCCAGCTTTGAGTGTATATTGACAGGTATTAAAAATGAATCATTACATTTCTCAAGTATAATTAAAGCAGGAAGGAATTTTCTGAAATCTATATACTCAGTAATCAAAGAAATTGATTGAACAAGTGAAAAAGTTTTGCTAGGGAACAGTGTTGAATTATTGTGATAAACCAAAAAATGTAACTTGGATAGATTTTTGTACTCTGATTTTAATCCAGATGGTTTTCGAAATAATATTAATAGTATAATTCAATTTTCAAAAAACAAATCAAACTGACATGGAGATTACTCATTACACTAATTCTGAAACTTCACTTCCCTGTTTCCACCAGTCGCAATTTGTCTGAATAAAATGCCTCTTCTCAGATATGTTGTGGCTCCTGTAAAACCTCACTGAATCATACAATTAAACAACATTGGAGGGTATCCATTCCATCATGCCATAGTCAGCTCTTTGAAAGAACGATTCAATTTGTCCCATTCCCCATATTTTGCCCCATAGCTAACGAGGTTTTTACTTTTCAAGGGTATATCCGTTTTATTTTTGAAAGTTACTATTGAAGCTGCTTCCACTACCTCTTCAGTAGGGAATTCAAAATCATAACAGCTGACTGCATAAACAAAAATACTCATCTCACCTCTGGTTCTAATCTTAATTCTGTGTCATTTGGTTATTGACCCGCCTACCCGTGGAAAAAGTTTCCCCTTACTTAATCCTTCCAGTAAATCTCCTCTACACGCTCAACAAGGCCTTGATGTCCTTTCTAAAGTGTGGTGCCCAGAAATGGAGACAAGGGTCTGACTTTTTGCTCTTGAGGTGGGTGCACAGTCAGGATATTTTCCAACTCGATGTATCTGCCTCGGGAAGAACTTCCCCAAATGGCAGGATCTTTGTTCTGGGGTATCAGGTGGGTGCTGGAGTTTGGCCCCCAAATGCAGATCGGTAGAGGAAATAGGGACTTTGAGTGCCAAAGCATGTTGTGCAAAAGGCCCACCTTGATTCTCTGGGACTTTTTCCCCTTAGCATTGTTAAATATTAGGCCTCCTATCCTCAAGCCTCACACCCCCTTACAACCCCACCGATCACCCCCCCCCCCCCCCCCCACCATGCCCCATCCATGTCAATTCATGCCCCTCCACTCACCTCCATGACCCTGCATACTTTCCAAGTCAACCCATACACTTCTACCCAGCCCAAAGCTCTCTTGTATATCCATGCCAACTCATGACATCCTATTCATCCCATGGTCCCTTACAGACTCTATGCCAATTTAATGCCACCATATGACAACCCATGACCACCACCCACCACCCTTTGCACTTACACCCTCAGGAGCCATGTTAAGATGAAATAACAAAGTTTTTTAAGTATCTACTTTCGACTTCATTGTGTAAAAAAACACTCTCATTCAAAAAAGCCCATTCAATACATTTAAATCCCCTGAAGTGTGTAATCTCTAATAAAAACAAAGATTTGTATTCATAACTCCACATCACAGATAGCTAATCCTTTAATTATATCTGTCAGCTGTCTATCAAACTATGAACTTGCAGTCTCAATAATATAATAATTTACGTAAGCAATCAAGTAATAACAATGCGAGGATTATATCAACAAAATGGTATATTTCTGACTAGAACCACACCAGATGCTAAGCCGGTGCAGGTGTAGCGTACACACCATTACCAACCGCCAGAAAGATGCGGAACAGGCACATCATGACATCTGAATGTTGTAGGGAAATCTTCACTGTCATACAGAGGTAAGTCATTCTTGACTCTTAGAGCTATTTACAAATATACAGTAAAGGGTACAAGCTAGGAGTGTCTCCATGCTGACTGGAACATACTACTTTGCCCAACACCAGACTGACCCAGGATGCAAGTCATGTGCTCGCTTACATCATTGTGTGGGTGGTACTGTAGTTAGTCCCAAATTAACCCTATATGCCAGACCCTGATACTGCAGCCCCCCAAGTTTTTGTCCAAACCATTTTATATGATTATAGTTTGCCTTGTGTTTTACATTGATATTGTTATTATTTATTTACACTGTCATTACTAGATTATCACTACCCCATCTCCCCCTTCAAGTCCTTGAATTCAAGGGTTCAGACAGTCTGGAGGCTTTATAACTCTTCCAAAACCTGTTCAGGTTACTGCTGGAGTAGAGATAGGCAATTGTGATGGATGAGTGGAATTCTGATCCATGATCAAATTTTTTAAATTGTAGGTTCTGCTTCAAGAGCTTTTTGAATTCCAAGCTGCCATTGCCATTCATTTTGAGACAAAAGGGATTTCCTGTGCTTGCCAGTTTTGGTGGCTCTGTTACAATGGTGATTGCACTCAGCTAGAAAAACATATTTTCGAACAATGACTGCCTGGATTGATTGCGTGCCGGGTTTTCTTGCTCAGCATTTTACTTTAAACTCCCAAATTAGATGAATCGTGGCTTTTGTTTTCTCTCAGCTGAGTTTAGAAGTCGCAATTCTCCTGGATTAATTAATTAATTATTTTTCCATTTCGCAGTGAGCTCGGGGAACTGCTTTTAGCAACGTGTTTTTTCAAACTTTCAAATTTTAAAAGTCAAAGCGAGTTGTGCGCCCGGTGCTGAAGAATTTTCTTTGACTTCAAGGCTTCTGCACAAATCAATTGCTTCCAGATATTGGTGCACTACTCAGCCTTCCTCTTCAAATAGAACACAACTGGAGAATGAGCAGAGGTCAAGGATAGCAGGATAAACTATGAGAAGAGGGAAGAGATGGTGGGAGAAAAAGGGCTCTTAGTAGGAAGCCCTACCTTCCTGGGTTGCTCAGGGAACAAGTTTTGTACTTGCACCTCGGTGAGACAAAATGGCTGAGATTTGATGGGATGGCGGTGGCCTATCCACCCGTCAGAAAGTCAGGGTCAACCTTGGCTTGGTTGGTTATGGGAAACTATCATATCCCACACGGGCTAATGGGGTTGGAATAATTATCTTCGCGGAGTATGAGCTCCCTCACTGAGGGGCAGGGCAACTCCATTCAGCTACGTAGAAAAGCTCGGCCAGTAAGACACCGGCCAAGGAGAGACCCAGTAGGGATCTACCGGGAGTTGTATATAACTTAACTCTAAATAAACCAAAGTTCTTTGTTCATATTCGGTGTGAACTCCTCATGTCCTTCTTAAAGAAATCCCACCCGATTTAATATGCAGCGGGCAATTAACCCCATCGGGCCTCATATTGCTTTAAGGAACAAGGTACCTCTTTGTCATTCTGCAGTGCCATTAATTTCTCCATTATTGTTAAGTTGCCTGCACTAATTTTGCGGAGGCCCTGCTCCTGATTCAACGTCAGTTTCCTTTTTGGTACGCTGATCTCTCTACCGTTGCTCCTGACCAACCCTTTTTTCCTATTATAACTGTAAAAAATGCATTCAATGTGATATCCTTTCCAGTTTCCCTTTGACAGCTCTTACCAATCTGTTTTGTCAAATTGCTATTCTTTCAAGGGCTGGATTCACTGGTCCTCCAGTTGCGTGTTTCTCGGCTGCAAGCCATTCGCCAGCAGTGGAATTCTAACTTTATGCTATCTGTCAATGGGATTTCTCATTGTAGCCACTCCACACTGCCAGGAAACCCGCTGCGGGGGATCCACTGCCAACGGAAAAAGTGAATCACAACTTCCGGAGAATTCCAACTTTTGTATCTTTCCAATGCTTCAGAATCTGTGCTAGTTTTATGATTTTTGCATACTTTTTCTGTTAGTCTTATGTTGAACCTTTAGTTGTTGAAGACTGTCTTTGGGAAAGTAGCGCTATTGCCCTTTAGGAGCATCATATTTAATTATGTTTTGAACATCACCCACTGATACCCCATCATTTTATCTTTGAACAAGTTTGTCCAGTTTACTATGGACAGTCTCCCTGTCATCACATTGAAGTCAGCTTCACCTCAGATTTTATTAGCTGCTTTGTGTTTCTCCCTCCCAGATATCACGTTGAATTCAATCATATTACAATTGCTATTAGATAAATGTTCACACACTGTTAGGCTGTTAACTAAATCTAGCTTACTACTCATTATGAGATCTGATATAACTAACCATGTGAAGAAATTTCCTTTGTGAAAGCAAATTGAAATCCAAGTGTATAATGGACAATTTTCTGGCTGTTAGGTAAATTATTGTCTTAAGACAAGGAAATTACTTCGACGAAACAGTAATATCTTCTACTGTTTGATATTTTAGGGGCTGGTTTAGCTCACTCAGCTAAATCGCTGGCTTTTAAAGCAGACCAAGCAGGCCAGCAGCACGGTTCGATTCCCATACCAGCCTCCCCGGACAGGCGCCGGAATGTGGCGACTAGGGGCTTTTCACAGTAACTTCATTGATGCCTACTCGTGACAATAAGCGATTTTATTTTATTTATTTATTTATTTATTATAACACACGTTTGATCAGTGTGAGTCCCAGGATTGTCCTTCACAGCTATAACCTTCTACCGCAGTCAATAATTGCGTTAAATGTAAAAAAGCCAATGGGAATGAATTGTTAAAATTGAGCTGCACCTAACCAATACATTCAGGATACTATTAACAAGGACATTGAAAACAAAGCTGAGCACAATTTCTAAGAATCTGTGACAAAGTCACAGCAGTGTTGAAGGGTATACCCTATTCTTTTACAGTTGGTGTATTTTTTCCTGACTGGCTATAGATCTGTGCAGTAGAAAATCTAGAGGGCGAAATTCTCCCCCCCCCACGACGGGTGGGAGAATAGCGGGAGGGCCTTCCCGACTTTTTTGACGCCCTCCCGCTATTCTCCCCCCCCCCCGCCGAAATCCCGACACGAATCGCTGCCGCCGTTTTTTTACGGCCGCAGCGATTCACAGCTGTTAGAAGGGCCGAAGTCCCAGCCCTTTACGACCTTTTTACGAACGGCAAACACACCTGGTCCTGCCATTCGTAAAAACGTCGTGACCACCTGGAAAAAAATAACCATGGCACCGATTGGCACGGCAGTACCACGGCCGTGCCAAGGGTGCCATGGGCCCGCGATCGGTGCCCACCGATCGCGGGCAGCGGGCCCGATGCCCGCGCACTATTTGTCCTTCCGCCGCCCCGCAGTATCAATACGCGGGGCGGCTGAGGGGCAACCCGGACCGCGCATGCGCGGGTTTCGCGCAAAAACGCGATGACGTCACCCGCGCATGCGCGGGTGGAGTCTTCCCACCTGCGCATGCGCGGCTGACGTCATATGACGCGTCAGCCGGCGCTAAGTCCGACAAGCGGGCTTAACGATTTTCGTTAAGCCCGACTTGTCGGGGCCTCCGACGTCGGGCTGCTAGCCCCGACGGGGGACCAGAATCGGTCCCCCGTCGGGAAGGGGCGCGATGCCGTAAAACCCGCCTGGGTTTTACGGCAGTTTGACGATTTCTCCCGTTTTGGGAGAATTTCGCCCAGAATGTCTGGGTATGTCATAATCATAATCTCACCTGAATATTCAGCCTGTAATCCTTGAAACTTCACACTCAGCATTAAAACCATGAAAATGCCTTTATCCTGAGAGTGGTCAGAATGCGGAACTTGCTGCCAAATGGTTGAGGCAAATAATAAAGTTGCATTTAAGGGGAAGCTAGATTAACACGGTGAGATGTGTGACTGCGGTGGATTCAAGATTGAGTCTGCAGATCTTGGAGGTTCAACCAAAACGTAAAGCTTTATGTAGAAGGTGTTAACACCAGAGGCTGCAATGTTTGACTGTCTATTTGCCCGTACAAATGGCTGATGCCGTCATCTCCAATGACGTCAGGCCATTGTTTTCTTAAAGTGTCCCTGATCAGTTATAAGGCTGCTTGTGAGTAAAAACTAAAAATACTATGAATACAACATTTCCCCCCTCCCATTAAATCAAAGGTCCCTGATACAATAAACAGTATTACATTAATAATCAGTTAGCAATATGAACAATCAATCAACAACAGTCAATACGTCAAACGTTCTGGAGGTCATCATTCTCTGTGTAGTTGTCAGCGAAGCTCAGGCATCTGCTGTTTAGTACTTGCTACAACCTCTGGTATTTTTGGCTTGATGTAAGCTTGGTGTGAGCGTGGTCAATGCTCAATTGTTTTTTCCAATTAAGGGGCAATTTAGCGTGGCCAATTCACCTACCCTGCACATCTTTGAGTTGTGGGGGGGAAACCACGCAACACAAGGAGAATGTGCAAATTCCACGCGGGCAGTGAGCCAGAGTCCTAATTGAACCTGAGACAGCAGTGCTAACCACTGCACCACCATGCTGCCCTTGTCAATGCTTACCTTAACCGGAGTTGACACAGTGCTCTGAGGTTGAGTTGCCATTTGATTTGCAATTGAAGTGCTGTTCTCCCCAATTTGTTCAGTTAGTGTCAGGTTTTCGTGAAAGTTCAGGTCGTTTCGTGGCACAGCTGGATTTGGACTCTGTCAGTTTTGCCTCTGGCGCATTGGTTCTTGTCGGCAAAAGTTGATCTGCATGCCTTCTCCATATTACACCGTCTCGGATCTGTCCAGTGTAGGAAATCAGTCCTGTCTGCTAAGGTGATGGCAGTAATCCACTTTTCCCTTCTGGTATGATTTCTTGCCAGAACCCCTTGACCATGGCGAAAAACACAACCTTTCACCTTGTTCTCCCAACATATGACCTGATCCTGCTGCTTTTTCCGACAATTTCTTTTGTCTTCGGTAGTTTTAGCAAATATAATGCTGCATGTAGTTGATGTTTAAACATTAGAAACACCGATGAAACTTGGGTTGTTTGGTGTGCAGTAATCCAATAATCCCAAGATTCTTAATACTACCTGTGCCGATGAACTCAGTTGAGCTGCGGTCAAATTCTCTAAATCTGGGTTGTCTCAGGGTCTCCGTCTCCAAAGGTGTGTCTCACACACTGCTTCCTTCCATCCTCTGGTCTGCTGTTGAATCTTCTCTGTTACCTCTGAACCGAGTCTTCGCTGGAGGGTCCTGGGTGATTAATTTATATCCTCCTCTTGGTGCCTTTCCAGAAAGTTCTCTGACTCTCAGCCAATAAGGTCTCGGGGTAGGGGCCATAACACCCAATGGGATTGCCAAATGCAAATCTGCAGGACACGAGGAATCCACCCCCAGGGGTCATCTCTTGCGTATTGTTCGCACGTAACCTTATTCCATATATGGTAACGGCAGGAAAATTGGGATCCAGAAAGTCTAGCGTTATCTGGGTAATCCACAACAATCCATCCATTTGAATGGGACCAATTATCTCCTGATGTCTTGTTGACAGGGCAGGCCCAGTTCTGTCCTGACTGTCTGTCTCTGTTCAGTGGATTCAAGCGTAGCTCTTCAAATTCCCATCAGACCTGCCTGAGAGCTGGCTGTGGTTTAATTTCAAATGTCCAATTCTTAATTTAAAGCGTCCGATTTTATATTGGGATTAAAATTCAGGCCGCTGTCCATTTTACCACACCTCAACTTCAACAAAAAAGCTCCTAGCTGCTCCTTCATCTTTACAATACCACAATGGCCTTCATGTAATTGGCTTAATACATGTTTTCTTAATAATGGTTGAATGAGGACTCTCATTCCCCGGAAGAGACAACCTGTCTGTATGGATAACTCAAGTTTTCAGGTGGAATATGTTTTTAATACAGGGTTTGCTCCTGAAGTCTTGCCTCAAAGCACTAAATCATTAACCTCTGACAGTACTGGATCACTTCTTGTATGCTTATTTACCTGTCCTGCAGTTCCAGGAGTGTTATCTACTTGCTCAGAGTGGAAAATGCTTTCATACAAACTGCTTATCGATGACCTATTTCATTAGGGTAGTTGGGAGAGTCCATTTGTGTTCCACTGAAGGTTTGACTGGTGATACTTGATCGTATATGTGTGTGCTGCCAATAGCAATGCCCACCTCTGCATTCTGCTCGCTGACAGTGATGGAATTCCAGTATAAAGTCCAAAAATTGTGGACAATGGTTCATCAATAAAGTGAATTTCCTCTCATGCAGGAATTGGTTGAATCGTTTTCTTCCAAAAATGATTCCTCGGGCTTCTTTCTCTACCTGCGGATAATTGCTTTCAGTTTCATTCAAAGTGCTGAATGCAAAACTGTTGGCTTCTCTTCACCTGTTGAATTATGTGGGAAGCCACCACCCACCCCCATAGGGTGATGCGTCACATGCCAGTTGCAGGCCTAAATTTCAATCAAAATGTGTCAGGACCTCTGACTTGACTAGCGCCTCTTTGGCTTGCATGAATGCTCTCTCACATTGATTTTAAAAAATAAATTTAGAGTACCCAATTCTTCTTTTCCAATTAAGGGGCAATTTAGCATGGCCAATCCACCTACCCTGCACGACATTTTGGGTTGTGGGGGTGAGACCCATGCAAACGCAGGGAGAATGTGCAAACTCCACATGGACAGTAACCCTAGGCCGGGATTGAACCAAGATCCTCGGCGGCATGTGGCAGCAGTGCTAACCACTGCACCACCGTGCTCCTATCTCACATTGATGACTCCATTCCCACTTTTTATTTTGACACAATACATTGCGGAAAGATAGTCGCTCGATTAGGGACAAACCTTCTGTTGTAATTTTATACACCTAAGAAAGAACGAATTGGATAATGTTTAGGGATGCGGATGCCTCGGAATGGCTTTGACTTTTGAAGGCTAATTATGCAGTCCCTTAGTGAGAATGACATGACCCAGATATCAACTGAAGATTGGAAAAATTCACATTTGTCTTTTCAGACTCTTAATCCATAATCTTTTAACATCCGGGGTGTGGTATCTAGTTTACGGAGGTGTTCTTCCTCATTCTTCACAGTTACCAAGATGTCATCCAGGTAACACGGGACACTATCTACTCTGCTTAATATTTCGTCCTTGGCTCATTGGAACAACACTGGTAATCTTTTGTATCAAAATAATCCTTTGTGTATCAGAATCGTCTGGTGTGAATCTTGGTCTACGTATATTCGAAGATATGCCTGACAGGTCCTTTTTCCTGAAGCGTTGGTCTCCAACCAATCCAAGAATAGGTCATCAATCAGGGATAGACGGTAATTCTCTGTACACAGCACAGGCTTAATACTGGCTTTGAAATTGCCACAAATGTGCACAGATCCATCTTTTTTCATCACGGGTATGATCGGCGTAGCCCAATCATTCACATTAATGGGTTCAAGAGCTCCCGTTCTGACCAGCCATTCTAATTCTGTCTCTGCTTTAGGTCTGATTGTGTACTGCACTGACCTAACCTTTAAGGACCTCACCTGGCGTTCTTCCTTGAACTTCAGCTTTACTAAATTATCCTTCATGCTTCCCAGCTCACCATTGAAGACAATGGTATGTTTCTGTGAGATTTTGAGTAGGCCTGATTCAGAATCTGTCATGAGATTTACTTCTGCCGAGTTTAATCTGATCTTTTCCAGCTAAATTATTCCCATTAGTGCCGGATAATTTCCTTTGGCTATGTGCAAGGACAAATCTACCATCTGTCCATTTAATTGCACTGTTACATCAATACGGTCCCTCTATCAAACCACATCGCCTGTGTAGGTTTTAACACTGCTTTTGAGGATTGCAGAGCAATATGTTGGAGCTTTTCTTGATACACAGTCTCTGGCACCAGCGAAACGGCTTCCCCAGTCTCCACCTCCAACTTCACCGGCTGACCATCCAGAAATAGAGTGACCCAATTTCGGTTTATTGCACCAGCAATAGCTAGCACATTTAATGACGGTCATCCTCAGACCCTGAATCAAGTTCCTTCTCAAGTCCTTTTTGTACCACGTGGACACTTTTTCCTTGATTCAGCTTGCCATTTGCTTTATTCGGTTCATGCTTCCTGCAACTTTTGCCTGAAGCTTTTTTCTTATTCCAACAAGCGCAGACGGTGTAGCCCTTTCTGCCACAATCTCTGCACATGATGTCTTTGCACCAACGATCTGCTTCTAAGTACCCGGTATCTGCATACCGATGGCAAGTGCGAGTCAGTGTTTGAGTTTCAGTCGACATCTTGTGAATCTTTGTGCTTGAACTCAACTATTGAGCTTCTTTGGTTTCTAATTCCATGGATACAGCAAGTTCCAAAGCTTTTTTTCAGGTTCGATTGGTTTAGGTTAACAACCGCTTTTGAATAGCTTCACTCTTTAAACCACAGACTAATCTATCTCTGATGGTATTCCTTTACACATCCCAAATTCGCAGTGTTCAGCCATCCTTTTCAGGGTATCTACAAACCATGTAATCAGTTCACCTTCTTCTTAATTGCACTTATGAAACCTGAACATTTCTGCGATGACTAAAGGTTTTGGTGAACAATGGCCCTGAAAATCTTCCACTATTTCTCGGTATGTTTTTGCGCCTGGCTTTTCTGGTTGTGCCAGACTCCTAAAGAGGTTAAATGTTCCCTCCCCCCACCCTTTATTATGCTCAGGAATGTTGGGAGTTTTATATCTGCTGTTATCTTGTTAGCTTGAAGAAAACAGTTGAGTCATTCTGTCTACGAGCTCCACCATCCTGTATTCACATCAAACGGCGGCAATAATTCTCACCATTTTTCTCCATGGAAGGATATTGATGTGCTCAATGTGCCATGAATTTCTAGCACTACCTTAACTTTCTCCCCAAAACAAGGTACAATCCGAGCTCAGCCTGTTTCCCTTTGTATTTTACAAGAACACCTAGCTTTAAATTTGTTGTTGCAGTATACTTGCTACTCATGGCTACTGAGTACGTTTTGGGTGGAGCACTTGGTGAGTTTCTCTCCAAGGCTGTTTCCTCCAGATTGTTTGGTCATTTTTTAGTTCCTCCAATTGCAAGCATTGTTTTGCCTCCCCCGTCACCAGCTTTCATGTCGGAATGAATCAAAATATTTATTATTTCTTTGGATGCCTCCAAACGCTGTTCATCTGCCTCGTCGCCAGTTTTTATGCAGTGCGTTCAAGATTCAGTCTGTAGGCCTTGGAGGTTCAACCAAAACATAGAACTTTATTTCGAAGATGTTAACAATATAGTCAGCAATATTAGGCTGCGCGTGCAAATGGCCGACATCACACCCTGTTCAGCTACAAGGCTGCTTGTGAGGAAGCACTAAAAACACTAATAATACAACAGTTATGGTGATCGGATGAAGTAGAATAAGAGGAGGCTTTTGTGCAGGATAAACACCAGAATATACCAGCTGAGCTGAATTTCTGTGCTATAATTTCTCCATAACTCTGCAAAATTTTCAGTCGGCAATGTGCGTTCCATTGGGTGATCTGCAATAAGAAGAACTAATGCGGCACACTGCAGCAAGCTGTCTGACCCAGGCCACCCCGATCGTGATGGGGAGACCCCAATCCACGGAGCTGTCAGCAAATCACTCCCACTACATCCCCCGGCCCTGGCAGCCACCCTCCACCCTGGCAGCCACACCCCAACAAACAGTACAATTTTTGACATATTTTCAGACTTTGCTTACTTTCTGTCTCTCCCTCAGCAGCCATGGTGCCCAGTCCCGCTTGTAATAAACTGTAGTAAATGCTGCTTGCGTGACCTCTGCCTGAGAGGGGCGGAGTATTGCAGAGGCCCAAAGCACAGTGGGTTACACCCGCTAATCACATTTAAAAGAATGCAAATGCAGTTTTGCATGCCTCTGCTGGCGCAGGGAACGAACCTCATTATCACCATGGTGGCACTGCCAAGGTGCCATGTTGGCAGTGCCAATGTGCGTGGGTGGCAGCAGGAGTGCCAGGGTATCACCTTGTACAGAGCCCGACCACCCGGGGGCTACCGATGTCCTGAGATACCCCCTTAGGTGCCGTTAGCCTGATCCATGTTTGGGATAACCAGTGCTAAATGGCGCCATGGTGAGGTCTCCCAGGCTCCAGCATTCGTTCCCAGGCCTTGGGCGCCGGCATATTTAAGTGAGCTTAACTGCTGATGCACTATCAATTACCACAAAGACGAGAGTAGTGAAATAATCGAGGCTTTATTGAGCAAAGATGTTGTGCCTCCTGTAGCTGCTGCCAGAATGGCTGCAGCACCGGCAAGCACACACATTTATACGCCGCCTACTGGGCGGAGCCAGCAGGCAGGGATTTACCCATGTACCTCTAGTATATGTGTCTTATCATAATACATATAATACTGCTAGTGGTGACTACCACATTCACTCCCTGTAAAAAAAAAAAGAGTCCGGCGGGGGTGGGGAAAAAAAGAATTACAAGGTCAGTCTGTCGGGGGCCTTGACCCTCCTCTGCGATCTCCTCAGTCCTGGTGGTGATGTGGGCGCCGACTTGGTCACCTGTGACTCCGGGAGTATGTTGTCCTCGTCATCGTCACCCCTGAGTGGAACCAATGGGAGGATGGATCCTCCTGGGGCGGGGGCTGCAGTGAGGTTCGCTGGGTGGAGGGTGAGTGGTGCAGGGTGAGTGAGGCAACCGGGGACCGGGGGAGGGGGGGCGGTGTCAGGTCAGGGGCCATGGGTGGGGATCCGGCGGATGCCAGGTCCTGGAGGGAGACTGTGTCCTGGCGCCCGTTGGGGTGTGCCACGCAGGCGTACTGCGGGTTCGCGTGTAGGAGGTGGACCCTTTCGACCAAAGGGTCCGACTTATGGGTCCGCACATGCTTACGAAAGAGGACGGGTCCAGGAACTGTCAGCCATGTTGGGAACGAGACCCCGGAGGTGGACTTCCTGGGGAAGGCAAAGAGACGCTCATGAGGGGTCTCTTTAGTCACGGTGCAGAGGAACGATCGGATGGCGCTGAGCGCGTTGGGGTGGACCTCCTGCCAGTGGGAGGCCGGGAGATTTTTAGACCGCAGGGCCAGCTGGACGGCCTTCCAGACCTTCCCATTCTCCCTCTCCACCTGTCCGTTTCCCTGGGGGTTGCAGCTGGTCGTCCTGCTCGTGGCAATGCCCTTGCTGAGCAGGAACTGACGCAGCTCATCACTCATAAAAGAGGACACCCCGATCGCTGTGGACATAGGTGGGGAAACCGAACAGGGTGAAGGTGCTGTGGAGGGCTTTGATGACTGTGGCAGAAGTCATATCAGGGCATGGGATGGCGAAAGGGAACCGGGAGTACTCATCGACCACGTTCAGAAAGTACGTGTTGCAGTCGGTGGAAGGGAGGGGCCCTTTGAAGTCCACGCTGAGGCGTTCAAAGGGGCAGGAGGGCTTCAACAGATGCGCTCGATCTGGCCGGTAGATGTGCGGCTTGCACTCCGCGCAGACCTGGCAGTCTCTGGTGGCAGTCCTGACCTCCTCAATAGAGTAGAGCAGGTTGCGGGCCTTGATGAAATGGAAGAACCGGGTGACCTCCGGGTGGCAGAGGTCATAGTGGAGAGCGCGGAGTCGGTCCACTTGTGCGCTGGCACATGTACCACGGGATAGGGCGTCAGGGGGCTCGTTGAGCTTCCCCGGGTGATACAAAGTCTCGTAATTATAGGTGGAGAGCTCGATCCTCCACCTCAAGATCTTGTCGTTTTTGATCTTGCCCTGCTATGTGTTATTGAACATGAAGACAACCGGCCGTTGGTCAGTGAGGAGCGTGAATCTCCTGCCGGCCAAGTAATGCCTCCAATGTCGCACAGCTTCCACAATGGCTTGGGCATCCTTTTCGACAGCGGAGTGCCGAATTTTGGAGGCATGGAGGGTGCGGGAAAAGAAGGCCACGGACCTGCCCGCCTGGTTGAGGGTGGCGGCCAAAGCTACATCCGATGCACCGCTCTCGACCTGAAAGGGGAGAGACTCGTCGACCGCGTGCTTCGTGGCCTTGGCTATGTCAGCCTTGATGCGGTTGAAGGCCTGGCGGGCCTCAGCCGTCAGGGGAAAAACTATGGACTGAATGAGTGGGCGGGCCTTGTCCGCATAATTAGGGATGCACTGGGCATAATAGGAGAAAAACACCAGGCATTGTTTCAGGGCCTTGGGGCAGTGGGGGAGGGGGAGTTCCATGAGGGGGCGCATGCAGTCGGGGTCGGGCCCTATAACTCCATTTTCCATGACATAGCCAAGGATGGCTAAGAGGTTGGTGCAGAACACGCATTTCTCCTTATTGTACGTGAGGTTGAGGAGTTTGGCGGTCTGGAGGAATTTTTGGAGATTAGCATCGTGATCCTGCTGATCGTGGCCGCAGGTGGTTACGTTATCCAGTACAGGAAGGTGGCCCGCAGTCCGTACCGGTCAACCATTCGGTCCATCTCACGTTGGAAGACTGAGACCCCATTAGTGACGCCGAAGGGAACCCTAAGGAAGTGATAGAGGCGGCCATCTGCTTGAAACGCAGTGTATTGGCAGTCCTCCGGGCGGATGGGGAGCTGGTGGTAGGCAGACTTCAGGTTCACTGTGGAAAAGGCCCGATACTGCGCAATCTGATTGACCATGTCAGATATGCGTGGGAGGGGGTACATGTCGAGCTGCGTGTACCGATTGATGGTCTGACTGTAGTCAATGACATTTCTGTGCTTTCTCCCAGTCTTTACTACTACCACTTGAGCTCTCCAGGGACTGTTGCTGGCCTCAAAGACTCCTTCCAGCAGAAGCCGTTGGATCTCCAACCTGATGAAGTTCCTGTCCTGGGCACAGTACCGTCTGCTCCTGGTGGCACCGGGTTTGCAATCCAGGGTGAGGTTCGCAAACAAGGCAGGTGGATCGACCTTAAGGGTCGTGAGACCGCATACGGTGAGGCCGCATATAGGGGTCCGCCGAATTTTAAGGTTAAGCTGTGGAGGTGACACTGGAAGTCCAGGCCGAGTAACAGGGCAGCGCAGAGATGGGGGAGGACGTAGAGCCAGAAGTTGCTAAACTCTACGCCTTGGACGGTGAGGGTCGCGATGCAGTACACCCGGATTTCCACGGAATTGAAATTTTGTGGGTAACGGGGTGTACCGTGAGGGAGCAGCGCCTTACCGTCGTGCGGTGGATGAAGCTCTCTGTGCTCCCAGAGTCAAAAAGGCAGGTCGTCTCGTGCCCATCAATTTTCACTGTCGTTGTTGCGGTCGCGAGGTTGCGGGGCCGGGACTGATCCAAGGTGATCGAAGCGAGCTGCGGCAGATGCTGGGAGGTCCTGGGCTGGTCAGCAGTGGTGGAGGTAGCGGCAGGCGGTGAACGGCCAGACGAGCAGGGATCCTGAGGCGCCGTCCAAAATGGCGCCGAAGATGGCGGCGCCCATGGCGGGCGACATCAAAGATGGCGGCGCCCACGAGCCGCACATGGCCTGCGGAGAAGAAGATGGCGGCACCCATGGCCGCATGTGGCTTGCAAGGAGGAAAATGGCGGCGCCCCTGGGCCACACGTGGGGGGTGTAGGAACGCCGGGCCTGGAACAGCGGCAACCGACCGGGCCTGGCAAACAGAAACAAAGTGTCCCTTCTTTCCACATCCGTTGAAGGCCGCGCTCCGCACCTGGCAGCGCTGCCGGGGGTGTTTGTTCTGCTCGCAAAAATAGCACTTGGGCCCCCCAGGGCTGGCTGGCTGCCACGCGGCGCAGGCTTACGATGAGCTGGAGTCGGAAGCTGGTGGGGCCCACGATGTCCAGGAGGGTGCCACGCAGTCAGGGGCGTATGACTGGACGTTACGGGAGACCACTTCTAATGAGTTCGCGAGCTGCCTAGTTCCCACAAGGTCAAGCGTACCCCCTTCCAGGAGGCGCTTGCAGACGTACGCAGACCTCATGCCCGTAACGAAGGCATCTCAGATTAAAAGTTCTGTGTGCTGGACTGCCGAAACTATCTGGCAGTCACAGTTCCTCCCCAGGATGTGCAGGGCACGCCAGAAATTGTCCAGAGACTCACCGGGGAGTTGCTGTCTCGTGGACAGGAGGTGTCTGGCGTATAGTTGGTTGACTGGCCGAATGTAATGTCTCTTCAGAAGCTCCATCGCTTTGGAGTAAGTGTGCGCATCCCGGATGAGAGGAAAAATGTCAGGGCTCACCCGTGAATAAAGGACTTGGAGCTTCTGTGCGTCCGAGGGTTCTTCAGCGGACGTTCGGAGGTAGCTTTCGAAGCAGGCTAGCCAGTGGTCAAAAGCGGATGTAGCATTGGCTGCTTGAGGGCTCAGTTTCAGGCGATCAGGCTTGATGCGAAGATCTATCGTTTTAAAAATCTTTGCTCAATAAATTAATGCACTATCAATTACCACAAAGACGAGAGTAGTGGAATAATCGAGGCTTTATTGAGCAAAGATGTTGTGCCTCCTGTAGCTGCTGCCAGAATGGCTGCAGCACCGGCGAGCACACACATTTATACACCGCCTACTGGGCGGAGCCAGCAGGCAGGGATTTACCCATGTATCTCTATTATATGTGTCTTACCGTAATACATATAATACTGCTAGTGGTGACTATCACAACTGCTTAAAAAAAGGCCTCCTTCTGCACTGTATGTTCTATGTTCTATCCTGGCGGTGCTGAGACTGTGAGAGCTGCCGAACACTCAGATTGGCTGGCAGCTCTCAAGGGAAGGAATTCCTTACAACAAGGGGGAGAATTCCCATCTCAGCTTGTTAAGGCCACCTGAAGTGTTTGTTTGCCTGACCTTCCTTCCAATTGGCGGGGGGTGGGGGGGCAACAATACATGGCCCCGCCCCCATCTACCCACCCCTGTAAAATTCAGCCCATAAACCTATCTGAAATAAGAACAGTAAGTGCTGGTAAACCTCAGCAGGTCTGGCAGCATCTGTGAAGAGATAAAGATTTAATTAGTTTAAAATTCAAAACGACTATTTTTCAGAACATAAACTGGTCGGTTTGTTCCTCACAGGCTAACAGAACTTCCATGTGCTTCCAGTATTTTCTGCTTTTGTTTCAAAGTGGACTAGTTAGAATTTCATCAAAGCTTTTTGTTTGCAGTCAAAAAGGCAGGTTTTTGAACACTTAGCTCTAATTTATTTTGCTATTTTAATACTGTAACAATACAAATAGGTTATGAATATTTTGATTAATATTATAACGTAATTTTTTTTGATCACCAGACAGGCACAATTCCTTCTCTTCTTAATTTGATATTAATATTTTCTGGTGTACACTAAAACACTTGATAAATCTTTGATCAAAGGCATTTGAACTGCTGTTCTCTCATGAGACAAGAATATAATTTTCCACACTACGTTATAGCTGCAGCTCCATCGACCAGCAGCAAAGGGGGTATAAAAGATATGCCCTGATGCTGAGGAACCGCAAACAAGATAAACACATATAATTATCCCAAAGTGCCTGTTACTGTGACAAACATGAAGTGGTAGCCAGAGACATTTCTGTCATAACAATAAGAAAAGTTGAAATCAGAGAATGTATGAGAGATTATTTCATTCATAGAATTCACAGTGCAGAAGGAGGCCATTCGGCCCATCGAGTCTGCACCGGCTCTTGGAAAGAGCACCCTACCCAAGGTCCACACCTCCACCCTATCCCCATAACCCAGTAACCCCACCCAACTCTAAAGGCAATTTTGGACACGATAGGCAATTTATCATGGCCAATCCACCTAACCCGCACATCTTTGGACTGTGGGAGAAAACCGGAGCACCCGGAGGAAACCCACGCACACACGGGGAGAATGTGCAGACTCCGCACAGACAGTGACCCAAGCCGGGAATCGAACCTGCGACGCTGGAGCTGTGAGGCAATTGTGCTATCCACACATCCATTGTTGAGTTGGTGTAGTTCTTCAGTCATTGTATTACACCTGTTCTGAGTACTAAAACATATACTGCAAATTCATAACAGGCTCATCAGTGCCTGAAAAAAATGTATAATTTTGGGTGGTACACTTCATCGGGCTGCCCTGTAAAATGCCAGGACAGCTCAGGCAAGACCAGCAGAAAGGGAAGGGTGTCGGCTGGAAGGTGCACACTCAACCAGGCTGGGGTGGGGGCCGGTGGTGAGACAAGATCCGGATGAGGTGGTAAGGGAAGGAGCTGGAAAGCATATGCTTGATTGGTGGGGAGTTGTGCCTGGAGCACACAAGGGAAGGGGTGGACAGAGACACAAGGCTGGGGCAGAAGGATTCCTTAAAGGGGGGGGGGGGGGTGCATTAAAGAAGCATGGGAGGGAAAATGAGTCTCAGGCAGTACTGGGGCAGTGTGCACCCCTATAGTCAGATCTGGAAAGCAAAGGCAGCCCTGGGGCAATGCGCACAGATACAAGGCTGTGTCTGGCATGCATGCCCTGCTACCAGTTTGGGGGAGGGCGGGTGGATCTGTCTGCTGTGTTGCTCGTGGACAGCATGGTGTGCAGGGCATGGTCAGTCCCTCACACACTTTTCTTTTGGGGGCTGGTGGCTTGGTACTGGACTGCAGGTGGCACAGTCACAGCCAGGCAAGGCACCTGCAGCCTGTAAATGGGGAACTGGTAACTAAGAGGGGGCACTCAGTGGTCTCATGGAGAGGATCTTGGTAGGTGTACAGGGCCTCAAGATAGGGAGCGGTCAGTTCAACGTGGGGCATTGGAACTTTAACAGAAGACAGGTCAAGGGGGAGGATAGGGATAACTACCAGAATTACGATGTGCTGCAAGATTAGAGGGGGAGGAAGGAGATTGATTGGAGAATGGGAAACCTGCCTGTGATGCTTTTCCAGGATAATAGGAGAGACTTAGATGGTCACTGGGAGGGGCAGAAGGGTATTGGCAGCTGGTCTCAGAATAAAAGTAGAGCAGGATCATTTTGACAGCTGATGAAATGACGCAGTTGAAAAATAACCTTGGAAGAAAATTGCCTGGGGAATGGTCTGAGACGTTGACTCCTGCACTTTTGGGCCGATTGAAAAGAAATTCTAATAATTACTGCAAGGCTCAGCTGAGACATGTTAGGAAAATTCAAATATCAATTGAAGGATTTGGGCTCCTTAATTCATGGGCCACATTCTTACAAGAATGCACAATGGCTTGGAGCCAGATGTTGATTTGGGTTTGAATGATAATTTGTCCATCTCTTAGGAACACGTGAAGGTCAAAAGAATCCAATTGTAAAGGGGCAGCTGTGGTATTATCAGAGCTATCAGTATTGCAAGGGTTAATGTATTGTCGAGAGTATCCACTAGAGGGAGCTACAGTTGCAACTATATGAGGCAGTGATGCTGGAACTTAGGGGAGGAGTGTATGCAGGAGTTAGCTAGTGAAGGTCAGAAGAGCAGATAGTGTGAGTAAGGTTAGATTCTAATTTATACCAATAATTAGATTAGCAGTAGATGAGTCTAGTTAGATGTTATTGATCAATTGTATATTCTTAAGGACTAAGTGTCGAATCCCAGTTTAGTAGTGTAAATAAAATTATAGCTTTGGTTAAGTTAAAGCTATTTTGTGGTCTTTGTGAACACGACGCCAAACATCCTGAAAAAAAGCAACCCAAAAAACACCACAGCAGTGACTGACGAGCATATACAAAATGTTCTAAAGACCCTTACACAGTGCAGCTGAGAGGTTCAGGATTTACACAATTACTGACATTACATTGGTGCAAGGCGGTGCTCTAGTCTACTCCAAAGGAGACAGCCTGACAGTGCCCTGACTGAGGCTGATAGTGCCTGGCTGTGTTCATCCAGATCCAACCCTCTCTGTGAAAGCGCAGTCACTCATGGGGCGTTGGGAAGGGGAGGATGCTGGGGAGTTCAGCTTCCAGTGATCCTGAAGGCTGTGTGACAGTTGAAAGGGAGGATATAGAGATCATTGCAGGGTTATGTTTAACCAGGTCTCTGTTCAGTCTTCCCACAGAGACAAGGGGGACACAGAATGAAGGCAGCAGGACTCTCATACAACTAAAGAGAAGAAGGGCCCTTTGCGATCAGGCAGGGCAAAGGGAAGAGCTTCTCCCTGAGGAACATGGGTCAGGAGGGCCCTGGAAAGATCCGGAAGCTGAAGTCAATTCGACAGAGGTGTTTGGCACAAGCCAGGTGTACTGAAGACGCCTCTATTACTTGCAGATGAATGAGAGTCAGTGCCAAAGACTCTTACATTTGTCAAAGGATATGGTGGCTCACATTTGCCAAGTTCTTCAGGAGGATCTGATGCCTCATGGCCTTGGAGGTCATCCATTGCCATAGGTTCGAAATGTGACTGCTGCACTCAACCTTTTTGCAAGTTGTTCATCCCAGGGCTCCATCGTAATTGTCTCGACTGGTGGAGCAAACTCACGTCTACCTCTCCTATTTCTTAGGCTCTTATCAAATAGTCACATAAAAGTTTGTGCCGCCTACTTGACTGTTTCTTAAAGCCACTTACATTTTTCTGCTATTCCGATAAATGAAATGTGAGATGGTGTTTGTCACATTTAAGTTGGAGCACATCAGTGTGTGACAATGTATTCAAGCAACAGGCACCAAAATGTCCTCTTTGCCACAGTGTGATCGACTACAACTTACTTTTCACAATACACTACTTTGCATCACTAATTTGCCTTAGTTGGACCACGAATAAGAATACCATAGCACAGAATAAATGAACTTTCTCCTTTCACCTGCAGACATTCGATTTAGTTCAAGCTAAGCCAAGCTAATAGAACTGAGCCTTCCATCCCTTTGAGAATCTGTCAAGTTCACAGCGGAAATAAATCCATACGTCAAAACTGTCAATAATTCTACACTAATTGGGACACTTCACTCGGGTGGCTCTTAATGATAGCACAGCAAACTTGATCAAAGATGGTGCTGAGAAAACAAAGGACAAGTATAGTGTGACCTTGTACGACCATGTGATCTTGTAATAGGGGTAGAAATAAACTGGTTTCCACCTGCAGCAAATATAGCACACGTCCCTCAATTCATCAATCACTCAAAATGATTTCAGTCTCTGACAACCACCCCCCAACTCCTTCAATTATTTCTGAATAGCACTGTCACCTTTGGAAGAATCGGAGATCATTTTCTATCTATAGGGTTTTGGAAGTAAAAAAGTCATATTTCACGGCATCATTTTGAAATTATTTTGCAATCCCATGTCTATCGCGCATTAAGTCCATCTATTTATACAACATTCTTTTCTGTCCCTTTGTACTAATACATCGATTATTCCTGAAATGTTAGCCGTTTTCCAAAGTGTCAACATCAGCCTATACCAGAGACAAGGAGGCAGTGGGATCAAGGGAACTAGGTTGATGGGATATTTCAGATGATTGACCACCAAAATCACTCCCCTGGGGCTTAATCTGATATAAATTGTACTGAATTGGAGAACGTGTACTGAAATCATGCTACAGTCCTTTCAATTCCACTTCCTTAGCCATTGCAAACTAGCAATGTGCTAATAGTGAATTTGGTACTAATTCTACTTATGGAATCAGGCACTAAATTTGCAATAAGATTAGAAATTCCAATCGATAAAGTTCATGTATGAATTCTTGTACGGGCTGATTTCATGAAATATTAACATGTTTCTTTTGACCCATTTATTTGCACACAGGAAAACAGCACAAATGCATTCAACGTACATCAACTGGGCTGCTAAGAATTGATTATGTAGAATTTCACCTTGTGTATACCTACTGATAAACAATAGGCCGAAAAGTGAGAAGAATTTAAAAACTTCTCAAAGGAGGACTGAAACCTTTTGACGACAACAACAAATTTGTCAGCAAAGGATATTGTAATTAGTGTTGTTCCCCAGTATTTTGGAGGTGAAAAATAAAGTGAATTAAAGAACTTGAAGGAGAAGTCCTCACACCGGAGGTAAATTGTCTCACATCCATTATCCATACAATTTAGTTCTTCTATTTGTTGCAAATATTCTAATCATACAGAAAAGGTTGGTAATAAAATAATATGAGTCCTTTATTTGAAGATAAGACTATACAGAAAATCCTCACTATATGTTTCAGCCATTTCACTTTGATATCATATAATCTTTAGGATTTTCTCGAGTTACGTCACCATTTTCAGTATTATGCCACCTGCACTCTGGCCCTGCCCCTTCCATGCTGCACTACGAGCCAACTGGCGACATGATACCAGAGCTGCTCTACTGTCACCATATGCCCAGACTGCAGGGAGAGAGCAAGGCCCAGGTTCCCGGGAGCAGGAGTACAGGGTAGGGATGGAAAACTGCCAACCACTTAAGGGGTAATGAACTGTAAGTAACCCAGGACAGGGAATGGCAGGGGAGGGAAAGGCCCTACGACTCCTCCTGCGCAACCCCCTCCCCACAGCGCCATTGGTGGCCCACCTGGCTCCATTGCCCCCCTCCCCGCACACCCCACCAGCATTATCTGTGGCACATTATCTGTGGCACCACCTGGGCGGGTGGTTTGACATCAACAGGTGGTCAGGAAGGGATCTGGGCTCTGGTGAGAGACAGACAGACAATCAAAGTGTGAAGGGAGAGAGGCTCAGTGATAAAGGAGAGAGAGAGATAGACAGGCAGAGGGTGGAAAAGGAGAGAGAGAAACAGAGACAGGGAAGGAAATGAGAGAGAGAGGTACAAAGTGGGAAACGAGAGAGATAGAGTGGGAAAGGGGAGAGAAGAGGGAGAGGCATAGAGACAGACCGTGGAAAAGGAGAGAGAGAAACAGACAGAGAGGGAATTGAGGGAGGTATACAAAGTGGGAAAGGAGAGAGAGATCGAGGGGGAAAGGGGAGAGAGAGAGGGAGAAAGATTTTGAAGAGTTCTGTGGGTGAGACACAGCAGCTGTGCTACTCAGGTCTTGTTTGGATGATATGGGTTATCTAATTTAAATTTATATAGTATTTTTGTTATATTCAGTGATTTATTTTATTTTGAAAGTTATTTGAGCTAGGAATGCTGAGTGCTGCACATGTATGGTACATGTGTATTTAAATTTGTACATTGGATTTTCCAGACAAGAAATTTCCAAAGGAACCTAACTCTGACTTTAACACCAATTCCAATGGGAACCCACAATTCAGTTAAAGTTGCTTCACTTAAAGTCACAATTTTCAGGAATACAACCACAACCTTAAGTGAGGACTTATTAAATATACATACCATGTTAACTAGGAAACTCTGTAGACATTTATGACATCCATGACTTCTTCTGTATTCTATATACTAAGTCATGGGGTTAAACATCATATTCTGTGTCAAGTTGGATAATGGTTATCAATGGTTATCAGCAGTCTAAAATATGCATGAGGGCAGCCCCACTGCCTGGGTTTGCAGAATCTGACCAACTGTCCTGACTTGAGACAATTCGCATCTCCATTACTTGTGCTTATGTCTCACTCCACTCACACTGTTTGTACCTGTAAGGACTTGTTTACCTGTAAAGACTTACATTCCAACCATTCTTCATATTCCAATCTGTAATTATCTTGCAATTGTGTCTCTGGCTATATATGTTGTGTTTGTGAACCTGCCTCCACTTCACCTGATGAAGGAGCTGCGCTCCGAAAGCTTGTGATTTCAGATAAACCTATTGGACTTTAACTTGGTGTTGTACGACTTCTTCTTGTTCTGATTTGGTATCCTTTCCGTCATGTTGCCATGCTGTTAATACTTGATACAATCTCAACCCTGGGTACATAATCTAGACAGTGGAAAAGACTTCTCTTGGTACCACAGTACAAATACACTCTTCGATGTTCATCATATGAAATATCTACTCACTTTGTGTATTGATATTCTAGCTATCCTCATCATCTGAGGCAAGTGCTTGGCGAGACATTTTGTGGATCTTCTTGTGATGCTGTTTGATACTTACTCTTGGTTTGTTGGAATGTTGTACTTGTCTGGTTTCTAGTTCTGACTTGTCATAATGTTGAACCACTCGCTTTGGCCTTTGTTTTCTGCAGTGGCACTTCCAATGTCCTTTGGTGCTAAATGACGTGCAAACATGGTGCAATGTTGTGCAATCTCTGGTGCATGTGAGGCTACATCACCTGCATTGCTTATTAGGCATGCCTGGGTTGGCTATTGTGTCAATGGCGGATGAATGACACACAGCCTGTAGACTCTATTTGTCCAATTGTATGGCTTCATACTTCCATCCACTTTGTAACAATACTTCCACGTTGTAAACTACGGGTTGGCCGAAAGGCCTTTTTGGAATGCTTCTTTGCGTTTAGATGCTATCATCAGCCAATTATTCTGCCAGCTAGCTCTGCCACTATAGAGTTGCAATCATGCCTCTTGTTTTTGCATCTACTTACAAATAGATAAACGGTCACCATTAGTTGTATTCTAAAACACATGAATTCCATACAGTGTATTTTGAGGTTTAGCTCCACTCATAGTTAATTTTTGAGTGTTGACCATATTTTATCTGGATATTTTTGGCCTTTGTCCAACGAACCTGAAGAGTTCAGTCTGTGAAAGCCTTCATTGCCTACAGCAATTTTAATCTTTATGGCTTGTTGATGATGTTTGGAATATTGAAGTCCAGAAAACATATCTCTAGCATTGTTGGAACAAATTGAAGTCAGAGATGATGTTTGTTGCCTTCCAATTAAGTGTTGGAATGTTGTGGTCATCCTGTGGCTTTTTGCAGGATTATTCGGGCTATCAGGAACTTACATTCCCTGAGTTGCAGTAACTCCAGTGGCCACAGCCTTAGCTGACCACTGTGTTGGTTGCTTGACGGTAATGGTGGCACTGTTCAGCTGTTTCTACCTTCCCAGACTTCCTTGGAGCTCTACTTGTGAACCTATGATTTTGGCCTATAAGGAACTGCAGGCATGAAAAGATTCAACAATGAAAAAAACTTTTGTTATAGCCTTCATCTACGTGGCAGGAACTGTAGGGAACTATAAATGGATGGATTCTTCTTTCCTAACTGCGTCTGCAGTGTTTAATCTCCCTCCTGACCTCCTGAAGAGATTGTCTGCAACAGTATTGAAATATCCTCTCTACGGAATTCAACTGATCCCAAACAGCCCCCCCCCCCCCCCCCCCCCCACTCATCCTGGGTCACCACCCCAGCAGTTGGCTTCTAATGTCTGTTCCTGCACAGTAAGAAGTCTTACAACACCAGGTTAAAGTCCAACAGGTTTGTTTCAAACACGAGCTTTCGGAGCACGGCTCCTTCTTCAGGTGATTCACCTGAAGAAGGAGCCGTGCTCCGAAAGCTCGTGTTTGAAACAAACCTGTTGGACTTTAACCTGGTGTTGTAAGACTTCTTACTGTGCTCACCCCAGTCCAACGCCGGCATCTCCACATCATGTTCCTGCACAAACTTCAGACTTAGACTACTTAAATTCTCCTGAATTTGAACAATCTTACCAGGACCCAATGCCTGCTGGTTGGACCAAAGTGCCAGAATAAGGTACGATATGTAGGGTTCTTGCAGTGGTGTAGAATCACATATGCCTGTATGTACTTGACAGTCTTTTCCCTTTCATACCAGTTCGTCTGCTGCATGTGGAAGGATTGAGGCTTGTATACTTCTCAGTCAAATCTTCAAAAATCACACTGTTACCATGTTGCATTTTTGTATTTGTCTCAAACGTACCAATCATACAGCAACGGGTTGCTGAAACAATAATGTGGTTCTTTACTTCCCGATCCGATTCTATACAAAGAATGTTAACTGGGAAGCCATGTAGACTTGTCTGACCTCTACAACTGCTGCTGTATTCTGTGTAGACAATCATGAGGCTATGACATCAAGTCCTGTCACAAGATGAGTAGCATAACTGACAGCAGTTTAAAATACACCATCTTAAATTTGCATGTACACCCTGTCACACCAAATACAGCCATGGCTACAGTTCAAGTCATAGTTAATTGAGAGTGCCTTTAAATACAGGTAAACTCGACAGGCAATTTGCATACAGCACGCTGCCAGAAATACTGAATTAAATAAAATTACCTGTAATCAGCATTTTGGTGGTATTGGTTGCGAGGCATTGGCCAGGATATTGGGAAAACAGAGGGGCCGAATTCCGCTTGTTTTGTCAGCAAGTAGTGGATCTGAGGTGGCATTTTGGCATCAAAGGACAATTCAGAGATCATGGCTGGGCCAATGATCCAATTAAGGATGGTATCCCCAAGAGCTGCCAGCCCAATCAGAGGGCTGGCAGCTTGGCAGCTTCAGCGGTGCACTGCCAGGAGAAGGCACCTCAATGGTCGAGCACCTCAAAGGTGAGTGATTTGGGTTGGGGAATGCCAGGGGCATGGCTGGTACAAGTCCCAATGACGGGTGTGGGGGCATTCATTGAGCACTGGTGCACCATTGCCATTTGAGCAGCCAATGGTGCCGGGGGCCTGTCTGTGGGCGATGACATGCCCAAAAAGGAAGACTCCCCTCCACAAACCATCAAGTAGAACGTAGCCCCTCATTGGCCATTTAAATGGTACAGTTGACCTCCTGACAGCCGTCCAAGCTGCCAACCTTCTGCCACTGGCAATATGGCATGCTGGTGGGGAAAACATCTGGCTTACCCTCCACGCAACACCTTTCCCTGCCATTTTGCCAGCACTCCTGCCTGTCAGCCTGTCCTCAAAGGGCCCAAAATATTCAGCCAAAGGTCTTCTCATCCTCTAAGACAGACAGGGCCGCATTTACACATCTCACAAAAACAAAGCACTGCTGACAATGCAGCACTCTCTCAGTGCAGCAAAGGATTCTGTATCCAAGCCCTGAAGTAGACTTTGAACCTGGAAACCTGGGGATCAGAGGAATACGTGTTGTCACTGTGCCAAGCTGACAAAAGAACCTGATGTTAGTTAAAAATAACTGCTCCTCGACTACTTATAATTAAACATTTTAAACCATCATGGGAAAGACTGAAAGTACAAGTACAAAAATTTGCAGAGAATACTTATTGTAGCTTAAAATTGAACAGATGGGGTTTTCAGGTTTCCTGGCTTTGCTGAGCATCCTTACACTTTAATGCTTTCTGATTTGTTGAGAATAACAAATGAATGAAGGTGTTTGGTCTGTGGCAGCTGTTCAGAAACATAACATAACGGCAAAAGAAGACCATGGAATCCCTCATGGCCACTCCACCATTCAGGGAGAACATCAAGCTGTACACCATACACCCATCATAACTCCATATTGATTGATTACCGTGTCCAACACAAATCTATTGCTTACAGTATTGATCGCTCGGCATCCCATCCTTTTGGGGAGAAAATTCTACCGCTCTTTGTGTGAAAAGGAAATCCCTGATTCCTTTCCTCAGTAGCTAAGTTCAATTTTTAAACAAATGTATTTTATTCCAAACATATATGCAAACAAGAACAGTAACAAGTACAGCAACACAATCAACAACTTACAGTTTGTACAATGTTATCCCGCTTTACCCCTTCCCTGTGATGAGCACTTGTTCAAACATTGCCATGAACAGTCCCCACATGCCTAGAATCCCTCCTCTGACCCCCTCAATTCAAATTTGACCTTCTCCAAATGTAGAAAGTCATACAAGTACCCCAGTCAGACTGCCACTCCTGGTGGCGTGCCACCTTCCAATTTAACAAAATCCTCCACCGGGCCATTAGAGGAGCAAAAGCCATAACGTCTGCCTTTTTTACCTCCATCAGCTCCAGCACCTCCGAGACCCCAAATATTGCCACCATTGGGTCTGGCCTGACCTCTACCCACATAATTTTGGATAATGTCCCAAACACCGCTCCCCAGTACCTTGCCAGCTTCTCACATCCCCAGAACATGTGCACATGGGTCGCTGGCCCTCAGCCACATTTTTCACACACCTCAACCACCCCACAAAAGGATCCGTTCATTCTTACTTGAGTCAAGTGCACTCTGTGCACAGTCTTATAAAACTGGATCATAGAATTTAGTGCAGAAGGAGGTCATTTGGTTCATCGAGTCTGCAACCACCCTTGGAAAGAGCACCCTACTTAAGCCCACGCCTCCACCCCTCCTGTAACCCAGTAACTCCACCTAACCTTTTGGACACGAAGGGGCAATTTAGCATGGCCAATCCATCTAAACTGCACATCTTTGGACTGTGGGAGGAGCATCCGGAGGAAACCCACGCAGGCACAGGGAGAAAGTGCGAACTCCATACAATCACCCGAGGTTGGAATTGAACCCTGCTGTTGTGAGGCAGCAGTGCTAACACTGTGCCAACCCCCGCCGTTTAGCTCAGGCTGGCTAACAAACCTGGGTTCTTCCCAATCTCTGTGTCCCAGCACCACACCGCAGTCAACACTGATCTTGTTTTGCTCCCTGTGTGTTTCCTTGATGGACTGGAATATGATCCGTTGGCACGAGTAGGGAACATCCTCCCTTGCTAATCTCTTCCAGCTGATATGCTTTCTTCCAAATATAGCTTTGAGAATCAGGATCAGGCTCATCCGCGCTCAGGAAGAAGTAGCATTCACCGTACACATAGCTTTGCACCACAGATCCCAATCTATTTCCTCCCCCAGCTCCTCCTCCCACTTACACTTAATCCTTATCATTTGCGCCACCCTGTAGCTCCCCAACTAACCCGTATATGTCCCCAATCTTGCCCTTTCCAGGCTCATCTGGAAGTAGCAATTACTCCAGTGGAGTATAATAATAATAATACAATAATAATAATTTATTGTCACAAGTAGGCTTCAATTAAGTCACTGTGAAAAGCCCCCAGTCGCCACATACCGGCGCCTGTTCGAGGAGGCTGGTACGAGAATTGAACCCGCGCTGCTGGCCTTGTTCTGCATTACAAGCCAGCTGTTCAGCCCACTGTGCTAAACCAGCCCCTATAACCTGGCAAGATGGAAAACATCCTCCACTCTTTCATTACAAAGTCCCATACCTGCATGTACCTAAACCCACTCCCTCTTGGCAGCTAGGACCTTTTCCATAGCTCATCTAAACTCGCAGATTGCCCTTCCACATACAGGTCCCTCACCTTCTTCACCTTCCACGTACAGGTCCCTCACTCCACCTTTTATACAATCCATCTCCCCCCCCCCCCCCCCCCCCCCCCGGATTAAATCTATGGTTCTCACACAATGGTATCAACATCGACATCCCCTCCAATTTAAAATCTCTCCTCAGTTGGATCCATACCTTGGCCGTCGATTACACCACCAGGCTCTCTATGAGTATTCCCTGGGGTAAACGGCAGAAGGGCCGTTACCGTGGCTCTCAGGTTGGTCCCCTGCAGGACTCCTCTTCCAGCCTAACCCACTCTGCTCCCTCATCCCCCCACCATCACCTCACCTTCTCCACATTTACTGCCCAGTAGTAGTGTAATAGACTCAGGAGTGCCAACCCCTCCTTCTCTCACTCCCACTGTAGCAGGGCCCAGTGCCAACCCCTCCTTCTCTCTCTCCCACTGTAGCAGGGCCCAGTGCCAACCCCTCCTTCTCTCTCTCCCACTGTAGCAGGGCCCAGTGCCAACCCCTCCTTCTCTCTCTCCCACTGTAGCAGGGCCCAGTGCCAACCCCTCCTCTCTCTCCCACTGTAGCAGGGCCCAGTGCCAACCCCTCCTTCTCTCTCTCCCACTGTAGCAGGGCCCAGTGCCAACCCCTCCTTCTCTCACTCCCACTGTAGCAGGGCCCAGTGCCAACCCCTCCTTCTGTCTCTCCCACTGTAGCAGGGCCCAGTGCCAACCCCTCCTTCTCTCTCTCCCACTGTAGCAGGGCCCAGTGCCAACCCCTCCTTCTCTCTCTCCCACTGTAGCAGGGCCCAGTGCCAACCCCTCCTTCTGTCTCTCCCACTGTAGCAGGGCCCAGTGCCAACCCCTCCTTCTCTCTCTCTCCCACTGTAGCAGGGCCCAGTGCCAACCCCTCCTCTCTCTCCCACTGTAGCAGGGCCCAGTGCCAACCCCTCCTTCTCTCTCTCCCACTGTAGCAGGGCCCAGTGCCAACCCCTCCTTCTCTCTCTCCCACTGTAGCAGGGCCCAGTGCCAACCCCTCCTTCTCTCTCTCCCACTGTAGCAGGGCCCTCTTTACCTTCAGCACCTTCCCTGCCCATTTAAACCCTGAGATTATTGCCTCTAAATTCTGAAAGAAAGACTTCGGGAGAAAGATTGGGAGAGCTTGGAAGACAAACAAGACCCTTGTTAGCACATTCGTTTTTATGACATGCAGTCTCCCAGCCAACGTCAGATGCAGTGTGTCCCATCTCTTAACGTCCCCTTTAATTTCTTCCAATTGTACTGTCAAATTCCACTTGTGCATTGTGACCATTACCTTGACACCCAAATCCCTAAGGATCGAAACCCTTCCCTAGCCACCTAAAATGGTAGCATCTTTAGGTTGGCCTTCAGCCCCATCTCATTCACCAGAAATATCTCACTCTTTCCCATGTTTAACCTATGTCCCGAGAAAGCGCCAAACCTTTCCAGTATTCCCATGATCCTGTCCGTACTCTCCAGCGGATCTGACACAAACAACAACAGGTCGTCTGCGCATAGCGATACGCGTTGCGCTCTACTCCCCCTCACAATCCCCCGCCTCACCGCAGACCCCCGAAGGGCCATCGTCAACGGTTCAATCATCAACACAAATAGCAACGGCGACAATGGACATCCATGTCTCGCACCTCTGTATAGCCCAAAACCTTGTGAGCTCATTCCGCTCGTGGTGAGGTCATGAGTAAGGTTTCAAAGTTGCAGGAGTGTACCGGCAGGCAGGAAGGTGGTTCAAAGTGTGTCTACTTCAATGCCAGGAGCATCCGGAATAAGGTGGGTGAACTTGCGGCATGGGTTGGTACCTGGGACTTTGATGTTGTGGCCATTTCGGAGACATGGATAGAGCAGGGACAGGAATGGTTGTTGCAGGTGCCGGGGTTTAGATATTTCAGTAAGCTCAGGGAAGGTGGTAAAAGAGGCGGAGGGGTGGAATCGTTAATCAAGGACAATATTACAGTGGCAGAAAGGACGTTTGATAAGGACTCGTCTACTGAGGTAGTATGGGCTGAGGTTAGAAACAGGAAAGGAGAGGTCACCCTGTTAGGGGTTTTCTATAGGCCTCCGAAAAGTTCCAGAGAGGAAAGGATTGCAAAGATGATTCTGGTTAGGAATGAAAGTAACAGAGTAGTTGTTAGGGGGGACTTTAACTTTCCAAATATTGACTGGAAACACTATAGTTTGAGTACTTTAGATGAATCTGTTTTGTCCAATGTGTGCAGAAGGGTTTCCTGACACAGTATGTAGATAGGCCAACGAGAGGCGAGGCCATATTGGATTTGGTACTGGGTAATGAACCAGGCCAGGTGTTAGATTTGGAGGCAGGTGAACACTTTGGTGATAGTGACCACAATTCGATTACGTTTACTTTAGTGATGGAAAGGGATAGGTATATACCGCAGGGCAAGAGTTATATCTGGGGGAAAGGCAATTATGATGAGATGAGGCAAGACGTAGGATGCATCGGCTGGAGAGGGAAACTGCAGGGGGTGGGCACAATTAAAATGTCAAGCTTGTTCAAGGAACAGCTACTGCGTGTCCTTGATAAGTATGTAGCTGTCAGGCAGGGAGGAAGTGGTTGAGCGAGGGATCCGTGGTTTACTAAAGTAGTTGAAACACTTGTCAAGAGGAAGAAGGAGGCTTATGTAAAGATGAGACATGAAGGTTCAGTTCGGGCGCTCAAGAGTTACAAGTTAGCCAGGAAGGACCTAAAGAAAGAGCTAAGAAGAGCCAGAAGGGGACATGAGAAGTCTTTAGCAGGTAGGATCAAGGAAAACCCTGAAGCTTTCTTTAGATATGTCAGGAATAAAAGAATGACTAGGGTAAGAGTAGGGCCAGTCAAGGACAGTAGTGGGAAGTTGTGCGTGGAGTCCGAGGAGCTAGGAGCGGTGCTAAATGAATATTTTTTGTCAGTATTCACACAGGAAAAAGGCAATGTTGTCGAGGAGAATACTGAGGTACAGGCTACTAGACTAGAAGGGCTTGAGGTTCATAAGGAGGAGATGTTAGCAATTCTGGAAAGTGTGAAAATAGATACGTCCCCTGGGCCAGATGGGATTTATCCTGGGATTCTCTGGGAAGCTAGGGGGGAGATTGCTGATTGCTTTGATCTTTGAGTCATCTTTGTCTACAGGAATAGTGCCAGAAGATAGGAGGATAGCAAATGTTGTCCCCTTGTTCAAGAAGGGGAGTAGAGACAACCCCGGTAACTTCTGTTGTGGGCAAAGTCTTGGAAAGGTTTATAAGAGATAGGATGTATAATCATCTGGAACGGAATAATTTGATTAGAGATAGTCAACATGGTTTTGTGAAGGGTAGGTCGTGCCTCACAAACCTTATTGAGTTATTTGAGAAGGTGACCAAACAGGTGGATGAGGGTAAAGTAGTTGATGTGGTGTATACGGATTTCAGTAAAGCGTTTGATAAGGTTCCCCACGGTAGGCTATTGCAGAAAATACGGAGGCATGGGATTCAGGGTGATTTAGCAGTTTGGATAAGAAATTGGCTAGCTGGAAGAAGACTAAGGGTGGTGGTTGATGGGAAATGTTCAGACTGGAGTCGAGTTACTAATGGTGTACCAAAGGATCTGTTTTAGGGCCACTGCTGTTTGTCATTTTGAGAAATGACCTGGAGGAGGGCGTAGAAGGATGGGTGAGTAAATTTGCAGATGACACTAAAGTCGGTGGAGTTGTGGACAGTGCGGAAGGATGTTACAAGTTACAGAGGGATATTGATAAGCTGCAGAGCTGGGCTGAGAGGTTGAAAATGGAGTTTAATGCAGAAAAGTGTGAGGTGATTCATTTTGGAAGGAATAACAGGAAGACAGAGTACTGGGCTAATAGTAAGATTCTTGGTAGTGTGGATGAGCAGAGAGGTCTCGGTGTCCATGTACATAGATCCCTGAAAGTTGCCACCCAGGTTGAGAGGGTTGTTAAGAAGGTATACGGTGTGTTAGCTTTTATTGGTAGAGGGATTGAGTTTCAACTGTACAAAACTCTGGTACGGCCGCATTTGGAGTATTGCGTGCAATTCTGGTCGCCGCATTATAAGATGGATGTGGAAACATTGGAAAGGGTGCAGAGGAGATTTACCAGGATGTTGCCTGGTATGGAGGGAAGATCTTATGAGGGAAGGCTGAGGGACTTGAGGTTGTTTTTGTTAGAGAGAAGAAGGTTAAGAGGTGACTTAATTGAGGCATACAAGATGATAGGAGGATTAGATAGGGTGGACAGTGAGAGCCTTTTTCATCGGATGGTGATGTCGAGCACGAGGGGACATAGCTTTAAATTGAGGGGAGATAGATATAGGACAGATGTCAGAGGTAGGTTCTTTACTCAGAGAGTAGTAAGGGCATGGAATGCCCTGCCTGCAACAGTAGTGGACTCGCCAACACTAAACACATTCAAATGGTCATTGGATAGGCATATGGATCTTTATGTCGTCTTTGTCGACTGGCGACAGGAATAGTGCCGGAAGACTGGAGGATAGCAAATGTTGTCCCCTTGTTCAAGAAGGGGAGTAGAGACAACCCTGGTAATTATAGACCTGTGAGCCTTACTTCGGTTGTGGGTAAAATGTTAGAAAAGGTTATAAGAGATAGGGTTTATAATCATCTTGAAAAGAACAAGTTGATTAGCGATAGTCAACATGGTTTTGTGAAGGGTAGATCATGCCTCACAAAACATTATTGAGTTTTTTGAGAAGGTGACCAAACAGGTGGATGAGGGTAAAGCGGTTGATGTGGTGTATATGGATTTCAGTAAGGCGCTTGATAAGGTTCCCCAGGGTAGGCTATTGCAGAAAATAAGGAAGTATGGGATTGAAGGTGATTTAGTGGTTTGGATCAGTAATTGGCTAGCTGAAAGAAGACAGAGGGTGGTGGTTGATGGCAAATGTTCATCCTGGAGTTCAGTTACTAGTGGTGTACCGCAAGGATCTGTTTTGGGGCCACTGCTGTTTGTCATTTTTATAAATGACCTGGAAGAGGGTGTAGAAGGATGGGTTAGTAAATTTGCAGATGACACGAAGGTCGGTGGAGTTGTGGATAGTGCTGAAGGATGTTATAGGATACAGAGGGACATAGATAAGCTGCAGAGCTGGGCTGAGAGGTGGCCGATGGAGTTTAATGCAGAAAAGTGTGAGGTGATTCACTTTGGAAGGAGTAACAGGAATGCAGAGTACTGGGCTAATGGCAAGATTCTTGGTAGTGTAGATGAACAGAGAGATCTCGGCATCCAGGTACATAAATCCCTGAAAGTTGCCACCCAGGTTAATAGGGCTGTTAAGAAGGCATATGGTGTGCTAGCCTTTATCAGTAGGGGGATTGAGTTTCGGAGCCACAAGATCATGCTGCAGCTGTACATAACTCTGGTGCGGCCGCTCCTGGAGTACTGCGTGCAGTGCTGGTCACCACATTATAGGAAGGATGTGGAAGCTTTGGAAAGGGTTCAGAGGAGATTTACTAGGATGTTGCCTGGTATGGAGGGAAGGTCTTACGAGGAAAGGCTCAGGGACTTGAGGTTGTTTTCGTTAGAGAGGAGAAGGCTGAGAGGTGACTTAATAGAGACATATAAGATAGTCAGAGGGTTAGATAGGGTGGACAGTGAGAGTTTTTTCCTCGGATGGTGATGAGCAACACGAGGGGACATAGCTTTAAATTGAGGGGTGGTAGATATAGGACAGATGTCAGAGGCAGTTTCTTTACTCAGAGAGTAGTAGGGGTGTGGAACGCCCTGCCAGCAACAGTAGTAGACTCGCCAACTTTAAGGGCATTTAAGTGGTCACTGGATAGACATATGGATGAAAATGGAATAGTGTAGGTCAGATCGGCTTCAGATGGTTTCACAGGTTGGCGCAACATCGAGGGCCGAATGGCCCGTACTGCGCTGTAATGTTCTATGTTCTATGTTCTATGGATGATAAGGGAATAGTGTAGATGGGCTTCAGAGTGGTTTCACAGGTCGGCGCAACATCAAGGGCCGAAGGGCCTGTACTGCGCTGTAATGTTCTTTGTTCTATGTTTTTTGTTCTACATGTGCCACCGGAGCTGTATACAAGCGTACCCATGCAACAAACTACGGTCCAAATCCAAACCTACCCAAAATTGCAAGTAAATACCTCCATTACTCCTGGTCAAAGGCCTTCTCCGCATCCATGGAGATGACAATCTCTGGCACCTGCCCCCTGATGGTGTCAATATTACATTGAATAGCCTCCTGTTATTACTGGAGAGCTGCCTGACTTTTACAAAACCCGTTTGGTCCTCCGCCAACAGCCCTGGCACACATCCCTCAATCCTTCCTGTCAAAACCTTGGCCAGCACCTTCACGTCAGTATTTCACAACAAAATGGGCCTATATGACCCACACTCCAACGGATCTTTCCAATTTTTCAGGATTAATGTTAACCTGTATTAATGTCTCTGGTAACTCTCCCTTCTCTATAGTTTCATTAAACATCCCCAACAAGTGCGGTGCCAGTTCTGTTACAAACGCCTTGTAGAACACCACTGGAAAGCCATCAGGCCCCGGTGCTTTCCCTGACTTTGTTCCCCTAACACTCTCAATCACCTCTCTCAGGCCCAATGGTTCCTCCAATGCTTGCCTCTTCTCCTCCAGCCTCAGGAACTCCTAGCTATCGAGGAACCTTCCAATGTCCCCGACTGTTCCATCTGGTGCTACCCTATACAACCTCTCGTTGTATCCTGGAACGCATCGGGCTGGATTTTCCGATTATGCAACTATGACCAGAGGATGTGTCTCATCTTACCACTAAAAAGTCAGCGGCGCCCCAGCACCAATGCTCTGCCTGGTGGGGGGCTAGCAGCCGCACCCTGTCAAGCCATCTGCCAATACGGATGCAGAATGGCCGGGTCCATGGTTGCGCATGCGCATGGCGGCGGCCTGCAGCAGCTGCGCCGTACAACATGGCGTGGCTGTGAGCAGACCAGGCCAGCCAGAAATCGCTCCCCTGTAACTCCCTCGCCACCTCCCACCAGTTCCCCCCCCCCCCCCCCCCCCCCCCCCCAGCCCCCGCCGAAGCCACTCCTGCCAGCAGAAAGGCTCTCCCTCCCCCCGACTGTGGCGGCGCTGGACATAGTCCGCAGCCACCATGCAGCTTTACAAAAGTTGAGAGGACACGTGCTCCACGCCATCGGGGACTCAGCCAATCAGGGGCTGGGCATCGGGGGAGGGCGTCAGGTGACGTCCTGAGGCCGTACCGACAGCATGTGGCGTACTCAGTATGCTATTTTTGAGGGGGCGGAACATCGGAAAAACGGCACCGCCCCCCGATTCCAGCGTAAAAACGCATTCTCTGGCCGATTGCCAAACAAGATTTCGGCATGGGCGATCACAGAATCCAGCCCTGAGTCTCAAAAATGGAGAATCCAGCCCATAAATTTCTGAGGTGCTGGAAACAAAATTGAAAGAATGAGACTATGCAAATGCAAAGTCAACTCCATTTGAGTCTCATCAAAGGCTTCCAGCTGAGTGGGCTGAAAATGTTGATTTTGTTTTTCCTCAAGAAACCACACTACTGCAAATCCAGAACAAACAGAAAATGGGCAAAATTGTTGCCCTGTAATTATGTTGCAAGAATGAATAGAACATAGAACTTTACAGCGCAGTACAGGCCCTTCGGCCCTCGATGATGCGCCGACCTGTGAAACCATTCTAAAGCCCATCTACACTATTCCATTATCATCCATATGCCTATCCAATGACAATTTAAATGCACTTAATGTTGGTGAGTCCACTACTGTTGCAGGCAGGGCATTCCACGCCCTTACTACTCTCTGAGTAAAGAACCTATCTCTGACATCTGTCCTATATCTACCTCCCCTCAATGTAAAGCTATGTCACCTCGTGCTAGCCATCACCATCCGAGGAAAAAGGATCATCATTGGATGATCCAAAGCAACCTGTGAGTCCCATGAGTCTTAGTCTGGCTAATATTTTGGGTTTTTTTTGTCTCCCACTGCCACTTAAAACTTGAGCAGTGCCAGTGTTAACTTTCTACTACAACTGAAATGGTGCAGTGTGCTTCTTTCCATCCTTTTGTTGGGTGATCAATACTCTTATTTTAATTGTTTCAGTGTTGACTTTTGTTTTACTTTGCTGACGCAGGCAATGGCTGTCCAGTTCAATGGACTGGGTTGCTGACCCACCCCACAACATCACACTTTTCAGGCAGAAATAGAGAGATTGAACAGTGAGTTGAGAACATTATGCTGTACATTGTAGATCTATGTAGAGCTGATGCTATTTTCTATGTGTGTAGCAGGTTTTAATCACTGTGCTTTGCAATGTGTACCCTATGCTACAGCACTGGCTTCCAGATTTTTCGACTGTTCTGTTTACTTTGCCTGGAGTCCCAATCAAACACAGTAAGTAGCGACAGTAAACAGACTTAAATAATCAGACACAGAACAATTGAACATGATGGGCCCGTTAAAAACCAAATGGGAACTATGTCCCATAGCGAGCGTGTTTAGCTGCGCGATTCCCAGCGCTCGCAGCACTGAGAAACCTAACGCTGTCTAACGTGACTCCAGTTAGATAAGGGGCCTCAGCGGGGAACACTAAGGCCGCACTCCCGTTTCCTGCACTGAGGAGCTCCACTCGCCAAAACACCTCAGTGCAGGGAGAGATCAAGAAGGCATTTTTACGTGCCGTCCAGATATCTCAAGCCCCGGACGCGACCCCCCCCCCCCCCCCCAAACTCCCCAAAGCCCCAACTCGGGGGGTCCTCGCCACCCCTTCTTGCACCCCACCTCACATGCACAGAGAACTCACGGGCCCAATCACTGCCGTGCAAAAATTGCCAGCTTGGCACCTTGACACTGCCAGCCTGGCAGTGCCGCCCTGCCTGTGGGATAACACCTGGTGGCCGATCCCCTGGAGACCAATTGAGTGCCTTTCCACCTGGTCCTCGTTCGTGAGCGCCAGTGTGAACGGCATTAGCCCGAGGTCTCCAAGGTGGAGGGGATAGATCCCAATGCCTTGGTTACCTCAGAGAACTGCATATTAGAGTGAGACGAGCTGACTAGCTCTAATATGCAGATTTGCCAAAAAATGATCCCTGCCACAATTGTTGGGCTTCACATCGTGACGTTTTGCGAGAATGTGTTAGATCATGTGAGGTGTGGTGAGCCGGGTAGAATCCGGAAGCAAGGTCTCCTGTCATTTACCGGCCATGGTGTCCCACAGCGAACAGCTTTTTGGGCACAGCCTGGTTGGTAGATTGTGCCCTACATCTTGCCCCCTTAGTAAAATTAAATCATTTTTGATTTTAAATTAAACGTTTCTAACAACAAAAATATGTCCATTGAGTCCATAGGGGCAGCAGGGTAGCATGGTGGTTAGCATAAATGCTTCACAGCTCCAGGGTCCCAGGTTCGATTCCCGGCTGGGTCACTGTCTGTGTGGAGTCTGCACGTCCTCCCCCTGTGTGCGTGGGTTTCCTCCGGGTGCTCCGGTTTCCTCCCACAGTCCAAAGATGTGCGGGTTAGGTGGATTGGCCATGCTAAATTACCCGTAGTGTCCTAATAAAAGTAGGGTTAAGGGGAGGTTGTTGGGTTATGGGTATAGGGTGGATACGTGGGTTTGAGTAGGGTGATCATGGCTCAGCACAACATCGAGGGCTGAAGGGCCTGTTCTGTTCTGTACTGTTCTATGTTCTATGTTCTATGAGTCATTTCTTAAGAGTTCAGGATGTAAGTTTTCTCCAAGTACTGTTTTTTGTTTTTAAATTGCTCATCAATTTACTGAGTCTTGTGATAAACATGTGACCAGAAGTGGGGCCACTATAAAGCTCCCTAGAGATTAGGCAGAAAAGGAGGAGGGTGAAGTGTGGAAAGAAGCAGCAAGGATTCTGTAATGAACTCCAATTGGCTTTATTGGTTGGCCAATTGGAGTATGAGCTCCCTCAATGATAGCTCATTGAGGGGGCCCATATAATCACCTGTGTAGGCTTTGTGAGAGTCTTAAGTTGACTGGACTGCTAGCAGCACTGTTTGTAGCTGCTCCTGTAATATCGTCATTGTAAATAAATATTGGTGTGGTGACGGAACTCCTGCCTCCCGTGGATTACTACAGTGGCGACGAGGTAAACTATGAATTTTGCGGAGACCAGCTGCCGCACTCGGAGGGTAAGCCTTGCCATTTTAAAAATGCCATTTTTTGGGAGGTTAGAGGCATTCGACCCGGCTATTGAGGACTGGTCCCAGTATGTGGAGAGAATGTGTTACTTCTTCCGGGCAAATGATATACTGACGGACGAAAGGAGACGGCTTATCCTGCTGTCGGCGTGCAGACCCTCCACTTTCGCCATTATACGGAGTCTGACTTATCCCGATGCGCCGGACACGAAAACTTTCCAAGAAGTAACGGAATTGGTGAAAGAGCACTATGACCCAAAACCACCCCTCATTTTGCGTAGGTACAGATTCTACACAGCGAAGCGGGAAAACAGGGAGTCAGTCACGCATTTCTTGACCCACCTGAGAAGGCTGGCGGAAAAATGTGAGTTCGGCCCGACACTAAATGAAATGCTTCGGGACCGGTTAGTGTGTGGTATAAACGACCTCACAATACAGAAACGCCTATTAGCGGAAACGGAGCTAGACTGCAGGCAGGCGTTACAGCTCGCACTGTCCCTGGAAAAGGCAGCAAGTGGGGTGCAGGAACTACAGGGCACGCCAATGGAGGTAGATACCTGTGAGAGGGACCACCACAACGGGTCCTGCTACCAGATAGCCGCTCTCAGGAAAAACCTGAGGAATAGAGGGAAAAAGGAAAACCCCAGAACTGCCCCCAAGTCTGCCAGGACTAACTGGAGACAGAGGGAAGTACCGGCTGAGGCTCCCCAACAGAGAAGGACCATTTCTGGCACCAGACAGAGTGGGGTAACAACGCCAGAAACCCTAGAAGGAGGTGGCAAAAGAGGAATAGCAGGTGGGGACGCCGGGAAGTACACAACCTAGACGACCCATCCTCCTCCAAAGGGGAACAATTATATAATATTACAACGAAGAAAGCAGAACCCATTAGGATTACCCCACGGGTGAATGGGCGGCCGACAATAATGGAAATAGACACGGGTGCGGCCGTATCAGTAATGGGAGTGGCAGCATTTAGAAAAATCAAAGATGGACTCCAGCCACTAACCCTAACAAAAACATTGACGAAACTTAAAACCTACACGGGGGAACCCCTGGAAGTTCTAGGCACGACTCGTGTACCTGTGGAATATGAGAAACAATTGCTCAGATTACCGTTGACGATAGTAGAGGGCTCCGGACCAAGCTTAATTGGACGGAACTGGCTGAAAGACCTCAAATTAGATTGGATGAAAATTTTCCAGAGTGGAAGCGGGCAGTTGAGTGGAGTACTCCAAAAATACCCGGAGGTCTTCCAGGAAGGTTTGGGGGAAATCATAGGCGCCAAAGCAATTTTGCACGTGGACCCAGAAGCCCTTCTGAAATTTTGTAAGGCCAGGCCGGTACCTTTTGCATTAAGGAAGAAAGTAGATGATGAAATAGAAAGGTTACGGCGCGACGGCATTATCAGACCAGTACAGTTTTCGGAATGGGCAGCGCCGGTGGTACCACTTTTGAAGCCAGACAGCTCGATACGTCTCTGTGGAGATTTCAAACAGACAGTAAACAAATACGCACTGCTGGACAAATACCCAATCCCAAAAATAGACGACCTATATGCCAAATTGGCAGGTGGGCTTTTGTTCACAAAACTAGACATGAGGCACGCCTACCTGCAGTTAAGACTGGACAAGGGCTCCCAGAAGTTCGCTACGATCAACACCCTGAAGGGCCTTTTTCGTTATACTAGGCTATCTTTTGGAGTGTCATCAGCCTGCGCTATATTCCAGCGTATGATGGAAAATATTCTGCAGGAACTACCGCAGGTGGCGATTTATTTGGACAATGTCTTAATCACGGGTAGGACAAACAGGGAACACTTAAGGAACCTGGAGGAAGTGCTCCAGCGTTTCGCAAAGGCAGGCGTACGGCTAAAAAGGGAAAAATGTGTTTTTCTGGCCCCACAAGTGACGTACCTGGGATATAAAGTAGACGAGTCAGGCTTACATCCATTAGAAGACAGAGTAAGGGCAATAAAAGAAGCCCCAGCTCCCACCACGGTCCAGGAGTTACGATCATTTCTAGGGTTGGTAACCTATTATGGAAAATTTATTGAAAATAGGGCATCCATCCTAGAACCCCTCCACCAGCTACTAAAAGAGGGGCAAGAATGGAAATGGTCCACCCGCCAAAACCTAGCATTTAGGGACATTAAGGAACAGCTGTCATCCGAAAATGTCCTAGAGCATTATGACCCAAGGAAGGAGTTGGTGGTCACTTGTGATGCATCCCCCTATGGGGTAGGAGCTGTCTTAGCCCATAGAGGAAGGAATGGGGAAGAACGGCCAATAGCCTATGCTTCGAGGACCTTGGCAATGGCTGAGAGGAAGTACGCCCAAATCGAGAAGAAAGGACTGGCGGTGATATTCGCAGTTAAAAAAATTTCACCAGTACCTGTACGGGCGGAAATTCACCATAGTGACGGACCATAAGCCGTTATTAGGGTTATTAAAAGAAGACAAGTCAATACCCCCGATTGCATCAGCTAGAATCCAACGCTGGGCGTTGCTACTGGCGGCATATAGATACGTTCTGGAGCACAGACCGGGAACGCGAGTAGCACATGCAGCTGCTTTGAGCAGACTTCCCCTCCCAGACACTCCGCCGCAAATACCAAAAGTAGAGGAGACAGTAATGACTCTAAATTTTTTGGACACCCTACCAGTAGACGCACAACATATTCGGTTGTGGACGCAAAAAGACCCAGTTTTAGCCAAGATGAAGCATTTACTGCTAACAGGGGAACTGGAAAGACCAGTGGAGCCCCAGATGCACCCATACTGGAGCAGAAGGGACCAAATAACCGTAGAAGAAGGTATCCTATTATGGGGAGCCCGGGTAATCGTCCCAGCTCAGGGCCATCAGGCAATCTTAACTGAGTTACATCACGGACACCCAGGGGTGTCTAAAATGAAGATGCTAGCTGGAAGCTACGTTTGGTGGCCAGGTTTGGACACAGACATAGCAGCCTTGGTATGTCGGTGCCAGGAGTGCCAATAGGGGCAAAGAGTGCCACCAGCGGCGCCATTGCACCCGTGAGAATGGCCAGGCAGACCGTGGACCCGCCTGCATATTGACCACGCCGGCCCTTTCATGGGCTCAATGTTTTTGGTGATAGTGGACGCCCACTCCAAATGGTTGGACGTCCACCGGGTAAACACGGCAAGCACAACATCGACAATTGAAAAGCTCAGGGCCTCCTTTGCAACACATGGACTTCCGGAGGTATTGGTGTCGGACAACGGAACGGCATTCACAAGTGGGCCCCTTACCATCCAGCGACCAACGGCCTGGCAGAGAGAGCGGTCCAGACATTTAAAGCGGGACTCAAGAAGCAGCCAGCAGCATCAATAGACAAAAAGCTCTCCCGCTGGCTGTTTGATTACAGGACCACACCACATTCCACAACGGGCATACTACCAGCTGAACTCTTAATGGGAAGGTGGCTGCGAACGAGGCTGAGTCTCCTTTTCCCAAATTTAACGGGGAAAGTGGAGAAACAACAGGAGGCCCAACGCAGGGGGCATGATAATAGGCGGCAGCAGAGACATTTCCAGGTGGGGGCACCGGTTTGGGTCAAGAATTATGGGAATGGACCAACGTGGGTCAAAGGCACGGTAGAGTCCCAAACAGGGCCCATATCCTATGAGGTTTCAATTGGAGGTAAGGTGCTGAAGAAACACCTAGACCAAATAAGGGCAGCGGAACCACACCTGGAGGCAGGCGAAGCAGGACCGCCTCAAGCTGGGATAGCCCAGACGGAAAGGATACCCACACCCCAGCCCCGAGCAATTTCTCCAGACCCCGTCATCCAGTCATCAGAGTCGGAGATGGACACACTCGATGAGGCCGCTGCGACACCTCTCCCCGAGGAGGAGGAAGAACAACTTCCAAGGAGGTCGTCAAGGAAAAGACAGGCACCTATGAGGTACACCCCGCCCACTTCGGAGAACGACCCGGCGGGAAAAGACGGGCACCAATAAGGTACACCCCGCCCACTTCGGAGAACGACCCGGCGGACGACACAGAGGTGACAGACCCAGACATGAGGAGCAGGAAGAAGCTCAGAGGAATGCCAGCTGGCAGGAATTCCTCGGACCTTGGGGGAGGGGTATAATGAACTCCAATTGGCTTTATTGGTTGGCCAATTGGAGTATGAGCTCCCTCAATGATAGCTCATTGAGGGGGCCCATATAATCACCTGTGTAGGCTTTGTGAGAGTCTTAAGTTGACTGGACTGCTAGCAGCACTGTTTGCAGCTGCTCCTGTAATATCGTTATTGTAAATAAATATTGGTGTGGTGACGGAACTCCTGCCTCCTGTGGATTACTACAGATTCTGTTTGAGCTTTTCGCACTGACTATCAGTAGGTATCTCCTTCTGACCCGTGTGTTACACCTACTCATTAATGTTGATTTATTTGTTGTTGGTGACCGTGTCATTGTGGATGCAGAAGTACATACGTTTTCGGGTTTTTTTGGTTTTGTTGCTGATCTGTCAGGTGTATTTGTATCCAATGTCCTCATAGAGGTTGGTTTGTTGCACCTGAGTGATTGTTGTTTTGCACCCTGCCTGTTTTGTTTGTTTAATCTCCACCATATCTCTCTGGGTTCCTGTCTCATCATTTTCTTCTCTCTACTCCCTTGACGGGAAAAACTGTTATTGACTGACTTTCTTCAAAAATTATCTTTTGTTATGGCCACAGGGGTTAATAACTTCAGAATTGCCTGTGCCTGCCTGTAAACAACTTTCTGGGTTATAACAGTACCAAAACAGTACTTTGAGATGCAAAGGTCTCCGATGACTACATTAAGATCTACAAATTTGAATTTGTGGTTCTGCATAATCAACTCGATGATGCGGATGATCAACATCACAGTCGCTCATTAGAAAATGAAATGTATTGTCATAATTACTGTCCTTGAAATATTCTATTCTGCTCAATATCAAGCATCTTGCATTCTACATAGGTTTGTCATCTAACAGATGAGCATTGGTACCGAGCAACCATTTGATCGGCTTTAGTCCAGATAAAGATGCTGCAAGTTTGTCGTCTCAATTTGACCATTTTTAAAGAAAAATTAATTTTTATTGAAAAATTTTGAATTTATACAACAACATCAAACCATACTAAAATACCAACAATAACAATAATGACAACAATCATGAACCTTCGCCCCTCCTCAATGAACAACCCAACATATTAACAACAACGTAAATTAACACACATAACCGTAGCAAAAAAAAAATAGAAACTATAATAAGGAACACCCACCCCCCCGGGTTGCTGCTGCTATTGACCAAGATACCTATCTTTGAGCCATGAAGTCCAGAAAAAGCTGCTACCAGTTATAGAACCCTTGTACTGATCCTCTCAGGGCAAATTTGACCCTTTCCAACTTTATAAATCCCGCCATGTCATTGACCCAGGTCTCCACACTTTGGGGCCTCGCATCCTTCCACTGGAGCAAGATCCTCAGCCAGGCTACTAGGGACGCAAAGGACAGGATACCGGCCTCTTTCGCCTCCTGCACTCCCGGCTCCACTGCAACTCCGAAAATCGCGAGTCCCCACCCTGGTTTGACCCTGGATCCAACCACCCTCGACACCGTCCCCGCCACCCCCTTCTAGAATTCTTCCAGTGCTGGGCATGCCCAGAACATATGGGCATGATTCGCTGGACTCCCCGAACATCTGGTGCATCTGTCCTCACCCCCAAAGAACCTACTCATCCTAGTCCCGGACATGTGGGCCCGGTGCAGCATCTTAAATTGGATGAGACTAAGCCTCGCACATGAAGAGGAAGAGTTGACTCTCTCCAAGGCATCCGCCCAAGTCCCGTCCTCTATCTGCTCCCCGAGTTCCCCCTCCCATTTAGCCTTCAGCTCCTCCACTGACGACTCCTCCACCTCTTGCATTACCTTATAGATGTCAGACACCTTCCCCTCTCCGATCCACACCCCCGAAAGCACTCTGTCAATCGTCCCCCGCGAGGGCAGCAAAGGGAATCCCTCTACCTGTCGCCTGGCAAACGCCTTTACCTGTAAGTATCTGAACATGTTCCCTTGGGGAAGGCCAAATTTATCTTCCAGTTCCCCCAGGCCCGCAAACCTCCCGCCAATAAACAGGTCCCACAATTTACTGATGCCCACCCTTTGCTGCCCCCTAAATCCCCCATCCTTGTTCCCTGGGGTGAACCGATGATTGCCACCCAATGGAGCCTCCATCGAGCCCCCTGTTTCCCCCCTATGCCATCTCACTGTCCCTTGATTCTTAGGGTCGCCGCCACCACTGGGCTCGTGGTATGCCTCTTAGGGGAGAGCGGCAACGGCGCCTTTACCATGGCACCCAGGCTCGTACCTCTACATGACGCCATCACCATTATTTTCCACGCCGCCCCTCCCCCCTCCATCACCCATTTACGCACCATTGACACATTGGCCGCCCAATAGTACCCCAAAAGTTTGGGCAGTGCCAGCCCGCCTCTATCCCTCCCTCGCTCCAGGAAAACCCTTTTCACTCTCGGAGTCCCATGTGCCCAAACAAAGCTCAAGATACTGCTAGTCACTCTCCTAAAGAAGTCCCTGGGGATGAAGATGGGCAGGCATTGAACAAGAACCTCGGAAGCACCGTCATTGTGACGGACTGCACCCTCCCCGCCAATGACAATGGCAGCATGTCCCACCTCTTGAACTCCTCCTCCATCTGATCTACAAGCCTGGTGAGATTATGTTTGTGAAGAGTCCCCCAGTCCCTGGCCACCTGCACCCACAGGTACCTAAAACTCTCCCCTGCCCGCCTAAGCGGGAGCCTACCAATTCCTTCCTCCTGGTCTCCAGGGTGCACCACAAACACCTCGCTCTTGCCTAAATTTAGTTTATAACCTAAAAGAGGGGGCCTCACGGTAGCATGGTGGTTAGCATCAATGCTTCACAGCTCCAGGGTCCCAGGTTCGATTCCCGGCTGGGTCACTGTCTGTGTGGAGTCTGCACGTCCTCCCCGTGTGTGCATGGGTTTCCTCCGGGTGCTCCGGTTTCCTCCCACAGTCCAAAGATGTGCGGGTTAGGTGGATTGGCCATGCTAAATTGCCCGTAGTGTAAGGTTAATGGGGGGGATTGTTGGGTTACGGGTATACGGGTTACGTGGGTTTAAGTAGGGTGATCATTGCTCGGCACAACATTGAGGGCCGAAGGGCCTGTTCTGTGCTGTACTGTTCTCTGTTCTATAACCTGAAAAGGTCCCAAACTCGACTAGCAGCTCCATCACCCCCGGCATCCCTCCCACCGGGTCCGCCACATACAGTAACAGGTCATTGGCATACAACGACACCCTATGTTCCTCCCCACCTCGCACCAAACATCTCCACCTCTCTGAATCCCTCAACGCCATCGGCAGCGGCTCGATTGCCAATGCAAACAACAAGGGGGACAGGGGGCAACCCTGCCTGGTCCCTCGGTAAAGCCGGAAGTACTCCGACCTCCTCCCATTCGTGGCCACGCACGCCATCGGGGCCTCCTATAGCAGCCGCACCCATCTAATAAACCCTTCAACAAATCCAAACCTCCCCAACACCTCCCATAAGTACCCCCACTCCACTCTATCGAAGGCCTTCTCCGCATCCAGCGCCACCACTACCTCAATCGCCGGCATCATGATGACATTCAACAATCTCCGCACATTCGTGTTCAGCTGCCTTCCCTTCACAAACCCTGTCTGGTCCTCGTGCACAACCCCTGGCACACAGTCCTCTATCCTGGTGGCCAGGATTTTTGCCAGCACCTTGGCATCTACGTTGAGGAGAGATATGGGCCTGTATGAACCACACTGCTGAGGGTCCTTGTCCCTTTTTAAGATTAACGAGATCAGCGCCCGCGACATCGTCGGGGGAAAAGTCCCCCATTCCCACGCTTCATTAATTGTCCGCACCAGCAAGGGACCCACTAGGTCCACAAACTTTTTATAAAATTCCACCGGGAACCCATCCGGCCCCGGTGCCTTCCCTGACTGCATCTGCCCGATCCCCTTAACCAGCTCCTCCAGCTCAATCAGCGCACCCAACCCCTCCACCTGCTCCTCCTGCACCTTCGGGAAAGAAAGCCTGTCGAGGAACCTCTCCATTCCCTTCCTCTCCCCCGTTGGCTCCGACCGGTACAGTTCCCCGTAAAAGTCCTTGAAGACCTCATTCACCTCTACCCCCTTCCGCACCACATTCCCACTCTTGTCTCTCACTCTAGCAATTTCCTTAGCCGCATCCCGCTTGCGGAGCTGATGAGCCAGCATCCTACTCGCCTTTTCACCATGTTCGTACACTGCCCCTTGTGCCTTCCTCCACTGTGCCTCCGCCTTTCTAGTGGTCAGCAAATCAAATTTAGTCTGCAGGCTGCGCCTGTCCCCCAACAGTCCCTCCTCTGGTGCCTCTGCGTACCTCCTGTCTACCTCCAGCATCTTTCCCACCAGTCTATCCCTCTCACTCCTCTCGCTCCTCTCCCTGTGTGCCCGGATGGATATCAGCTCCCCACGAATCACTGCCTTCAGGGCTTCCCAGAGCAACCCCACCTGAACCTCCCTCGTATCATTCACCTCGAGGTACCCCTCAATACTTGCCCGGACCCTCCTACACACCTCCTCCTCCGTCAACAACCCCACATCCAACCGCCACAACGGGCGCTGGTCCCGCACCTCCCCCATCTTCGACTCTATCCAATGCGGAGTGTGGTCGGAGATTGCAATGGCCGAATACTCGGCCTCCTCCACTCTCGGAATCAGTCCCCTACTCACGACGAAGAAGTCTATCCAAGAGTATACCCTATGTACGTGGGAAAAGAAAGAGTACTCCCGTGCCCTCGGCCTCACAAACCTCCATGGACCCACCCCACCCATCTGGTCCATAAACCCTCTCAGTACCTTGGCCGCCGCCGGCCTCCTACCCGTCCTAGAGCTGGACCGATCCAGTGAAGGATCCAACACCGTATTGAAGTCCCCCCCGCCCCCATGATCAGACCTCCCACCTCTAGATCCGGGACCCGTCCCAACATAAGCCTCATAACGCCCGCATCGTCCCAATTTGGGGCATACACTAGCAAGTATCACCTTCTCTCCTTGTAGCCTGCCCCTAACCATAACATACCTACCCCCCCTTATCTGCCACCACCTCCGATGCCTCAAACGACACATTTTTTGCCACCAGAATCGCCACTCCCCGGTTCTTCACATCCAACCCAGAGTGGAAAACCTGCCCCACCCTCACCCTTCCTCAGACGGACCTGGTCCGCCACCTTCAGGTGGGTCTCCTGAAGCATTGCCACATCTGCCATTAGCCCCCTCAGATGAGCAAGTACCCTTGATCGCTTCACCGGCCCATTCAATCCTCTCGCATTCCAGGTGACCAACCGGATCAGAGGGCGTTGCGCCCCCCCCCCCCCCCCATCGACTAGCCATAGCCCGTCGACTGCCCGCCCCAGGCCAGCACCCCCCGCCCGACCCAGTCCCCACAGCGACAACACCTCATCTCTGTCCCCCCGGCCCCCACCAGCTCCTTCCTGACCCTGCCAGCAGCAACCCGGTATTCCCCTTTTCCCCCCCTCCCTCCCCCAGGCTAGGACCCCTCCTAGCCACAAACCGTCCTCCATTGTACTTCCGTGGGTCAGCTAACTTCTGCTGACCCCGGAAACTCCCGCCAATAACCCGACCCCTCCCAAAGTGGGATCATCCCTCCTCCAGGCACCGCTCCAGCGCGGGGAAGAACCAGTTAAGGCCCCGCCTCCCCCCATCATCGTCTCCACCCCGCAGCGTGGGAAACCAGAGGAAAGCCCGTGCTTTCTCACTGCCCCACCACACCCTTCTGACACAGCTCCCAAATACCAGCCCCACTCCATACCCCCAACCCGACATAGAATACAACAAACCCCCCCAACCCTCCCCGCAAGATACAAAACTCAAACAATGCCCCACAACAACAAAAAAACAGAACAACACCCCCATAAATAACCATATCAAAATTGCAAAAGTACAGAAAAAGAGAACACAGCAACAGCAGAAACCAGCAATAAAGTATTACAACCGACCCCCCCAACCCCTAGTTCATGTCCAGTTTCTCTGTCTGCACGAAGGCCCACGCCTCCTCCGGGGAATCGAAATAATAATGCCGGTCCGAATAAGTTACCCACAGGCGCGCAGGCTGCAACATTCCGAACTTTATCTTCTTCTTGTAAAGCACCTCTTTCATCCGATTAAACCCGGACCGCCGCTTAGCCACCTCCGCACTCCAATCCTGGTAGATCCGTACTACCCCATTCTCCCGGTTGCTGCTCTTCACCTTCTTTGCCCAGCGCAGCACACACTCCCGATCACTGAACCGGTGGAACCTCACCAGCACCGCGCGCGGGGGTTCATTCTCCTTCGGCCTCCTGGCCAGTACCCTGTGGGCTCCCTCCAGCTCCAGGGGCAGATGGAAAGACCCGGCCCCCACTAGCGAGTTCAGCATCGTAGCCACGTAGGTTGTCAGTTCCGACCCCTCCAGCCCCTCCGCAAAGCCCAAGATCCGCAGATTTTTCCGCCTCATGCGGTGATCAAGCTCCTCGAAGCGGTCCTGCCACTTCTTGTGGAGTGCCTCGTGCCCCTCCACCTTACTCACGAGGACCACGGCCTCCTCCTCTCGTTCAGTGTCCTGCGTCTGCAACGCCTTGATGGCAGCACCCTGGGTTGTCTGAATCTCCGAGAGCCTTTTGTTCATTTCTTGCAGAGAGCTCAGTACCTCAGCCTTGAAATCTGCAAAACAGCGCTGGAGAGGAGCTTGTTGCTGCTGGGCCCACTGCTTCCACTCCTCTGGTGCTCCGCCGGACGCCATCTTGGATTCCTTCCCCCATTTTTTCTGGGGAGCTGCTGCCATATTTTTCCCCTTTCCACTCCGAGTTCGAGTCATGAACTGCGGAGAAAGTCGATCAGCACACCTTCTCCCACCGGGAGACGTCAAAAAATTTCCGTTTTGGGCTCTAAAAAGAGCCGAAAAGTCCGTTTGAAATGGGAGCTCCCAAATGTGCGGCTTCCTACGTCATCGCCGCCACCGGAAGTCTCTCAATTTGACCATTTGATGTGAGCCCAATCTCCAACTTCAAATTGTGGTTCCTTTCTGTTTGTTTGCTTGTAAACTACGCTTGAGCTTTACCTGACTACCTTGTGAATTCTTTTGCTTTTGCTCTGACAAAGCTGGAAAATATTGATCCTCTGGAAGGTGCTGAACTTACTACGTAGGGAATTGGGACTGAAACACACCTTCATAAACAATAAAAATTATAAGCTATCGGCTTTGCTCTAATTGGTATCTGAAGATAGCTCTGCCACATGTCAAGTTTCGTGAAGACTCTGGAATCATGAAATGATGCCCATAGTTCTTGGATTGTAGGAAGTGAATACTTGCCTGGAATGGTAGTTGACCACCTTGAGGTCAAATCATAGTCTTAAGTTTGCTATTTAAGCTTTGTGCAGACTGGATTTGATATCAACGGTGATTCACTTAATGGTACCCTCCACTTGCAATCATTTTCGTTCTTGTGACACTGACATGGATTGCAAATGACCACAGTCTCAATTTTGTGAAAGTGGTGGAATTGATGGATCAATCAATGTGAGGGGCATGAGAGTGCCCCTTAATCTTCCCAAATCTGTAAATAAGAAAGGATACCGGAATGCATTGTCTGAATCAATGATCTGTTAATGTGCACTCCTGTGAGGTCTTCAAGTTTGAAGCCTAGCCTATCAAAGGTTTACTGCTATTATGATCCCAGACCAGACTCCCAACAGTGGCTAGGATACTGGACCAAAACCATAATATTTTAGTTTGTTTTGTAAGACTGTGTGGAAGAATGATTTACTCCAGGAGTGATTGTATGAAAAATAGGGATTTGGTATTTTAAAACAAAATGGTATTGTGAACACAATATTAAGCTCTTTAACTTCACACCTGAAAATAACAGCTTACAATTATCCCTTAAAGCACAATTCCTCATGAAACAACAAGAAAAGAAACATGCAGATCCTAATCCAGCAGAAAATCAACATGGCATAGAGTAATACTTGATTTGCTGAACAGATTTGGGGTCCGGTTCAAACCCCTGCAGACTCTGGCTGGAAGTCTTCAGAAAGCTGTTCCACCTGGCTTGTTTCAGCTTCTTTCTTGTCCTCGGCCAAGATTGCGCCGCTTTAAAATATTATTACTCTTTTTTTTTAAACTATCCTACTGGGAGAGATAGCTGTTTTTACCCGTGGTCTAAAAACAATAGTTGCCAAATCAGACTTCAACTCCCCCCCCCCCAAAACTTTTTCAAAATGTCTTTCTCTCCCTTAGCTCCAACCTGTAATGTTATCATCTCCCCAAGCTGAAAAACAAATAAACATTCCAGGCACTGAAAGCACATTAACTCCCCAGGGACCTCCCAGGTCAAACCACAGGGCATTAGCCCAAACTGAAAAACACATTCCTCTGGTCAGTTTCACCTTCTGGCTCCTAAAAGCTCCCAGGCCCTGCAAAACAGAATTATTTTTGAAAACATGACCACTGCAGTCAAACACAAGTTAGCCCCAGGCTTTTAACCCTTCCATGGTCCAATAGTTATAATCCTAAAATCCTCTATTCATCAAACTGCTGCAAGGCTCCTTTAGTTGTCCAAGGTGATGTTTTTATAGCGTACTAAAATTGTGATGTTGCCAAATTGGAATAATTTAGTCTTTGTAACCTCGAAGAGTGTCTCAAGAGTGAAAGAAAGTTGGGAGAAATACCAATGATACAGTTTGTTGCTCAAAATAGATACTTTCGTACTAACATCAATGAGATATCTATGATCTTGACTGAACAAGCCATAAAATGACCTGGTGCTTTACTGTTAATGGGATATGCATGTTGAATCTCTCTAACCAACAAAGTTCTCTTCTTTGAAATCTTGCACATCTTTGCAAAATAATTCCACTTCTAACATGAATTGTACTTTTTTACTGAAGCTGGGCATGACACTGATGAACGTTTCCACAATTTGGGCATCGTTTAAAGATATCTGACCATGATCAGGAAAATATTGGTAAGACTGCTGAGGTCTATTTGCCAATAAACTTGGACTTGAGATGGTTGAGCAAGCTGTCTATGACCCAGAGTCTGAAGGTGCATTTCTGTGTAACCTCTTTGAATAAAACATGGCAGATTCGATTTGGACTGTCATGAGTTTTTTTTTCAAGGTTAAATCAACATCCTCCTTGAGGAGACGTACTCTAATTCGTGAAATATAAGTCTTTTCAATGAATCACAAATTAGCTTAGAGGCCATTGCCGCAATGGTGCCACAAATTGTTCGATGGTTCACCATTTCCTTGGCATCTCTGATGGAATGTATATCGTTTGGTCATCACTTTTCTTTGGCCTAAAGTATTTTTTGAGAGACTGACTGTCACATCAAATGTAGGCATGTCTTCTGGAAGGTGGTGGCCTTCTGCACCAAGGTACAGCATGGTAGCACAAGTGGACTGGGTTCGATTCCCTGCTGGGTCACTGTCTGTGCGGAGTTTGCACGTTCTCCCCCTGTCTGCATGGGTTTCCTCTGGGTGCTCCGGTTTCCTCCCACAGTCCAAAGACGTGCAGGTTAGGTGGATTGGCCATGCTAAATTGCCCTTAGTGTCCAAAAAGGTTAGGAAGAGTTATTGGGTTATGGGGATAGAGTGGAAGTAAGGGCTTAAGTGGGTCGGTGCAGACTTGATGGGCCGAATGGCTTCCTTTTGCACTGTATGTTCTATATCTATGTCTAAGACAATGTATGAGTATTATCATCTTGGGGATCTTTAGTGGACAAGTATGTCTTGAACCCAGAAATCCATCTATTCCACTGCATGGGTGGCTCTCCCGGTGAAGAAGGAATGATGCAGTAGTCAGTAAATTCCTCCCTCATCCTCTTAGCCACTTTGTTGTATGTTTGCACCTCGAATCAATGCAAAGATTACACTAGTTTATCTGTGTTTTATAGCTCTTATTCGCAGGACTTTAAAATGTCTACTTCTTGCTCTTTCTACAGTTTTGTTTATTTTCCTTGAGTCCACATCCAGATTTAACCAATCAAACACAGGGTGTGATTTTACGGCCGTGTCACACTTGAACAAGAGTGCGACGTGGTTAGATTGCGGGAGAGGCCAAAATCGAGAACCGCGCTGGATACCGATCGGTTTGCGATACAACCGGCCTGCGCCCAATGGTGAAATTAGGATGCCGCCGTGGCGCAGCAAGAAAGCAATAATCACCACTTACTTGTAAGTCAATCTCCATACAATTAACGGGAATGACCCCCGATCTGACGGCCTCCCGTAATCCAATCGCCTCCCCAGCAAGTAGTCATTTGGGCGTGCACATCTTTTTAAAAATGTGAGTCTGGCAGAAATGCGGCCATGGGGATCTGAGAAGTTGATCAGCCATCTTCACTCCCAGGCATTGAACCCGGGGGCACTGGGGTTGCTGCACTCAGAAAGCCCCGTGGGGGTTGGCCTCGGTCAGTGGGGGGGAGAGGGTGGTGGGCCGCCATCGGTGTGGAATCGCCCCTGTGCTGAGGGGGTGGTTGTCTCAGTGTGTGCATGAAGAAGGGGATAGCACCCTGTTCCTGTTCTTCACTCCGCGATGGAGGGGCAGCTGGATTGTTCCCCGGCTGCCCCTGCACCATCTGTCTCTGTCAGCCCTGGCTGCTCCCAATGTTTTCAGCATGGTGTCAACGCCATCAGCGATGCCGCTCACTGACTGGGACCTGGGACATACTCTGGAGCAACCCCCCCTTCTCTCACCCCGGCAATATCCATCTGCGACTGGGACATGCTCCACAGCACCTCTGAGGGATCCACCTGAGACTGGGACACGTCCCCCAGTGAGTCGAATATGCCATTGAGGCACTCAGCCACGGCCATCAATGACGGAGCCATGCCTTGGATATCTCCACTTCTGCTGCTGACATCGTGCACCAGGCTCTCCACTGCGGTTGCCGCCCCAGCAGTGTTGGCCTCGGTACCACATATTTGCCAGCGCTATCTCCTCCAATCGGCTTTGGGCCTATTGGAGTGTCACTGACATCCCCCTCTGAATATCACGGCCGACTGCATCAGCTCCGGGTAAACACAGTCCAGACGCTCGGCATCTGACTGGGACCCAGCTGGGTTCTGGGATCCAGGAGACCTCCGACTGCTGTCTTCCGTGGACATTCCTGCTTTCACCTGAAGTGCATCAACACCTGTGTGGTGCTCATCAGAATGTGCCCCAGAAGTCTGACCACTGTCATCCACTGAGGTGTTTGTGTCACTGCACTGGTGGAAGGTGGGGTAACACCTGTGTTGCGAATATGGTGGGAGGTCAGTAAGGGAAGGGGAGGGGGGGGGGGGGGGGGGGACTACCCCGGATGAGCAGGCACTGTCGAATGGAGAGCCTGTGGGATAATGGACATGTGGCCAGTGGGAGGGATGGGTCATTCTGTTGGCATTAACAACTCACGTGACAAGTCATCTGGGTGGCGGCCAGAGGATCCTAACTCCAATGGAAGACCCGTGGTGTTTCTTGATGAGAAAATTGGCGCGCACCCCTCACCATTTCTGGTACAAGTGAGGGGCTAGCACCGGCACCACATGAAACACCGTAGATCACGCGGAGAATGGCCGTGTCCCGGGCCGCGCATCCGCAGGGCTGACAAGCTGCAGCCGCGCATGCACTGGTCATGCAGGAAAACATGGCGCCGTGTTGCACTGGCGCCCACCCCAACCCTACAGCCAACTCCCCCCAGCCCTAGCAGAAGCACCGTGGCCAGCGGCACGGATCTCGGCCGAGTGTGGCAGCGCTGGACACTGCCCGCAGTTCCATCGGAGGCAGAGCATTGCGTGTGGGCCAGCTGATGACGTGCCAACGGCGTTTGCAGAAAATGCGTGCCGCATGTCCCAATGACACTGATTTGGAGAGGCAGAGCATCGCGAACCGCAGTCAAACCGGCACCTGCCCCAATTCCGGTGTCGGAAGCCATTCTCCGCCTAATCACCGTTCCAAATTTTGGCGTCAGGCTGCGTAGAATTCCACCCATTGACTTGTTCATCACACACAAGGGGAGTGTTTCAGAAAATAATGAAGTACATTTTTAGTTTAAAAATTGAATGGAATGCAGTTGAAGCAAAAACAACGTGAATGTTCGGAGCCTTGTGTGGTGCTTTTGGCTTTATATCGGACTAATATAGATTGTGGGCTGGATTCTACATTGCCTGCTGCTGGTGGTGGGTTTTCTGATCTGTTAGAGATTGGAGCACTGGACAAAAATGGGAAACTGTGCCAGATGCCAATCCCATTCGGATGCTCCGGCCCCCCCATGCCGGCGGCACCATGCAAATCGGGAATTTGTACCCACAGGCTGATACCCAAATATCAGCCTCCCCATCCCCGATGTTCCTGCGCTCTCAGCCGGCAGTCACAGACAAGCGAGGCCTAGACTCCATGGCCCTTGAGGGGGAGCAAATAGGTCAGCAAACCTTTCAAATCTTTTGGCTTTGCTTGTGTGATGGGGGGTGGGGAGGTTTGGGGGAGCAGGGGGTGGGAGAGGGGGGCAGTATTTACCTGGCCATGCTCAATCGCTGGCCCCTCTGGTATTGGCACTCAGTACAGACCTCGGAAGCGCAGCCCCACATGAGGAAACGGGGATTAGCAGAGCTCAGCCCACATGCATCATGGCCATTGGAACCCTCTCTGGCATACAACCCCTCTCAGGGCAAAAGCCATGGAGTCTAGGCCTCGCTTGTCTATGACTCCCGGCTGAGAGCGCAGGGTAAAAGCCTCACCAGTGACACATCAGCTGGCCCACCCCTGCAGATCATGGGTGCCTCCGAGTCCTGCCGGTCCACCGCGCTCCTGATCTTAGCCATTCCGCCCCAGCCAGGAAACCGGACCAGCCTGTCACAGCCTGTGTGTAAAACCCAGGCTCCAGGTAAAACTGCAGCTAAGGTTCCAGCAACTGCACGCATCCCTCGCTCACCCCATTCTGTATGACCTGCCCGCACACCAGGCTCTTAGCATGGAGGTGAGTTGCTGCACAGTATGAACCACTCCACCACAAAACAAGCTGCATCCCTCCTCGTGTGATAGCACAAAGCCCACCCAGTGAGGGGACGCATGGTAGGCCACACTGGGTGAAACAGGACCACAAGAGGGGCCACAGAGCCTATCGCTAATAATGTTACAGCAGCCACCGGTACCCCTGTCGGCAGGGACAGGTGGTGAGGATAGAGGCTCCCCACATCACAGGCCAGAGTGCAGTGCGAGCTACATCATCTGGAAGGGGCTGGGGGAGGGCATGCCGAGGGTGGCACAGCAGTACAACCCGTGACCAGGTAATTTGGCATTCAATGGTCAAGGAAGTCCTCATCTTGTTGACTCTCCTCCTCACCCTGCAGAGACATTGCGATCTACATGGCAATTGCTGTCATTATGGATGCACGGTGGCAAGAGCACCAAGGTCAGCCCAGGGAGGACCCTGCACAACAGGAGCCTGCCCCAGAATGGCAGGCTCCAGCCAGTGGGCCTCAAGTACCAGCCATACAACAGGCCAAGGAGGAGTTGCAAGTGAGGCACCTAATTAGGCCACATGTCATCAGTGCCTGTCCTTTGAGGAGCTGCTGATGATTCCAGCTCACTAGGGAGACCATGCATCACATCTGCCAAATGGTGGCACACCTGTCACCTTGGAGGTATGGAAGAGGAACCCCGCTCCAGGTGGACTTTAAGGTGAAGGTTGCCCTGAATCTTTATGCCTCTGGCCCGTTCCAGGGCTCAAGCGGGGACCTGTGTGAAATTTTGCAAACGTCTACACACAAGTGCCTAGGCATCAGACTACATCACCTTCAACCTGGACGAGGCCCAACAAGATGCCCTAGCAGCAGGATTTGCCACCATCGCTGACATGCCCCAGGTCCAGGGGGTGATTGGTAGCACCAATTCCACATGGAGTTCCCTTCATCAATAGGAAAGGGTTCTACTACATAAATGAGCATTTGGTGTGTGATTACCAGGTGCGCATCATGCATGTCTGCGCTCAATATCCACGCAGCGTGTATTGCGCATACAGCCTGGCGCACTCGTCGGTTTCCGACACCTCAGGTGAGGTGTTGGCTAGTGGGCAACAAGGGCTACCTGCTGAGATTTTGGCGACTGATGCCTGTGCAGAGGCCCTGGACATAGGTGGGCAACCATTATAACGATGCTCACACACCAACCAGGAGCATCATCGAGTGGTATATCGACGTACTCAAGTGTCACTTCCAACGCCGAAACCGCTCGGGTGGGGCGCCCCCAGAGAGTCTGCTGCATACTTCATAACGTGGTGCAGCAGCAGGGTGGCAGGCTGCAGGAGGAGGAAGAATAGCAGGCCTCATCTAATGAGGATGATCCCCAGGAAGATCCGGTCGTGGAGCGTTAGCTGGCACAACAGGCCACCCAATGTGCGATCCAGGACCGCTGTTCGTGGGACAACACCCATCACCTCCCGATTTTTACCAACCAGTTGGCTCCTTCGTCCTGTTACACTTCCCCCTACTTTAAACCCCACCCCTCCACGCAAAGTCCACCTTCCCTGAGAATCTCAACCCTTCCCTCTCTCATTAGTCCTTCACTCCAGTGAAGGATGATGATTACTCACTGTGAGATGAGCTCTGCTAGAACATAGAGGGCAGAAGGAGGCCATTCGGCCCATTGAGTCTGCACCGACCCACTTAAGCCCTCACTTCTACTCTATCCCCGTAACCCAATAACCCTTCCTAACCTTTTTGGTCACTAAGGGCAATTTATCATGGCCAATCCACCTAACCTGCACGTCTTTGGACTGTGGGAGGAAACCGGAGCACCCGGAGGAAACCTGCGCAGACATGAAATGAAAATTGTTTATTGTCACAAGTAGGCTTCAAATGAAGTTACTGTGAAAAGCCCCTTGGGGAGAATGTGCAGACTCCGCATAGACAGTAACCCAGTGGGGAATCGAACCTGGGACCCTGACGCTGTGAAGCCACAGTGCTATCTACTTGTGCTACCGTGCTGCTCCTCATTGTCCGACAAAATCTGACTTCTGCCTTTAAGATAACAACATTCCACTGTCCACCCGAATGATTTCTGCTTGTGATTCCTTCTCATGAGCCCCCATATGTTGGAGGGAAGGAGATCCCACCTGCACCTGGGCCACCCAGCTGCCATACAATATCCAGCCACATTCAATCCTTCACACCCGTGCGACAGAGGTTAGAGGCAAATCGACTGGCGGTGTAAAAGTGTTTAATGATGAGAATTTACTATAAGTATGCTCTTCCCCCTTACTATCTGCTCCCTGTGCCAACTTATGTGTCATCTCTGCTTCTACTTTTTCGTGGCCTATTGCTTTTTCTAGGTGTTACCTCACACAGCGCATTGGAAGTGGAGGTGGCCTGTTGCTAGTCTCGCCCTCTGCTTATGATGCCCTTGGCAGGAATCCTCTGGAGGACCTGGGCCTGGGTGGGCCTGACCGACTTTCCGGTGTCACAGATGGTGATGTTTCAGCCTGTTCTGCCCACTGCCCATGAGTTCCGCCAGTGTCAGGTGGGGGGGATTCGGAAGGGTAGTGGTGTTCCAGCATCTCCCCTGTGTGAGGCACCGGCATGGGCCCCATCACTTCCTCCTCCCTCTGGGTGCTCGCAGGCCTCTGGGCTAGGAAAGGCCGTAGTGAGTACCAGATGCGCCACCATAACCTGGTGCTGCCAGTCTTGGAGGCCCGCCCTTGTCTGAACCATGATAGCAATGTCCTCAGCTATGGCTCACTGGGTCATGTTCCTCAGGAACTGTGTCATACCCTCTGTGCCTGTGACATGTTCCTTTGTGACTGGCTAAGTTCAGTCAGCACCTGACCAATGCCCTTGATTCCTTCAGCCGTGACCCTTTGAGAATGGGCCAAGCTCTGGACTGCCACAGCAATGTCCATCTGCACCTGGGGCATATCCACCTGTGACTGGGCTCACCTGTCCTGCACCTCCGACATGGACAGCACAGTGTGCTCCAAGCCTTGGACGTCCTGACACATGGTTCTGACGTCTTGCCCAAGGTGTTCCACGGCAGACACATGCTTTCACTGTTGACCTGGGTGCCATTCATTGTCAGCATAATCTCCTGCACCTGAAGGTGACTGGACTCCTCCAGCTGTCCTTGCAGGTACTGGAAAGTTGCTGTAGATTCTGGCTGTGATTCTGCGTCGCAACAATATTGGAATCATCTTTTTCAGAAGCGCAACATCAGTCTGGGCAATAGTTGTTCCCTGGGATCAGGCAGCTGTCTGACTGTCCACTTCCTCGGGAGTCCCTGCCTCCATCTGATATGCTGAAGCATACATGTGGTAACCAGCATGTTATCCAGGAGCCTGATTGCTAACATTACCCACCAAGGGTTGTCTTTAGTATGGATTCTTTTCATTCTTGTCACCCCTTTGAAGGCATTAGGCAGAGCTTTATGATCCCCGCCGGTGCTTTTGCAGATGGGGGCTATTAAAATTCCAGGCAGCCCTCCTGCCACCCACCCAGCCAGTCCATAATTTTGCAGGGACAGGTGAAGCCTAAGAGTGAGGTCCTTAAGAGGTCCTTAAAATTCGGCTGTATCCAATCAAGCATCATTTTTGAAGCAGGTAAGGAAGAGTTCAGGGAGAAATCCTGGCAGGTCAACCTGCTCAGTCTTTGGCATGAAGGATTGAGGGGGAGCCCCCCTCAATGGTACCTTTTCCACATTTGGTATCTCCCCAAGGTCTGCCTCCCATGGTGCCCATTCACCTTGGCCTCTCCCTCTCCCCAACCCTTTCAGGCCATGCCTCCTGTGCCCATTGTGAGATTCCTGGTCACGCACTTACCTGGTCCTGGTCTCCACAACTTGGAATCTGTGAACAGCCTGATGTCCCAGTCCTGGCCACTACCACTGCTGGTGCTTCTGGGATTACAGAACTGCTGGCCAATCAGACTGGCCAGCAGCTCTCTGAAGCAGGATTTCCACCCTTCACTCAGGCATGAAATGGCTGTGCGGATGCCATGATTGTCTCTTCGGGTGGAAGGATGGGAAACTCCATCATCTAAAAAATCCTGCTCACTACATTTAGCCTTTTTAGTCCCCTATTCATCCTTGCTTTGGAATTTGTTTGGAATAAATTTCACAATGGCATTCAAATAACTATCTGTTACAAAAGAAACATACTGTATTTAAGTAGATTTTAAAATTAAAATATGAAACTACTGTTTATTCATGCATAATTTATGTCTTAGTGGTGTTCAATTTTGCCACCACCAGCAGAAATGGTGTCTTATTTGTTACTAAAGGTTAAGTGGTTCATTTCCAGTTGTAAAGATGTTTAATTTGCATTATTCGGCCTAATGTTCCATTTTATACCATAATGTACTTCTGGCAGTAAATTAAGTCATGACAGTGTACTAAATTGCACAAGCCATTGCTTATGCAGTAAATCTCACTAATGGTGTATATTTTCTGCCCAAAGAGCTTAACAGCCACAGAGAGCATCATTTCAGTCCACCTTTTTGCAAGCAAACTAAAATTCTCTGCAAAGAGGAATAAAAATATCGCAGTTGGTGGATTATTTTTGTCAAATGCTAAAAGATCATTGGGGTTCACTTTGAAAGGTTAATTTTCTGACTTAATATTGCTGATGAGGACCTAACCCTCAGCACATGCAGGAGAAAGTTCAGGCGTATGGTGCTCATCATTTTCAATCATTTAATTTGTGTTGTGCACACCAGGATTTCTGGAATGTGCTGCTTATGGGTGAAGTTCCGAGTGTGAAGTTGGAAAATTTCTCTTTATGCGGGGGGAGTCCTAAAGTAGAGATCACTAATAAAAGATAGATTAGGAAGATACAAATGAAGCAAATCGGAGGTTCAGGACAACTTATTTAATCCGAGTGATGTAAATGTGTAACTCGATATCACATAGGGTAGTTGAAGTGAATATAATAGACTTCATTTTAAGGGAAGGCTAGATATGTACATAAGGGAAAAGGTATGGAATGAAATTCTCCCAAGCTCCCGCAAGTGTGTTTGATTGTTGTCACAAGGGGAGAATAAGGCAGGATGCCCAGAAATTGATTTCACACCAGTGTGAATTTTGTAATGAATGTAGAAATTGATAAATGTTATATTTTATCTGTTGCAGTAATTTTTATTAAAGCCTGGGTTACTATGTAAATTTGTTGCAGTAATATTATTAAATAACCTAGGTTAATGTACACAGACTGTGTCTGCTAATACTGTAATTAAGGCATCATAAAAGAGTGAAGTAATTATTGATTTTAACCACTTATTTGGTTACAGATAAAGAGCTAATGGAATTATGTTTTGACTGCTGGAGATTCCCTGAAGTAGAATTCATTTATTGATTCTACTTCAGTAGAAGTCGTATTTAGCCCTAGCTGAGCAAGTCATGGAACTTAGTGGGATATAGATGATGTGATTAATGGGAGGAGCCAGGTCTGTTTGTAGCTTTTCGGTTTGCCATCGGATTTGAGTCTGACATGTCAGAAGTGTACTGGATCTGCTCTTGAAAGTAACTCTCTCCAAAAGTCTCTACACAGCTAAACAAGTAAAACCTGTTTTATTAACTTTATTTATAAGTGGCATTTGAACGGTACTGGGTTGCTCAATTGGAGTTAGTAGCAGGTATGATAGTAAGTTTAAGTTTTTCCTTTTGTTTAAGAACTGTTTAACTGGTAATTGGAAAGCTATTTTCTTTGATGTTAATGCGGTTAATTCTGTGTTTACGTTAAAGTTTGTTTTGACATAAAATATACCTATGGTCATTCATCACTCCTGGGGTGAAGTGATTTTCCTCATAGTTTTACAAATTAAAAATTTGTTTGGCGTTCTCATCCGGTAAACTAAAATAGTCAAGAGTCTGGTTCGGTATTCTAACAATTTACAGCGGGTTCCTCCACTGGTGCCTGCCATAGTGGGTCACAAAACTCACAAGAGGCCAATGTGAGCCTCATTTTCATCCCATTAATGTTGCAGCTGAAAGACGAATGGCCTTATTTTTGTGTAAATTCTATGTAATCTCTTCATTTATCCTGTCCACTTTTTCCTCAGCTTGACAATGTCCATTGTTGCAAGATCTCGCTATCAGAATATTTGTGTGAATGAGTTTGATGTTGGTGGAGCATTGATACTGAAATTGAGACAGTACACTTGGTGTGTCACACAGAACCAAAAGAAACAAGTTATGTGTTTTTGTTATACATCTTTGTTATACATCCAGCAGAGGGCAGCAGAGCAAAGCTACTGATCAGCTGTTCCGGGGGAATTTGCATACATGCAGTGCGGTCAGCCTAAGTTGAAGGTGAACCGGCGAAGGAGACCCAAGGAGTTTGAGTGAAAGCAAGCATCCAGCAGAGGGCAGCAGAGAAAAGCTACTGATCAGCTGTTCCGGGGGAATTTGCATACGTGCAGTGCGGTCAGCCTAAGTTGAAGGTGAACCGGCAAAGGAGACCCAAGGAGTTTGAGTGAAAGCAAGCATCCAGCAGAGGGCAGCAGAGCAAAGCTACTGATCAGCTGTTCCGGGGGAATTTGCATACGTGCAGTGCGGTCAGCCTAAGTTGAAGGTGAACCAGCGAAGGAGACCCAAGGAGTTTGAGTGAAAGCAAGCATCCAGCAGAGGGCAGCAGAGCAAAGCTACTGATCAGCTGTTCCGGGGGAATTTGCATACGTGCAGTGCGGTCAGCCTAAGTTGAAGGTGAACCAGCGAAGGAGACCCAAGGAGTTTGAGTGAAAGCAAGCATCCAGCAGAGGGCAGCAGAGCAAAGCTACTGATCAGCTGTTCCGGGGGAATTTGCATACGTGCAGTGCGGTCAGCCTAAGTTGAAGGTGGTTTGTGGAAGGGCTGTTGGCAAGTGACAGTTAAACCCGAAACACTTTGTGAGTGTTTCCCACCCTACCTCCTCCTCTAACCAACCCCCCCACCCCACGGTGGTTCGGAAGCGGGAGCAGGGGCCTGTCGTGAAGGTGAGTGAGTGCCTTTAAATTTGCTTAACTTTCAGCGGGAGCAGGGTTTGAGGTAATATCAGGTAAGCTCTTCCTTTCTTTTTCTTTTTCTTGTTTTTTTTTTAATCTAGAGGTGATGTCAGGGAAGGCAGTACAATGCTCCTCCTGCAGAATTTTTGACGTGAGGGACGCCGTCAGTGTCCCTGCTGATTTCATCTGTGGGAAGTGCACCCAACTCCAGCTCCTCAAAAACCGTGTTAGGGACCTGGAGCTTGAGCTGGATGAACTTCGGATCATTCGGGAGGCAAAGGGGGTCATAGATAGGAGCTTCAGGGAAGTAGTTACACCAAAGACTGGAGATAGATGGGTAACTGTAAGAGGGACTGTGCAGGGACCCCCTGCGGTCGTTCCCCTGAGTAACAAGTATACCGTTTTGGATACTTGTGGGGGGTACGACTTACCAGGGGTAAGCCATGGGGTACGGGCCTCTGGCACGGAGTCTGTCCCTGTTGCTCAGAAGGGAAGGGGGCAAAGAAGTAGAACATTAGTAATTGGGGACTCAATAGTCAGGGGCACAGATAGGAGATTTTGTGGGAGCGAGAGAGACTCACGTTTGGTATGTTGCCTCCCAGGTGCAAGGGTAAGTGATGTCTCGGATCGTGTTTTCCGGGTCCTTAAGGGGGAGGGGGAGCAGCCCCAAGTCGTAGTCCACATTGGCACTAACGACATAGGTAGGAAAGGGGACAAGGATGTCAGGCAGGCCTTTAGGGAGCTAGGATGGAAGCTCAGAGCGAGAACAAACAGAGTTGTTATCTCTGGGTTGTTGCCCGTGCCACGTGATAGTGAGATGAGGAATAGGGAGAGAGAGCAATTAAACACGTGGCTACAGGGATGGTGCAGGCGGGAGGGATTCAGATTTCTGGATAACTGGGGCTCTTTCTGGGGAAGGTGGGACCTCGATAGACAGGATGGTCTACATCTGAACCTGAGGGGCACCAATATCCTGGGGGGGAGATTTGTTAGTGCTCTTTGGGGGGGTTTAAACTAATTCAGCAGGGGCATGGGAACCTGGATTGTAGTTTTGGGGTACGGGAGATTGAGAGTATAGAGGTCAGGAGCACAGATTTGACTTCGCAGGAGGGTGCCAGTGTTCAGGTAGGTGGTTTGAAGTGTGTCTACTTCAATGCCAGGAGTATACGAAATAAGGTAGGGGAACTGGCAGCATGGGTGGGTACATGGGACTTCGACGTTGTGGCCATTTCAGAGACATGGATAGAGCAGGGACAGGAATGGTTGTTGCAGGTTCCGGGGTTTAGGTGTTTTAGTAAGCTCAGAGAAGGGGGCAAAAGAGGGGGAGGTGTGGCGCTGCTAGTCAAGGACAGTATTACGGTGGCGGAAAGGATGCTAGATGGGGACTCTTCTTCTGAGGTAGTATGGGCTGAGGTTAGAAACAGGAAAGGAGAGGTCACCCTGTTGGGAGTTTTCTATAGGCCACCTAATAGTTCTAGGGATGTAGAGGAAAGGATGGCGAAGATGATTCTGGAAAAGAGCGAAAGTAACAGGGTAGTTGTTATGGGAGACTTTAACTTTCCAAATATTGACTGGAAAAGATATAGTTCGAGTACATTAGATGGGTCGTTCTTTGTACAATGTGTGCAGGAGGGTTTCCTGACACAATATGTTGACAGGCCAACAAGAGGCGAGGCCACATTGGATTTGGTTTTGGGTAATGAACCAGGCCAGGTGTTAGATCTGGAGGTAGGTGAGCACTTTGGAAACAGTGACCACAATTCGGTGACCTTTACGTTAGTGATGGAAAGGGATAAGTATACCCCGTAGGGCAAGCGTTATAGCTGGGGGAAGGGCAATTATGATGCCATTAGACATGACTTAGGATGTGTTGGTTGGAGAAGTAGGCTGCAAGGGTTGGGCACACTGGATATGTGGAGCTTGTTCAAGGAACAGCTATTGCATGTTCTTGATAAGTACGTACCAGTCAGGCAGGGAGGAAGGGGTCGAGCGAGGGAACCGTGGTTTACCAAAGAAGTGGAATCTCTTGTTAAGAGGAAGAAGGAGGCCTATGTGAAGATGAGGCATGAAGTTTCAGTTGGGGCGCTTGATAGTTACAAGGAAGCGAGGAAGGATCTAAAGAGAGAGCTAAGAAGAGCAAGGAGGGGACATGAGAAGTCTTTGGCAGGTAGGATCAAGGAAAACCCAAAAGCTTTCTATAGGTATGTCAGGAATAAAAGAATGACTAGGGTAAGAGTAGGGCCAGTCAAGGACAGTGGTGGGAAGTTGTGTGTGGAGGCTGAGGAGATAAGCGAGATACTAAATGAATACTTTTCGTCAGTATTCACTCAAGAAAAAGATAATATTGTGGAGGAGAATGCTGAGACCCAGGCTATTAGAATAGATGGCATTGAGGTGCGTAGGGAAGAAGTGTTGGCAATTCTGGACAAGGTGAAAATAGATAAGTCCCCGGGGCCGGATGGGATTTATCCTAGGATTCTCTGGGAAGCCAGGGAAGAGATTGCTGAGCCTTTGGCTTTGATTTTTAGGTCATCATTGGCTACAGGAATAGTGCCAGAGGACTGGAGGATAGCAAATGTGGTCCCTTTGTTCAAGAAGGGGAGTAGAGATAACCCCGGTAACTATAGGCCGGTGAGTCTAACGTCTGCGGTGGGTAAGGTCTTGGAGAGGATTATAAAAGATACGATTTATAATCATCTAGATAGGAATAATATGATTAGGGATAGTCAGCATGGTTTTGTGAAGGGTAGGTCATGCCTCACAAACCTTATCGAGCTCATTGAGAAGGTGACTGAACAGGTAGACGAGGGTAGAGCAGTTGATGTGGTGTATATGGATTTCAGTAAAGCGTTTGATAAGGTTCCCCTGGTCGGCTATTGCAGAAAATACGGAGGCTGGGGATTGAGGGTGATTTAGAGATGTGGATCAGAAATTGGCTAGTTGAAAGAAGACAGAGAGTGGTAGTTGATGGGAAATGTTCAGAATGGAGTTCAGTTACGAGTGGCGTACCACAAGGATCTGTTCTGGGGCCGTTGCTGTTTGTCATTTTTATAAATGACCTAGAGGAGGGCGCAGAAGGATGGGTGAGTAAATTTGCAGACGACACTAAAGTCGGTGGAGTTGTAGACAGTGCGGAAGGATGTTGCAGGTTACAGAGGGACATAGATAAGCTGCAGAGCTGGGCTGAGAGGTGGCAAATGGAGTTTAATGTGGAGAAGTGTGAGGTGATTCACTTTGGAAAGAATAACAGGAATGCGGAATATTTGGCTAATGCTAAAATTCTTGGTAGTGTGGATGAGCAGAGGGATCTCAGTGTCCATGTACATAGATCCCTGAAAGTTGCCACCCAGGTTGATAGGGTTGTGAAGAAGGCCTATGGTGTGTTGGCCTTTATTGGTAGAGGGATTGAGTTCCGGAGCCATGAGGTCATGTTGCAGTTGTACAAAACTCTAGTACGGCCGCATTTGGAGTATTGCGTACAGTTCTGGTCGCCTCATTATAGGAAGGACGTGGAAGCTTTGGAACGGGTGCAGAGGAGATTTACCAGGATGTTGCCTGGTATGGAGGGAAAATCTTATGAGGAAAGGCTGATGGACTTGAGGTTGTTTTCGTTAGAGAGAAGAAGGTTAAGAGGTGACTTAATAGAGGCATACAAAATGATCAGAGGGTTAGATAGGGTGGACAGCGAGAGCCTTCTCCCGCGGATGGGGGTGGCTAGCACGAGGGGACATAGCCTTAAATTGAGGGGTAATAGATATAGGACAGAGGTCAGAGGTGGGTTTTTTACGCAAAGAGTGGTGAGGCCGTGGAATGCACTACCTGCAACAGTAGTGAACTCGCCAACATTGAGGGCATTTAAAAGTTTATTGGATAAGCATATGGATGATAAGGGCATAGTGTAGGTTAGATGGCCTTTAGTTTTTTTTTCCATGTCGGTGCAACATCGAGGGCCGAAGGGCCTGTACTGTGCTGTATCGTTCTATGTTCTATGTTCTATCTTAAATACTACCAGACAGGTAGTAATTTCAGCATATCAAACTCCATGGCAATGAGTATCACATTATCAGTTTTTTTTAAACCAAATTTCTTCCCCTTTCTCTCCTGAAGATAGAAATTCAACAAGTCAACAATTTTAGGCGCGGTTTAACCGGGAAAAAAATCCATGTCTTGTTTTTGACGTGTTTAGGTGGGTGTTTCACGGCAGCTGCATAGCCACCCTGCAATTCAACGTCACTTTGCTGTTTTTGTTTAGTTTTGAACACTTAAAGAGTCATTTTCTGCTGGTGAGCCCAGCATGTAAGGCTCCTCGCATATCAGGGTACTATTTCCCCCCACTCTTTCAGTCCACCTGGTTTTGATCCTCCCTCCCCCATCAACCTCAGGGAGGACCCCGGAACACTCCCTTAGCCCCCCTCCACTTGCTAAGGCCCGACCTCTGGGCGTGTACCTGGGCTCCCTGGCAGTGCCGGGCTGACAATGCCATGGTGCCCATATGGCACTAGGATGCCAGGCTGACGCTGTCATTGTGCCCAGGTGCCAGAGTGAGTGCCAGGGTGCCACCCTGCTCTGTCTCCAATCATCCGGTGGTCTCTAATAGCCTAGAAGACCCCCAGAGGACATTAGTGCTGGTTTCCACAAACGTGAACCAGTCATAAACGGTACCCTGGTGAGGTCGCCCAGGCACGGCCATTAGATCCTGGGTGCCGGGAGAATCCCATGAATACATATTTAATTTGCCTAATGGCTCATTTAAATATGCAGATCTGGATCACCACCAGAGAGGACGAGATCCAGATCGCGACATCTCGTGAGACTCTGTTAAATCTGGCGAGGCATTTTGAGTGTCACAAGTCTTGTGAGAGGCTTCTCGCAAGATTCAATGGTCTCATCCTGACACCAAGTCGGGCACGACGACGCTGTTAAATCACGCCCTCTATGTGCACCATCTACTCGATGGGCATACATTGCTCACTTTTCCTGTTTGGGACTAATTGTTATGAGAATTGAAGAGTCTATTAATCAAATTAATGCTGCCATGCTGAAAATAAAAGTATAATTTCATAGTTACAGACCACTTCTGATGAAGGGGCATCGACCTGAAATGTTAATGCTGCTTCTCTCCACAGATACAGTCTGGCCTGCTGAGTACTTCCAGCAATTTCTATTTTCAATACACTTTTCTATGCCTTTCATGACCTCAGGACATCTAAAAGAGTTTGCTAACAAATAAGTAATTGGATGTAGTCACTGTTGAAATGTATGAAACACAGAAGCCAACTTGTTCACAGTCAAATGGAAATGACCACTAATCTCTTTTTTGATAATGTAGGCTGAGGAATTAATATTTCCCTGTTTTCTTTCAAAATAGTACTATGTGATCTTTGGCTTCCAACTGAGAGAGCTGAACCCTGCAGAGTGGTACTTGAAACCACAACCTTTCGACTCAGAAGGAGAATTACTGAGTCCACTGTAATGATTGAGTCACAGCTGATATCAACTGCATAAAGCATGTTGTAACTACACGGGCATCTACAGTAATTTCCTCAGTTGCACAGGTTTGTGAATATCCAAGGCTGTTGCAGCAGGTAACATATCTGTGCATCATGGCCTTGCTGAACCAGTCTGTATAAACAGTTCCCCTTTACCATTACCAGATAGATAGGCATTGGCTTGCAAATCAGCCTGGTGGGATCTGTCTCAGTACAAATTAGTCCAACTGTTTGCCGCTTAATATTTTTAGTATGCCTTGCTCATATTTCATTGCTGTCTTGCATGCAACCCTGAGACAGCAGAGGAATGAAAACTTGCAATTCAAGAATATGAAAAATGTATACTTTTCAGGATCTCTTCCAGACAGGTTATAACCTTAATAAACAAATCGAAAAATGTTTTCAATAGCAGGAATGTCTACTCTTCAGTGTCAAGAATAGCACCACAGTGCATGCTGATGCTTTCAACGTTCACAAGCTCCGCATTTTATCTCCGATTGTTGAAATGTTATGTTTTCCCAATTATTTCACTTCCCTTTCCTCTTCTTAAAGCAGGTGGCTTATGAATAGACCTCACCTGCGCAGGCACTGATTTATGGGGCCAAATTCCAGAAGCCAACCAGAGGTGTGAATGGAAGTGGATGGCCCTGGGCCATATGGAGTTGTGATCTGGAAATGATCTCAACCTCGGGGTTGTAGCTCCAAACAAAAACACTACTCATGGGGCTGAATTTTCAGGGAGAAAAGGAGATTCCAGGGATTGTTAAAAATAGCAGACAGGACCTGAATCTGAAAGTCCAGTCCTCGTTTCCAGCAGATCCCTTTTTGGTGGTAGGGGAAAGATGATGTGCACATGAGGGAAACCTGAACTCAGCCGGGCTTTTAAACTCTGTGCACAGATTGAGCAAACCCTATTTTCGTTCCAGGAATGGCTTCAACTGACATTGAGTGTTCCACAACTCAACTTTATGGTGCAGACATGAATGCTTGTGAAGGGAAGATAAGGTATGTAGAATGCTCAAACTGTCAAGTTAGTTAAATCCCCTGCCCTTTAAATGTTGAAAATAAAACTGCCTGCCTATGTCTGTGAGAGTAAAATAAATCTGTGCTTGGAGTTTCAGCAGATATTTGTCTTCATCACCTTCAGGGCTATCATTAGTACTGCTCAATATTATTGGGGCGAGGGGGGGGGGGGGCTGAGCTGCAGCTTCACAGTTTCACTGCTCCAATTAGATATTAAAGAATTAGCTGTCTTTGATGTGGGATTATTGATGCAAATATTTGTTTCCGTAAGCAGTTGAATACTTAAGGGGAATTGAATGTATTGAATGGGCTTTAATGATCGACAATATTCTTTTACATATTAGATACTTGGAACTTTATTTTATTTTGAGTCTTGGTGGAAAAAAAAGACATGCTGTTGAATCATTTTGTCTTATATTCATCGGGATAGGTGCAACAGAGCGTTATGACCACCACCCAGTCCATCACATGAATCCGCCTCCCATCCATTGACTGTCTACACCTCCCACTGCCTTGGGGAAGCAGCCAGCATAATCAAAGACCCCTCCCACCTGGCTGACTCACTCTTCCATCGGGCAGGAGATACAAAAGTCTGAGAACACATACTAACAGATTCAAAAACAGCTTCTTCCTCGCTGTTACCAGACTCCTAACCCTCTTATGGACTGATGAAATTATGGAGTGATCAGATCTCTTCACACATCTTCACCCAATGCCTGTGTCCATGTATTTACATTGTGTAGTTTATGTTTTCCCTATTATGTATTTTCTTTTCATATATGGAATGATCTTTTTGAGCTGTACGCGGAACGATACTTTTCACTGTACCTCGGTACACATGACAATAAAACAATCCAACCTTATCCAAATTTCAAAGAGAACGATCATTTATATTACATCAAAACTAGGGTGCTGATTGGTTACGAAGTTGACACTGATTGGTTGATGTGTTGCCAGGCAGAATGCATCATGGAAGAGCCAACACACATCTTCCCCCTCCCCCTGCACTACCCCACCAAGGTTTGGTTTTAATTCAAATAAGGCAGGTTGACTCATATTAGTTAAGGCAATGCACGAGGAAACAGTTGTCCTCCTCCTGGCTTTTTTTTTAAATTGTAAAAGGTGCAATGTCTGGGTATATGGGGCTGGATTCTCCGATTTTGATGCTATGTCCCGGTGCCAGCATGGGACGATGGCGTTTTACGATCAAAAATTTGGCTTAAAACAGCCACCGATCCTCTTTTTGTCTGGGGGCTAGCAGCCCACCCAGCTCTAGCTGCTGATAAGGCCCAGAGAATTGCTGGGTCCGTGGCTGCACATGCGCATGGCAATGGCTTGCAGCGGCCACGCTGTACAACATGGCGCCGGCCGCTTGCAGACCCGGCCTGCAAGCGCCTCTCCCCTTTGGCCGGCTCACGAACCCTGGACCACCCCCTAACAGTGCCCCCAGCCCTTGACAAAGCACCCCTGCCCACGGATCGGCCCTCTCCTGATTGTGGTGGCGTTGGATTGAGTCCGCAGCCACCACACCGAGTTCCCATCGATGATAGCACACGCGACCGACATGGTTGGGAACCCGGCCGGTCAGAGAGATGGGCCTCAGGCAACGTCCGGAGACTGTCGGTGCGGCGTACTCTGTGAATATGCCGCTTTAGAGGGGAAGGAGCATCGAGAAAGCGGTGCCACCCCCAATTTGGTCGGAAACCGGTATTCTCCGGCTGATCGCCAAACGCGATTTCGGCGCTGGCGACCGGTGAATACTGCCCGGTATTCACAATCTGCCCGATATATCTGTTTGCACCCTTTATGAATAAATGTGACTTCAATCATGAGCATCTAACGAGTCCAACTAATAATCTAAAATTGTTTATTAATGTAATTCTTAGCGGACTTTGGATTGTTTAATAAGTGATGTAAGAAGGAGATGGTGGGCCTTCTTCATGAGCCACTGTTGTGTTTTGATGTAAATAGGTAGCTTGCCATCAACTTTGAAGTGTAGTTAAGAATCAGCCAAGTTATTCATTTCGGGTAAAGTCAGTCAGCTGGATTCTCCATTCCTGTGACTAAGGACGGGCAGGATTCGCGACGTTCTATTTCAGCAAAACTGGCGCCGCTCCTGGACCGATTCAACCACTGTTCAGGGACTAGCACCGGCACCACATGGAACACAATCGATTCCCATGGGAAATGGTGCCGGATTCGCTGAATTTGCGATCGACACTCACAAGGCTGACATGCTGCAGCCACACATACACACTTCATTCCCCACACACACCATCCCAGCCAACAAGATGGCAGTGAGGCACCCCATTTCACAAATGACGAGCTCGAGACCCTGCTGAACGCTGTGGAGGAGAGCTAGGCAACCCTGTATTCTGGACGGGAAGGAGGCTGCCATTCGCCGGCCTGGGCAGAGAGGTCACCAAAGCCATAAACAACACTGTCCGGACCAGCCAGCAGTGCTGGAAGAAACTGCACAACCTCCTCAGGGCGGCCGGGATGAGTAGGCAGCACTGTGCCCCGGACACCAAACCCCGTCCCACTCACCAAGATCCCGAAACCCCCCCTCCCCCCGGAGGGTGGCTGAAACTCCACCCTGCACCACATGCCGGCACCCATACCAACCGCCATAACTGGCTGCCCTTGCCACTGATGCTATCAGCTACCCACTCCTTGGGCTGCAGGCATCAGTCTGTCCAACACTGTTTTCTGTTTCCGTACCTTTAGGAGAAGGCCTCCCATAACCGCCGGGAGTGAGAGAAGACTGGAGAGGGACTGCCGGTCCTGCGGACGCTTACTGGAGCAGAGCAGAGGGCTGTGGATGTGGTTGCTTGGCCCGAGGAAAGGGCAGTCGCCAGGATGGAAGTGATACCCCACTGAGTTGCACTTCCCTATGACATGTGTGTCACCACACATCCCCCACCCCCACACCCTGCTCCACCACCACAACCACCCTTACACCCTCCTCCCCACCATCCGCACTCCCCTCTGGCCTGTGGTCTAATCATGTGTCTTGTCTTGTGCCCTCCCCACCTTCATTAACACTGCAATGAAGTTACTGTGGAAAAACCAGTCGCCACATTCCGGCGCCTGTTCAGGTATAGCAGTTGGACATTATTAAATCAGTTAACTATTTAAGACAATCCAACTATTCATAGTCACTTTTCCTGATACCAGCTTTTTATTTCCAGCTTGCTTTTTAAATTGAATTTAAATTCTCAAACTGAGATTGATGGGTTTTGAACCCATACATTCTTGATTCTATAATTACTAATCAAAAAGCATAAGAAATCTGCTGGAAATCTGAAATAAAAACACAAAATGCTGGAAATACTCAGAAAGGTCAGGTCACACAGCAAGAGAAGCAGAGTTAAAGTTTCAGGTTGATAACCTTTCATCACAAACTCATTTGTTCCATAATTACAGTCCAGTAACTTAGCCACTACAATTCATGGAATCATAGAATTTACAGTACAGAAGAAAGCTATTTGGCCCATCGGGTTTGCACTAGCCCTTGGAAACAGCACCCCACCCAAGTCCACACCTCCACCCTATCCGCATAACCCAGTAACCCCACCTAACCGTTGAACACCAAGGGGCAATTTAGCATAGCCAATACACCTAACCTGCACATCTTTGTAACACTCACAATGGGTGGATGGCTAGAGGGCTCAATTTTCAATAGATATCAGTCAGAAATAGCAGGCAGCAAATAAAGAGGTTTAACAATAGCTTTGAAGGAAATTACATTTTTACCATCACAATTAACTTTGTAGAAAAGTCTAAATTTATGATTAACCTTGTAAATGACAGTTGTTTTCAGTTTTTCTATTGCATCCTATTAATAAGAACTATAATTTATTCACTAGCTTGAATGAAGCTTCACCTGCCCATACACATTTACCCTGTAGTGAAGACCAATTTTACATGAGTGATCATTCATGTTCGCATTGTAATAATGCTGATTGGGACATCTAGAATGTTAAATGCAATAAAAACCTTCTGTCAAGAATTCATATTGTTCATGTGCGTACCCATTCACCATCTTAGATTTGGAAGTAAGTGCATTTTTCTACCATATCACGCTGGTAAATTGATTGAAATGCATGGCATAAGTATCTTGGACTGGATGAACATCATAAATATTCAGTAAGTAAGTTGACCTTCACAGTTCACTCGTGACTTTGTCACTTGTGGGTTATTTGGTCAGCTCACTATTTGAATATTTACTAGATTCAACCAGTCAAAGACGATTAACCAATACAAATTCTTAATTAAATAAACTCACCCAGGTATGTGCACCCCATAACTTGAGGCTCAGCAGATGTGACAAGGTTATCCTTTTTTTTTAGATCTCTTTACTTTTCCACATTTAATCAGTGCAGGGACAGGAATTCTCTTGACGATATAATTAATTCTGTGATATCTGACTGGCACTTTTATCTGAATGTGAAATTTGAACTCCCCACATTCTGCCTTACATCTAACAGCTTTTTCAATTAATATATATATAATCCAGACAACAGTGGGTGACGTTTGATTTAACTAACAAGAGAGGCTCACTTTAAGAGGTTCTCTTGCAACAAGGATGAGTAACTAACTTTAAACTATAAGTTGTCTTGCTCAATTTCTTACTGGAGATAAAACAATAAAGACATATTATATCTTTTTAATAAAGCCGTCCTGTGATAGCTAAATCAAATATTTTAGTATTTTGAAATGGTGAGCAGAGAAATTACATTTTACACAAACAGAGCCCTCGGCTACTTCTTACAATTTAATGTGATTTCTTGTTACAATGTCTGCTGAACTTCCTACATTTCATAGGGCAATATATGTGTACTTATAAGGAAGTAAAACTGACAATGTCTCAGCTGCCTGTTGCTACCTAGCTCTTTCTCAAGTCCTCCTGTCCCATCACAAGACATCCTTGTTCCCCTGATCTTTTGTTAAGGTGCCACCCGAAACAGAAGAAAGGGATATCACAAAACAGAAATCATAGGGTGGGATTTTCCAATTCTTTTTCGCTGTGTTGGTTTCCGGGAGAAAACAGAGAGAATCCCACCGGTGCCATCGGCGAGGAAAATGGGCGAATCTTCAGCGACTTGTTTCACATCAGAGGAACCCCTCCCCCACAAAGGTGCTGGATGGGGTGGATCAGAGGTGTGACATCCTCTACCCTCGCACAGGCAGACAGCCAACCATCAAAGTCCCCATCCCTGCGGGGAAGGCAGTGGCGATGTTAGTGACATAAAAGGGCAGGCATCCTGTGCAGGAAGAACATGAATGATCTCCTTTGTGGAGCCAGGGCAAGTCTGCCTTCTCATGTGTCCATCTGGACCCCTTAACACACCCGTCACACTTTTACTGTAATCTCACTCCCAGCCACTTCACGGCGTCTCAACACTCGCCCTCCTGCCCCCACTCCCCATTATCCTCCCAATGGCTGCTTTCGTCCTCATATTCCCACACGCACTCACCTACCATGCATGGCAGGCATCATTACCATCTGACTTGACACGTGCCCTGCCCACATTCTACCCATCAGTCTCATTTCAGGACAAATTTGAGCACAATCGGTACGAGTGGCAAAGCCAGCCAGTATGATACCTGAGCTGAAGACCCTCAACCCTTTTGAGAAAGGGCCCCTTGAGCTGGCCTGGGAGGAGCTGGACTGCACCTGTGCTGAAGGCGAGGTGGGGGCAAGAGACAAAGTGAGAACTCCCAACACCCCCGGCCATGGTGCCATCCTCACATCAGGTCAGTTTCTTCTGTCCTTATACCCCTGCCCTGGGCGAATGCCATCTCGCTTCCCTTGCAGATCAATCAGTCAATCAGCTGAGACCATCCTCTTGCTCCCTGAAAACCACGGACCCAAGCAGCTCCAAGGGAAATATGTCAGAGACAAGCACCAAAGAGACATTACAGCTGACCCTGCAACGTCCACCAGTCCAGATACTCACATCTCGATGAGAATAACTAGTAGCCAGTCTTTTGGGTCAGACACTGGTGAGCACCTCCAAGCTGATGGTCCATGGAGACCGGGATGTCCCAGGGGACCAGCACTAGGAAGGATGCTAGATCCCAGGACTCTGCTGAGTCCCGGTCAGATGACATGCCCCTGGATTCGGTCGTCGCACAGTTTCTGGAGCTACACAGGCAGACTTGGGAATATCAGGAAGGGATATTAGCATCCATTGTCAGACTGCAAGGCTGACTGGAGAAGTTCCATCACCTTCTGTCCAAGAAGATGGTGCTGGCACTCTGAGGCAACCAGGTCAACACTGAAAGTGGACAACTTGGTGAAGGGGATACACTCCTGGTAGAAGATGTCCACTCCATGGATCAGCTCATGCACTGCATGGCTGACAGCATGAGATGCATGGTGCAGGTAAATGTGGGAAACCAAGGATATCAACGCCAAAGGACAGCGGGGCTCCTGGAGCTCACACCAGCTGCTCCTCCATCTGATGGACGAGTCCAGGGGCCCAAGGGCACTTGAAGGAGAGAGTATCATCAGGTGCACAGCCTGGGGCCTTCCACCCAGGATACCCTGGGGCTGTCCAGCCCATCTGACTCCCCCTTCCTGTGACCAACACATCCAGCCCCACACACTGATGAGAACAGCACTACTAACACCCGTGCTGCCCAAAAGCAGGCCCGGGGACTCAAGGTCCTGGCCTTCCAGGGAACTCCTGCCAAGGTCATCTCAGGCACAAGAGCGTGTCAGTCAGCAGGCTGCCTCATTCTCAGCTGTGAATCCTGGAAGACGCCTAGACATAGCGGGAGGGTGAGGAAGGTTAAGAGATTGTAGTCACAGCATGGGTATGGGTGAGTTTAAGCACAAATAGAAAGTAATCACCTAGTTAGCACCATTGAATGAATTAAAGGTCACAGGCCTCCTCGTTTTAATTTAATTACAGCATGTACAACCAAACGCTACGTTTGGGCTGCAAGTGCAACACTGGCGCATGCTCTGTCTCCTCTGAGAGGATGGCAACTCGCCCCTCCCCACTGCCCTCCCCACCACTGGCACGACACAGTAATGCTGATGCAGTCCTGGTCATGGACATCATTTCCATCCCACAATCCAGGCCAATGCACAGGCCTTCTATCTGTGAAAGCTTTCTTTCAGCATGAGGAAGCCATCAACTGTAAACTTCTGAGAGCCTCTCCACCTGCACATTATGTGCAGACCCACACCGGTACCCAACTTCAGAGGAGGAAGTAGCAGCTGAGATGTGCAATTCAGCATATAATTGTCCATAGATCACCCTGTTCAGTGGCAGGTCAGGCAGGTCGTGCGCAGGCCTCTCTCAGACATTCGCAGGAGATATGTGGAGAATTGCTTTGTCCTTACTGCAAGTCATCAGCATATTCCTGCATCGTTTGGTTATTGGACTTCCGCGCCCTGCCCATGAAAGGAGAGATCATCAGGAAGACATTCCACTGGCATCTCACAAAGAAGGTGATCTCAGACCCCTTGGGGGAGGGGTGGAAAACATTTTTCCCACCCTAGTCCTGGTCGTCCCCAAACCGAGAAGCAATCAGGGTGTCACGAGCCCTGCGCCCCATTCGAACCGTTACCTTTGCCCAAACTTTCCACTAACTCTTTAGGCAATGGCCTCAGTGCCACCCTCAACTTCCTTCTCATCTGAAGAGATGTGGCAGTCCTCCATCTCCTCACCCAGCATCAGTGCCAGGTAATGCAGCACATCACGATAATGCACGAGATCCTCTGGGGGTATTCCGTCGGCAGTGCACTTCTATGTTGTGAAATGAAAATGGCTTATTGTCACGAGTAGGCTTCAATGAAGTTACTGTGAAAAGCCCCTAGTCGCCACATTCCGGTGCCTGTCCGGGGAGGCTGGTACGGGAATCGAACCGTGCTGCTGGTCTGCTTGGTCTGCTTTCAAAGCCAGCGATTTAGCTGAGTGAGCTAAACCAGTTGTAGATTGCATTTCCTTTTCAGTTATTTAAAGGTCTTTTGTTGTAGTTTTGTTTGCACTTCAGCCCCACGCTGCTGATCTGTCAGCACCCACTGCAGAGAGGGGAGGGGGAGGAGGAGGACCGCCTTGTGAACCTGCTCCTGCGCCTGGCCAAACTCACTATCAGCAGGTCCAGGCAGCAGGCGACTGAGGAGGGTCATCGGTCTACCCCTTTACCACAGCTACATTCGTCGCCAGGTGCCTCTGGAGAGGGAGCACACGGTGTCCACTGGCAGCGTCGAGGCCACCCATGCCAGGTGGGTACTGCAAGGAGTTGGGTGCCTTCTTGACCCCCTTAATCACATTTTAGTTTGTTGCTTTAAGTTTCATTTGTGATTTGTTTTTGTTTAAGGCAGTATCCTTTTAAGGAGCAGCCCCTTTAATGTGTCCCTCAGTTCATTTATGTAAGAGTCCTTTTATTTCCTTTGTTACAATTTATTGTATTTTATTATTTTGGTCCGTGAACCCACAATCAGGATGTGCCTTTTAAGCAGAAGACTCGATGTTGAAATAGTTTGTTTGCCAGGACACTGTGTTCCCAGGTTTAATATTTTGGAGAGGAGAAACCAGACTTCTCGACGCCAAATGGATCTTAGGGAGTTGGTTCGATTGGTCAACTAGCAACTGGTGGGTTGGCCGGGGACAGTGTTCTGCCTGACAACGGTCAGTGATTTGTTCCTGCATGCTGCTTTCTGAGAGAACTTAGTAGAAGTGTTTCGACCTTGGAATTGAAAGGAACACTCTCTCTCCTGATTGCTGGAGTGAAAGAACTGCTCTATTGTTCCGAAAGGATTCCCGATGATGCCCTGACCCACAGCCCTCTCAGCATCTGGAGCATCAACCTGTGCACATCACCCTTTGCGAGCGCCTTTCCAATTAACCTTACTCCCTCCCCTCTCATACGGGTGGCCAATTGCACACAGTTGCCCCTCTCAATTCTGCTTGACCCTTCAGTGCCTCAGTGGGCCACATGGACCCCCAAGCCCAAGGGTGAGGGCTGAGGGCAGTTTACTGGGTTAAATTGACATATGTTCCAACCTCACCGGTGAACAAGATGCTGCTACCCATTATGTCTTGAACAAGGTGGCTGATGAGCGCCTTTATCCTCCAGCCTTGCATTAGGGAGCCATGTGTGACACCTCTCTGTTATGGAGAGGTGGATGTAAGCCTTGACGTTCAATGCTTGGTGGCTCAGCTCCCAAAGGGTGAACCCTTGGGTGCCAATCAGTGGCACACTCAAACATTGCAGGACTAACTAAATTGGCAGAATTGGCTTTGTCAGTAATCTGATCATCTTCTGTAAATCGACTGGCACGATGTCACACTGGCACTCGGGGGGGGGGGGGGGCAGGGAGGGTTGGGGGTTGGTGGGGGGTTAGCGCCATGCGGTGACAGAAACCCCAATTAAATACATTTTAATATCATAAGCGGGCTTCCTGACTTTATTATTTCCATCCCCCCACCCGCCCCCGCACAAATGTTGCCACGTAGGTGGGGTTTCCAAAGCTTTTGTAAAACGGGAAGCTGCTGAGCTGTGCAGACTAGGAACCCACAGGTAGGTAAACTCCCCGGGAGGAAAAGGGTCACAATTGAGTGCAGGCTGAACCCCCTCCCTGGCACTGTACCTGGAGACAGCTTCCAGTGGGGTGGGGACTCCTGGGCGGAGGGTTCAGTGTCTGTCGGTGGGGGGGGGGGGGGGGGGGGGTGCTTTTAAATTGTTTTTAGATCACATGCTTTCTCAAATCTCATGAAATCCGAGGTCTCATTCAGAGCCCAGCCCACCAGCATGATGGCATGGGCTCGCCTTCAGCATTTTAAGTTTTTTCAAAACGTTTAAAAATTTGGTGGAAAAAGCTGGCAAGATAGCTGGTGGGCTGCACACCGCTCTCATGACAACATTTTGAAACAAAAAAGGAAAATTTCACCCATCAATTCTATTCCTCTCTCCAGATACTGCATGGCCTGCTGAGTATTTCCAGTGTTTTTCCGTTTTTATTTCCGATTTTCAGCATACAAAGTATTTTGCTTTTGTAAGTTCTTCATTCCTTTTTATGCCAATTTGTTGATATGGCTGGTTTAGTTAACCATCTGGTTAATGGTGATGTCGGAGATGTTGGTGGGGGGAACAGTCAATGATTGTGATGTGTGGTTGAAGAACAAGGGGATTTATTTTATCCAAGGTGATCTTTTATCTGGTTGTGCTTGTTGGAGGGAAATCATCTCACTCCCAGGACAATGCTGCAGAAGTTTCTCAGGGCAATGTTGTAGATCCAACCAACTTCATAAATTTTATCGATGTCCTATCTTTCATTATCAAGTCAGAACGGTAGCATTGTGGATAGCACAATTGCTTCACAGCTCCAGGGTCCCAGGTTCGATTCCGGCTTGGGTCACTGTCTGTGTGGAGTCTGCACATCCTCCCCGTGTGTGCGTGGGTTTCCTCCGGGTGCTCCGGTTTACTCCCACAATCCAAAGATGTGCAGGTTAGGTGGATTGGCGATGATAAATTGCCCTTAGTGTCCAAAATTGCCCTTAGTGTTGGGTGGGGTTACTGGGTTATGGGGATAAGGTGGAGGAGTTGACCTTGGGTAGGGTGCTCTTTCCAAGAGCCGGTGCAGACTCGATGGGCCGAATGGCCTCCTTCTGCACTGTAAATTCTATGATATCTATGATATTTACTGCCGATTGCGCAGTGTGTAATTCCATTTGCAACATCAAATGAAACAATCTGGGTCCTCATGCAGGAAGACCTGGACACATTCACACTGGATTTGCTAAATGGCATTCATGCAACACAAATGCCCAGAAATGACCATCTTCAACAAGGGGAATCTAATGATTATCCTTAACATTCAACAGCATTACCATCAGTGAATCCCCTACCATCAACATCCTGGGAGGTTACCATTGAAACCTAACTGGACCAGCCATATAAATAATGTGACCAGAAGACCAGGTTGGAGGCTGGGAACTCTGCAGAGAGTAACTCCCATCCTGTCTTCACAAAATCTGTTCATAATGTGTGGTGGAATATTCCTCACTTGCCTGAATGAGTGCAATTCCATCAAGAAGCCTCTCCTGGTAGTTGGCAAGTTGTCCCTGCGATTCTCTCGACTTACATTAAGGGTCAACCATGTAATGTGGGACTGGAATCATGAGTCGACTAGATTGGATAAGGTTGACTATTTCCCTCTGAACCGGCTGGGTTTTCACAGTAATATGGTAACAAGCCCCAAAATTACCAAATTTATTTAATTCAATTGTACAACCTGTTATGCTGGAATTTTAACTCCATGCAGGTGAATGTGTTTTGAGTAAGTTAAAATCTCACTTCTTGAGAATGAAATGAAAAATGAAATGAAAATCGCTTATTGTCACAAGTAGGCTTGAAATGAAGTGACTGTGAAAATCCCCTAGTCGCCACATTACGGTTCCTTTTCGGGGAGGCTGGTAGGGGAATGAGCTCTGGTTTCCTCCCAGGAGAACGATGATGGCAAAAAAGGAACATGGAAGTGGGAACTCCACCTAAAGTGCTCCCACTTCTCACCTGTTACCCACCCCCTCAGCCAGTATCCAGCATGCAGCCTCATTTCCCAGGGGCAGGTGAAGCAGTTCTTCACAGAGGACACAATAGCTCGAAAAACAGGAGTAAGTGAGAAATATCTCAACAGTCAGGGTAGGGATATGCCTCTATATCTGATGAAGCCACACAGGATGCATCATGTAGAAGCAGGAGGAAGTATTATGCCCTGAAACTGTACTTCATTGAGGATATATGCACGAGCTTTTGACAATAATGTTATGTTGTTGAGTTTTTATCTTCATAATGGCAAAAAAAAATTTTGAACAGCACTTTAACATCTTCTCCATGATTGTGCTTGAAGTGCCACCTTGACCTTTCACTTGTTTCATGATAAGTGTCCACACCGTAGCATGGGGCAGAAGTGCAATAAGTGGGTGAATGGCTGAAAGCAGCTTTAATGCAAAGGAAATTGATGGAGCCGGGGGTGTGTGGGGGTTGTGGGCAAGGAAATGGGAGCAGACAGCAGGATTTTGTTTCTTGGGGGCAGCATGGTGGCACAGTGGTTAGCATTGCTGCCTCACGGCGCCGAGGTCCCAGGTTCGATCCCGGCTCTGGGTCACTGTCCGTGTGGAGTTTGCACGTTCTCCCCGTGTTTGCATGGGTTTTGCCCCACAACCCAAAGATGTGCAGGCTAGGTGGATTGGTCATGTTAAATTGCCCCTTAATTGGAAAAAATGAATTGGGTAAAAAATAATTTTGTTTCTTGTGTTTCACACTAGGTGAACCTTCACAGGAGCCATTTTGTTACTGTGGCAGGGGTTAGAAACATGATTGGAGGGATCTGAAAATGGAGTTCTGGGAAAGAACAGTTTTGGTAGGGTTGGGGGTGGGGTGGGGCGATGATGGCAGGCAGAGGGAAGATTGGGAGTGCGGAAACTGGAGCCTGACATGGAATAGTAGAACACAGGGGATGGATGAGATTCCATTTGCATGAAAATGAGGAGATGCAAGCAGGCTCGTATGAAAGGGGGAGGGGTTAACGTGGCATGAGAGGGAAGGGTTGCACAAAGATTCATGAGTGGTGTGATGAGGGAAAGCTTGCATGAGAGAAATGGGTTGCACAGAGATACATGGGGAACATAGGGAAGTCATGTGTCTCTGTTGGTCGTGGTACAGGGCTATGCATGGCACGGGCTTTCCTGCTTCAGTAACGGTAAGGACTGTGTGCTCAATGGGGATCAGGAACTGCTTAGTGTGCAGGGCATGGTCACACACTCAGTGGCATGGTCAACGTGGGGCATGGGGACACCAACATTGATGGGTTCAAGGGGAGGGCATGAATGCCCAGCACAATGATAATGGGATCCAGGATTACTGGGGGTGGGGGCTGGAGTTCTACATCATGAGGTTCCAGTAAGATCAGTGCACCCAAATTTTGAGGGGAAGGGTTGAAGCAGGTTTCGAAGTAGAAATGCATCTTGGGATTTCAAGGTTATGACGCAGTTTGAAATCAAAACTAGAAAAGAAACTCCACGGGAGGGGTCTGAGGCAATGTGCGAGAAGCCCACAGCTGGCTCGGGGGCCTAACAGGGGGCAATCTCACTGCTCAGAGTAACAACATGGAAATGGGACCTGAGCAGATAGAACTCAGGATGAGTCGATTGAGCTGCTGTAATTGGAGCCAGCCATTAAGGGAGCGCAGTAGCTGGATATATGCAAGTTGATCAATGAAAGCCTCTGAGGTGATTTCTCCAATTGGCATGGCTAACAGACCAATGGGCATTCAGTCATTACAAAGGTGCAGCTAAGTCATTAGCGGTGTACCAGATCAGCCAGTGCCTTTGATAAGGTTGAACATATCCTAAATGCGCTCAAACCTCTTCCAACATCTCTGGATTAATATGTCAAGTAGCTGGGGTGGTATCCTGGTCACCTACATGTGTGAGGTGGTGACTCAGCTGCGATGCTGTATTAGGGGAAGGAGAGGAATGCACATCCAGCTCTAGGGCATAACAGTAGCTTTCTGGTACTGATTGGAAGCTGTACTCTCATTCTCATTACTGGTTTACCTGTTGGATCTATCAGTCCACAGGTTAGGAGGACTGAATAATGGAGCCTGTAGTCAATGCAGGTAATGATCCAATTGAGGAAAAGAATTGACCGGCCCTGTCTAGCATAGTTTTTGAAAGAGGCCCAGCCTGAAGACCATAGCTCCTATTTATAGAAATAAATTATCTTGCCGATTGGGACAGAGGCATACACATGCAAATTCCCTGAGTGACGGAATTTCTCGTTGAAAGGGGAGGGAATAGCCCAGCGGAGCCCAGGACCTTGATGATGGAGGCCAGTCTCATCCCAAGGTGGTGACTCACATGACCAAAGGTCGACTGAAGACTATTCTCCTATATGGAGATGAGCAACAAATAATGTTGTGCTGTCTACACTTGTTAAGAGAAGTGGTGGATCATATTAGCTGGAGAGCGGCACGCCAATTTTTTTCGCCTCTGTCAGCAACCCAATTTACTTATGACACCAAGTTGGGGGCAGGAGGGGTGGTCAATACTGAGGTGCATTGCTACAGATTACACAAGAGCAGTAGCAAACTTGCAGAATGGGCAAATAATTGGCAAATACAGTTCAAAACCGATAAAAGTGAGGTAGTATATTTTAGTCACAAGAATGGGGAGGTCACTTATTACTTGAAAAGTGACAGTCTAGGTGGGCTACAGGAAAAAAGGAATGTTACAATTTGTGGGGAAGGTAATAAGTAGAGAACATCAATATAAGATAGTCATCAAGAAATTTAGTAGGGAATTCAGAAGAATGGTGAGAACGTGGAACATTACTTCAGAGAGTCATTGTTGCAAGTAGCATAGCTGCATTTAGGAGGAAGTTAGAGAAGCATTTGAGGGAAACGTAGGGAAACATATGTTGGAAAAGGGAGTAGAGGGTTTCAGTTGTAGATTTAGATCACGAAAGATGGGAGTAAGTTCAAGTGCTGAACTGACATTGGCATAAACTAGTTGGTTTGAATGGCCTGTGTCTGTTCCGTATATCCCAGTGTGGAAAAGTTCCCACATTCAAAAAAAAACTGCAGACTGGAAAGTTCTTGTTTGTGGGGGGACTATAGATATGTTTGAGCTCTTGCATTATTCAACTCAGGAGGAAAACAGTGTTTTTTGGCTTAACCGAACCACAGCTGATAGCACATCTTCTGAGGCACACAATTGTAGGATCTTGTGGAGATGATGGGGATCTAACCACTAGAGAGCTGGCGAGAACCTCATGTTGCCTCTTTTCTAGAAGGCTTGCCACATCTGGTGCCACCCTAGGACTTTATAGACCAATGGCGAGCCTTCTTCCGAGATCAAGGACCCTGAGTTCAGATGCCCTGACCCCCAAGAACTACAAGCCAGTCAGCACCTGGCAGCACGGTAACACAGTGGTTAGCACTGTTGCTTCACAGCACCAGATACCCGGGTTCGATTCCCAGCTTGGGTCTCTGTGCGGAGTCTTCACGTTCTCGCCGTGTCTGCTTGGGTTTCCTCCGGGCGTTCCAGTTTCCTCCCACAAATCCTGAAAGACGTTCTTGTTAGGTAATTTGGACATTCGGAATTCTCCCTCTGTGTAACCAAATAAGCGCCGGAATGTGGCGACTAGGGGATTTTTACAGTAACTTCATTGGAGTGTTAATGTAAGCCACTTGTGACAATAATAAAGATTATTCTTATTCTTCAGTACTCAGCAGCGCCAGTAGGGAGTAGGTGGCTGTTTCTAGTACTACACTTACCCAAGGCATTGGATCAAGGAAGAACCCACAAACAAGTGCATGATAACAGGAGGGGCATCACAGAGTGGGGGCCACAGGAAATGAGGGGGATCAGCAGCAAGGAAAGGAGTTGGCTTTCTGTAGGCCTGACCATCCCAATGCTAGGCCTCTTGATCAGGCACTGAATGTCTTTGAACAAAGTTCCACCCCCTGCCCCCTCCCCGATCCCAGACCCTGCCAAGAAACACCCCATTGTTTACTTGTTATGCTTCCCACATGGAATCCCCCTACTTGGCTCTGTGTTAACACGAGAAGCTGCAGGATGAGCATTTAATAGGCATTAATTCCACTTAAGGACCATCCAATTACGTCTCCCTGCCATCAAACCTGCCATGGAGAAGGGATAAAGGATCAACACAATTACTTTAATGCTTATTTTCCAAACCTCACGATAAACCAAACTGTTACTTATATGTGGACCTTTGTAAGAGTGTTGAAGCCAATCTTCCAGCCTCTATCTCAGTTAAGCTATCACTGACATTTCATTGGACAGGTCAATCAGAACCAATTTTAGTGAAATTCCAGTGGAAATATTTTGGTGTGAATTCTTGTATAAGTACAGCATTGCTCTTCGGCAGAATTGAAAGTGCTAGTCTCATTTAGCATAATCTACTTATGCTAAGCAGTATTTTCAACAAAGACGGCAACAAAAATCAAGTACTGAGCCAGAATGAACATTGATTATGCTATAGAATTTATATAGAATTTACAGTGCAGAGGGAGGCCATTCGGCCCATCGAGCCTGCACCGACTCTTGGAAAGAGCACCCTACCCAAGGTCAACACCTCCACACTATCCCCATAACTCAGTAACTCAACCCAACACTAAGGGAAATTTTGAACACTAAGGGAAATTTATCATGGCCAATCCACCTAACCCGCACAACTGAAAATGAAAAAAATGAAAATTGCTTATTGTCACGAGTAGGCTTCAAATGAAGTTACTGTGAAAAGCCCCTAGTCACAACATTCCGGCGCCTGTTCGGGGAGGCTGTTACGGGAATCGAACCGTGCTGCTGACTTGCCTTGGTCTGCTTTCAAAGCCAGCGATATAGCCCTATGAGCTAAACAGCCCAACAGACTGTGGGAGGAAACCGGAGCACCCGGAGGAAACCCACGCACACACGGGGAGGATGTGCAGACTCCGCACAGACAGTGACCCAAGTTGGAATTGAACCTGGGACCCTGGAGCTGTGAAGCGATTGTGCTATCCACAATGCTACCGTGCTGCCCCAACATTAAGTTACCTCCAGTCCGCTGAGGACCCTGGTTCGATCCCGGCCCCGGGTCACTATCCATGTGGAGTTTGGATATTCTCCCCGTGTTTGCGTGGGTCTCACCCCAACAACTACAAAGATGTGCAGGCTAGGTGGATTGGCCACGCTAAATTGTCCCGTAATTGGGGAAAAAATAATTGGGTATGCTAAATTTCTACAAAAAAAAAAAGAAGTTACCTCCATGTCTTGGCAGAATTGGAGGTCGTGCAACCCTTGAGACTCCCAAAGTCCCAGAAAGGTGTTGTAGGTATCACGTTATAAACAGCTATGCTGGAAACATTCTATTTACTTCCAAGGTGAAAGGGAGTTGGGATCAAAGATAGCTAATTAGAATATTTACCTCAGTGCAAGGTTAATGTGTTTCACATTTCCATGGGGAAGAGGGCAGAGGAAGCCATTATTGGAGATCAGGTGCGGGACTTTCCCCTACCCGGCGGAGCGGGGGATCCTGGCGGGATGGAGTGGCGTGAACCACTGCGGCGTCGGGCCGGCCCGAAGGTGCGGAAGTCTCAGCACCTTTAGGGGCCAAGCCCTAACATTGAGGGGCTAGGCCCGCGCCTGAGTGGTTGGCGCCCCGCCGGTCGGCGGGAACGGCCTTTGGCGCCACGCCAGCCGGGGCGGGGCCAGCAAATGCGCAGGTGCGTCAGCGGCTGTTGACATCATCCCTGCGCATGCGCAGGGGAGGGGGTCACTTCCACCTCCGCCATCGTGAAAACTATGGCAAAGTCGGAAGGAAAAGAGTTCCCCCACAGCACAGGCCCACCCGCCGATCAGTGGGCCCCGATCGTGGGCCAGGCCACCGTGGGGGAACACCTCGGGGCCAGATCGTCCCGCGCCCCCCCCCCCCCCCCCCCAACACCCCGGAGCCCGCCCGCGTCGCCTGGTCCCGCCGGTAAGGTAGGTGGTTTGATTCACGCTGGCGGGACCCACATGACAGCGGCGGGACTTCGGCCCATCGCGGGAGAATCGCCCGGGGGGGGGCACCGACAGGCGCAGCACGATTCACGCCCCCGCCAAATCTCTGGTGCCGATGACTTCGGCTGACGGCGGGGGCGGGATTCACGCTGGCCCCGGGCGATTGGCCGACCCGGCGGGCGGTCAGAGAGTCCCGACCCAGGTTACAGGCATCCATACAAATCAATGAATATCTCAGATGGACAGCAGTTCTGTGTAGTCAGTAGAGAGTAAAGGCTGCTTGATTTTATGAGCTCCTACAGATGGATGCAGGAAGGAGATGATCTCTAGTTGATGGAACATTCTGCAGCCATCTAAGGATGAAAATTCATCAGAACAGATTTTACTGGTGGTGGTGGATTTAAGGAACCCACGAAAAGCTGAGGTAAGTGTAAGAGATGGTCACTCGAATTATACTCAGTAAATTGGGGTTATGGGAACCCATTAGAAGCTGAGAACAACTGTGCATTGCTTGCTATAACACTGCAATTCTGTGGAGTGCCATGTGTGTGTTCTAAGCATATAAGGAGAATGTTCCTCTCTGTAGTTTAAAGTATAAGATTCCTACAAAGATAAAATAGTGGTTAGAATTTCCTCATAACCCGCCATGTGTTTTGTGGCAGCAGAGGCAGCCTATCATGTTGGGATATTCTGGTCCTGCCATTGTCAGTGGGGTTTCCCGTTGAATGCCCCCCTCACCACCAGGAAATATGCGTTGGGAGTGCGCTGTCAGTGGGACCAGAGGACCCCAACAGCGTGAACAGCCGGATAGCTCCAGCCAATGTTTGGTCAACAGACACCTAGGGCGGGATACTCCAATAATGGGGTTATGTCCCCACGCCGACGTGAAAAAGTGGCGCCAACCACTCCAGCATCAATGGTCCCCGATAATGGGGAACGCTCCCCTTCCTAGAGGGCTAGGTTGTCGCCGGAGTGGTACCCGCAGCTCCAGCTGGCGCAGAATGGCCGGCGTGATTCATCGCATGTGCGCTACGGACGGCATATTTCCGCGTATGTGCTTGGGTTCCCTCCTCTGCGCTGGCCCCCGGGCTATATGGCAGAGCCGTACAGGGGCCTGGAGCAGAGTAAAATAGGCCCCTACGGAACCAGCCCGCCTGCCAGTTGGTAGGCCCCGATTGCGGAGCAGGCCACCATGCCCCCCCTCCCCGGGTGGGATCCCCCCTGACCCCCCTCCAGGACGGCCCCCGCAGACTCACCTTCCAGGTTCCAGTGGGACTCGTCGGCCACTCGGCCCATTGGGGCCTGGAGAATTGCTGGGGGGGGGGGGGGGGGGGAGTGGCTGTCAGCGGCCCCCGACCGGCATGGCGGGAATCCTGCGGGCGCCCGGGAATCGGCACCAGAGAATGGCGTCGGGGCGCGATTTTCGCGTCCCCCAGGGGATTCTCTGACCCGGCGCCGGGTCGGAGAATCCCGGCCCTAGGCTTTCAATATGGTGAACAGGAAATGCATGCTCATTAAGAGCTGGAAATGTGCTACCTGCCATATCAGCATTGACAAAAATATAGGCATCCTGGGCTCACACCTACTTGTAAAGTCGTTTGGCTCTTTACTTACACTAATAGATATTTTTAGTCTTGATATTTAAGAAACATTTGGATACATTCATTGGGGAAAACTGTGATATCTTATTGCATGGATCAGCTAGGATGTGCCATATGATGCTCCTCTTTTGTAAACATCTTGCAGTCTTGTCACTATGAAAGAAGTAAATAAAATATAATTTTGAACATTTATTGAAGAACCTGTAAACATATGTCAAATGTATTTAAATTAATAACTACACTCTTGGTTTGAGAAATCAAATTGCCACAACATTTGTGTCGTGAAGCAACCATCAGGGCATTTGCTATTTGCACTGCCCTGTTATCACAACATGCATTCTTGTTAGTATGGCGGTGGTCTTTTGATTGGGTGCTTTCATCAAAAACAACATGTACTTCTAAAGAGTTCACATGATAAATTGGAAAAATTGGAAATTGCCTTTAAATTTATACCTTGGGCACAGAAAACTCTTGCAAACCTGTAATTATACAAGGGTTAGTAAATTATAAACTTGTAACCATTCATGCCTTTATAATGAATAAATTATCTCCAAAAATAATTATTTTTTAAACCAGTATTCCATAACATTTGTGATTATTTTATAGATTTCGTGCCATCAAGTGAATAATTCACTTTTAACTTCAGTGTACCTCGTCAACAATTTTATGTCCAAGTTACAAAGAGTGCACAAATTAAGTAACTAAAACCAGTGACTGTACTAGAATGGATTATGTTAACTGCTACTGAAAAATAATGGACAATTTTATATCCTATTTCTGCATACATTTGCAATTACATTTACATAATCTTTCTAGTTCGGATATCTCATGCAAGACATCAGCCCAACTGCTAACTGATAAAGGGTAACCTATTTGAGGTATTGGGGAGAATTTTCCCAGCCAGTCGGAGTCAGGTTTGAAGGTGAGCAGGCTGGCAAAGTCAATTCCTCCTCCAGTTTTTCCCAGGGTGGCCCGTGTCCAGCGAGTGATCCCCATCAATCTGATGGGAAGCTAATTGTTAGAGCTAAAAAGACAATTAAGAGCCTTTTAACGTTTCAGTGCCTTTTGGCCAACAGCACGCAGGTTCAATGCTGTGTGTGAAACTCACCTGTTTGGAAAAGGTAGGTGCACAGCGAGAAGTCATTGTGGAATTAAATTGACCTGATATGAACAGAATAAATGTTAAACCAGGGTTTGATCAGCCACAGTGAAAAGCTGCACTGACAGGAGGAGAGCATTCAGCCTCATCTCACTGAATTTCATTGGAGCCAGCAACTTTGTGCAATTTAGATCAAGAGTTTTGGGGATCTCTGAGGGTCATCTCACCATCCTGCCTTTGAGACTTCCCTGTAACATGGGGTCGACGTATTCTGAAGTTGGTTGGATCTCTGAGATGGAGGTGCAGTTTGCTCCCGTTCGTAAGCCACAGTAAAAGGAGCTGCCGCCTTCTCCACAGCCCCATGCAAGTGGGCCAAAACAAAGGGATGGACACAGGGTTCCACGATGAATGAGGGGATACCCTCAGCACAGGATCCATAGGCCAAGCATTATCTTCCTCAACCTCTCTGAACAGCAATGCCTCTGAAGGCTCTGGCTCATGCCTGTGGGAGAAAACCTCTGCAGATTCTTGGAAGAAGACCTCCTCCCAAAAGTAGCAGGTGGACACCTATTGCCCACAACTGTCAAGGTGATGAAAGCCCTCGATTGTTTGCATCCAGATCCTTCCAGAGCTCAGCTGTTGACATATGTCAGATCTTGCAATCTTAACTTCATCAGTCAGGTCACCGATGTGCAGTTTGAAAGAGATTCTAATTACTGTCCATCAACTGCAAGATAGATGAAACCAGTTAATCCCAGAGGCTTTGTTGACCCTGCAGGGTTTTGATAGGTGCAGTTTAAAACCTCCTAGACTATCAGGCGATCAAGGAGGTATCAGAACAGTCTGGTATATTTTGTCAATCTTAAAGGATTCCACTTTTTTAATGCAGTTTCTGTGTGACCACCACAAAATACTCACATATGTGCGACAAATATCCAGGGAGCTGCCATAATTTGTTCATTATTTGGCAGGCTCAAGGTCTCCAGTTCTTTTCTCCGCCAGAGCGTGTCAGTGTCCGGCTCCTGGAGAATGATGGACACCCACTCAAAACCTGGCTGATAACCTCAGTGAGGAACCGCAGCGTAGAAGAATAGGAGAGATGCAACTGGAGTCATACTTTCACCAGGGACCCAACAGAGCAAGTCATTAGCTTCCTTTATGATGAGGTTCTGTTGCCTATACCGATGTGCATACCCCTTCCAACATGCCCCACCAAGGTTCACCCGGATTGAATCACCCAGTATCATTGTCCAAGGAGGAGGAGCATCTTGATGTGTTGTTGGTGCCTGCAGCTGCAGATCTGCATGTCCAAGAGGCCCACAATACCCTCATCCAGCGTGCTTCACCTGAGATGCCTGCTTGCAGCATTAATGTCTTGAATGATGGTCTCTGGGCAAAGCCCTCCCTACAGACATGTGACCACCAATCACTTTCACAATCTTGTCTCTTCACCAAAGTAGTTCCTGTCATTCCATGCCATTTAATTGACCAGGGCTAATGGTGGGTCCCCAATAAAGCAGCAGCCAAACAATAAGTAATTGTCAAAAAATCATAGCGAGGTCTAGTTCACCGTGGATGCAAATTCCGTTATGGCTGCGAAAAGTCGCGAGAAGGCCAAAACAAGATTTGTGCCGGTGAGATTTCGGTTTGAAATCTCCCTGCCTCCATCACCGGTGATGTGATCAGGTTCATGCCCAGAAAAGGTGTGATTTGAATGAATATAAATGTACTTAAACGGCTTTATGCTGCAGAATCTGACCACGATGGCTCTTCCAACCCCCACGTCACACCAGTTTGATTCACTACTGGCTTTCAAAACTGATGTAGAGGTGCCTGGAGAACCCTGGGATTGAGGGCCAAGGCTGGGCACTGCCCCCTGGTGGAGGCACTGATGTGGGCAGCGGCAAATGGTCAATGTTAGGGGTAACCCTCCTCCATGGAGCGAGGGGGGTGTGTGGTGATACCCCTCATGTGTGGAGAAAGGAGATCTCCTATGACAGTGCCGAAGAGGGAATGAGTGCCTCCTGATGCTTCCGTGTTTGCGGGAGTGGAGCAGTGTCCCAAAGCTTCGGAAGTGGCCCTCCATGTCCATGGGATGGTTGAGGGAACTGATTTTTGGCACAGATTGGGATGTGCTTTAAGGATGACGCCCCGGTCTCTGTGGAGCCGGCTTTGCCAGCTCTATCAGGCCCCGCCCGTCAGAGTGATGGTGTAAGCCAGGCCAAAAGATTTTCTGTGCACCAAGTGCCAGAAAGTTTGGTCAGAACTCTCAGCTGTGTTTTTGGAGAGAAACACATCGGTTTTCAGTCAGAGCCTGACACTGACAAATTTTGGTAAACTTCAACCTCAATGTTACATTCAAATAAGGTACATCACCATATCACTAATAATGTAATAACACCCAAGTGAATCACCATTGTGCAACTAAGATCTTTTCCTCCCAAAATAAAAACAGAAAAGCTCAGAAGGTCTGGCAGCATCTGTGGAGAGACAAACAAAATCAATGTTTCATCCATAGAAACATACATATAAAATAGAAGGAGGAGGCCATTCAGCCCTTTGAGCCTGCTCCCCCATTCATTATGAACATGGCTGATCATCAAATTCAATACCCAGAACCCACCTTTCCCCCATATCCCTTGATCCCTTTTGCCCCAGTAGCTGTGTCTAATTCCTCCTTGAAATTACACAATGTTTTGACCTCAACTATATTCTGCGGTAGTGAATTCGACGGGTTTGGCCCAGTCCAGCCGGCGTGGATTACTTACTTGCCTCACACACGGCGGGACCTGGAAGGTAAGTGTGCGGGGGCCGTCCTGGGGGGGGGGGGGGGGGGGGGGGGTCACGGTGACCCACGGTGGCCTGGCCCATGATCAGGGCCTACCGATCGGCGGGCAGGCGGGTTCCATGAGGGCCTACTTTACTCCGTGCCGGGCCCCTGCAGGGCTCCGCCATATTGCCCGGGGGCCGGCACGGAGAAGGGAACCCACGCGCATGTGCGGAAATACACTGGCCTTTCCATGCATGCGCGTGATCACGCCAGCTGTTCCGTGCAGACCCACGCAGCCCGTTCCCCGCTGGCTGGAGCTGCGAGGACGACTCTGGCGGCAACCTAGCCCCCTAGAAAGGTGAGAATTTCTCACTTTCGGGGGCCATTGACGCCGGAGTCATTGGCGCTGGTTTTCCCGCCGGCGTGGGGACCTAGCCCCATGTTTAGAGAATCCTGCCCTAAGTTCTTCAGACCTGAAGAAGACCTGTTCCGCCTATGTTTTCTATTACCTCTATATGGTACTAGCCCTGTGACTTCAGCGGAGCTTGAGGCAACCTGTTCAGTCTCCTGCTGTGAGACAACATATCCATTGCGGATGTCCACTGGTTTTGGAGCCTGCAAAGATCCTACCAAAGATTGTCCAACCCAACATTTGTGCAGGGGTAGACTCAGTCATCAGGACAGGATGCAATGTCTGCAGGTGTGTATTTGAGGAAGAGGCTGGAGAAAATGGTCATTATGTGACAGAAAGGTGTGCCAGTCAGAGGAGTGCAGTGCAGAACACTGATAGAGTGATGAGGGAGTGATGGGTGCTAGTGAGACTGGAAAGACATGCTCCTGGAGCTTGCTGCTTGAGCAATTTAAGGTCAGATCTGCTTGGTGAGATTGGCTTGTCTCCCCCTGCCAGCATCTGGGAAGAAGTCTTCTCTCTGTGCCCTCCCTACTTGTATTATTACCTTCGGGGAAGAGACTGTGAACCAAGTCAGTGTGTCCATGTCTTGCACCCTTGCCCCTGCTCTTTCTTCCCTCACAATGACTTTTTTCCCGTAAGCCCTGCCAAGGTTTCCTTAATTCAAGATCCTTAATTTCTGCATTTGCCGTGCCTTCCTGCCTGTCCTCTCTTATTGATGGAGCACCCAAAGGTGGGCTGTTTAATTGGTCGCTGTAGGAAATAGCAGTCAGAAGGCTCATAAATCTGGGAATCAGGTTACCGACGAAGAAATGGGCCTGCCAATGCGGTGGGGACGAAGGTGGAAAGATTCTACCCATTAGCTTTTTTCTCTCCACAGAGGCGCTGAGTATTTGCGGCATCTTCTGGGTGTATTACTCTTTTAGCTTGGATCTAACAACAAGCCTTGTAAGACATGAGAAAATAAAATGAAATTTCTACAACATTTTGTGTGTTGAGAAAAATGGAAATTAAATATGAAGCGTATTCTACAGGGAAAAACCATCTTTTCAAGTCCTTTATCAGAGACAGTTACCGTCAAAAGTTTAATAAAACCGACACTGCATGTGTGTGTTGATTATTAATGGAAATTAAAAGAGCAGCCTGCTCAAGTGCACTGGTACATCCTGAAGCTACGAGGAGAAATCTTAAAACATCCATTTTGAAGCTGGCACTTTTAATTAGTTTAGGCCAGAAACCACTGATTAGCTTTGGAGGGTCATCATGGACTTCACCAGAAATACTCAATCTGCATGATACCTTGAGGATTACTGGATGCAGTAACGTCACAGTTACTTGAGCATTTATTTATCTTGCAACGCAAACTAAAGCTCCACAGTGATCTTTTCATCAGTTTGCATCTACAAGGAGAAAGATGCACTATCAGAGCTTTTGTGACGTGTGGAAATCTGTCACTGAATTACTGCAGAGCTGTGATGATAACAAAAGCAGTCAGTGTTAAAGAAAGGCCCTACGGCCAATTTACATATTTCTTTCACACTTTGCCATTTCTCAGTTGAGTCTTTGACTGGAAATAATCATAAATGGTTTGATGTGCCATCAATGACCACGAGACGAGAATGGTGAAACAATCGAGGCTTTATTGCACAAGATGTTGAGCCTCCTGCAGCTGGAACCAGAATGGGAGCAGCGCAGGAGAGCGTACACTTTTATATGCCGCCTGTTGGGAGGGACCAGCAGGCTGGGATTTACTGTGGTACCTGTAATACAGTGACAGTACTGTAATACGCGTAGTGTGTTACCAGTGGTGTTTACCACATGGTTCAAGTTTGCATCTGGCATTTTCCAAAATAGTAACATCCTGGCTCAGCAGTGTGATTTTGTGGCAGGGTGGGAATGGATTTTGGGGGAGGGAGAAATAGGGAGGCAAAGTAGGGTAAAGGATTAGGCACTACATGCCAATATTTTCACATATGGAGCGAAGGAAAATCTGAGGCTGAAATCTCTTTCACCTCTTCATTAAATGGGCGCAAGGAGTAAGGAATACCAAGATAAGTGTCCTTGAATTTTGAATGAGGCGTTAAGTTGAGGACCAGCTGCCCTCTCAGGTGGGGTAAAAGTATGACACTGTTTTAAGAAGTGGGCCATCCAATATTTATCCCTCAAGCAGCATCGCTAAAACGGATTAACTGATATTATCTAGTTGTTGTTTGTGGGATCTTACTGTGTGCAAATTGGCTGTTGTATTTCCTACATCACAACAATGACTAAACCTTTTTAAAAATTAAATGGCGAAAAGTGTTTTGGAACTTTCTGAGATTTTTCTTTCGAAAACAAATATCAACTTCCTCTGAAGAATGAGAGGTTATCTTATTGAAACACAAGATTCTGAGGCGGCTTGTTAGGATAGAAGTTGAGAGGATGTTCCCCTCATGGGAGAATCGAAACTGGGGGGGGGGGGGGGGCACAATTTAAGAATAAGGGAGCTCCCATTTAAGATGGAGATGAAGGGCGGGATTCTCCAGTCTGCCAGCCGCGTTTTACAGCGTGGCGCGCTCCCGCCGGCAGCAGGAGTCTCCGTTCCTGCAGCCGGACTATGGGGTTTCCTGTTGTGGCCACCTCATGCCATTAGGTAATCCGCGAGCATGCATGCACTGCCGGCAGACCGGAGAATCCGGCCGACGGTGAATTCCGCTGGTGAAATTTATTTTCTCGGAGGGTTGTTAGACTTTGGAATTCTCTTCTGCAGAAAATAGTGGAGGCTGGGTATATATATTCAAGGCCGAGTTCGCCAGATTGGTGATCTATAAGAGAGTCAAGGGTTATGGGGGGTAGTCATAAAAATTGAGTTAAAACCACAATCAGATCAACCATGATCTTATTGAATGCCAGAGAAAGCTCCTATTACCTAAAATCTTATTATATTATCACAATTTGTTTAGTTTGGAGGAAAAGTGTTAATCCTGGAAGTTAGATTATGAGTATTAGCAGCTGATTCCTCTTTTTTGATATGATGGGTTTGCATCTGGTTAGAAGAGAAATTTGTTAAAATGAACACTAATCTAAGGAACTGTCCAGTCCTAAAGCATGGAGCATGTATTACAGACAAACCCCTTTAAGAGGTGCACACTGGTTTGAAGTAATGGCAGTTATTTTTGACACACATTGCCAACTTTGGACCCCTTGATGAGGTGTGCAGCCACTCAGAAGTGCATTTCGCTAACAGCTGTACTTAGCTATCATGCAAATCAGCAGGCAGCACAAACTTTGCATGCTGCCTGCACAGGAAGCAACGGGTGCCAGTTAATTATATATCATGATATCTGCATCCATTTGCAGCTCCTGTTCAATTTCACAGCCTATGAATCTTCCTTGTACCTTCATGGGATCTCATCAGCATACAATTTAGGTAAGATCTAAAACAGTGAATATGAATCTGTATCCCAACACTTTGCCATACTGTGGTTTGGTAGATCAAGGCACTCACATTCGCTAACTCACCTCACATAATGGATTAGTATGGGAAAGTACTGCACCATTAATTACCTCATCGTCAAACATCTTTATAAAGGGAGACATGGGGCGGGATTATCCGACCCCCCGCCGGGTCGGAGCATCGCTGGGGGGCGGCCCCCGCCGGCGGCCGAATCCCGCCCCCGCCGGCGGCCGGATTCTCCGGCCCGCGATGGGCCGAATTCCCGTTGGTTCTTCGCCAGTCCCGCTGGTGTAGATTAGACTAGGTCCTTTCCAGGCGGGATCTGGTGGCGCGGGCGGGCTCTGGGGTCCTGAGAGGGGCGCGGGGGGATCTGGCCCCGGGGGGTGCCTCCATGGTGGTCTGGCCCGCGATCGGGGCCCACCGATCTGCGGACGGGCCTGTGCCGTGGGGGCACTCTTTTCCTATGCGTCGGTCGTGTCAGCCTCCGTGATGGCCAACGCGTTGGTGAACCCCCTCTGCGCATGCGCGGGGATGACGTCAGCAGCCGCTGATGCCTCCGCGCATGCGCGGACTCGCACTGGCTGGCGGAGTCCCTTCGGCCCCGGCTGGCGTGGTGCCAAAGGCCTTCAACACCAGCCGACGGGGCGCAAACCACTCTGGCGCTGGCCAAGCCCCTGAAGGTGCCTTTGGGGCGGGCCGATGCCTGAGTGGTTCACGCCACTCCGTCCCGCCGGGACCCACCCCTCCGGATACGGGAGAATCCTGCCCATGGACATTAGTCATATTAAATTACTTTTGCAACCAATTTTAATACCTTGAATTTGGTATTATCTCATACAATTACCTCAAAAGCGTTGTGTAAAAATCAACATCAAAAATGAGCTGGATGCTATAAATAGATTTTTGTTAATAAGCAGCATTTAAAACACGTCACACACTACCGAGACATGAGCAATCTCAGAGGCACAATTGACCACCCAGTGGGCAGCCAATCCACCAACTTCCCCACCATGTTGCGTTGTCAGAGGTGGGAAATCATTTTGCACCCGTCTGGATTCCTTTCTTCCACTATTTTTCCAACCCTCCCAGCTCCCAGCCTATCGCCAAAGGGGGAGGTGGCTGTGTAATGTCACTGGACTTGAAGACCCAGGCTATACTCTGGAGATATGGATTTACATTCCAGCATGGCAGCTGGTGGGATTTAAGTTCAATTAATAAATCTGGAATTTAAAGCTAGTCTCAATAATGGTGATTATGAAACCATTGTTGATTGTGGTTAAAAACCCAGCTGGTACACTGATGTCTTTTAGGGAAGGAAATCTCCGTCCTTACCTGGTCTGGCCTACATGTGACTCCAGGCCCACAGCAATGTGTTTGACTCTTAAATGCCCTCTGAAATGGCCTCAAAAGTCACACAGTATCAAACTGCTAGAAACTCCACAGCACTGTTGGTGTACCTACACGACATGGACCGCAGGAATTCAAGAAGACAGCTCGTCATCACATTCTCAAGGGAAATTAGGTCAATTAATGCTGGCCTTGCCGGGACTGCTCACTTCCTGTGACTGAAGAAATAACAATTGTGACGCTAAGTCAAGTGGCTGGTTGAATATCAGTAAGGCCAGAAGTACTCATACTGAGGCATGTCAAGTTTATTACCTTCTGAAGCTTACACAAGCAAGCAGATTGGAGTTCGCAAGAGAGCTATTGTCCATGAATATCGTTCCCGATTAAATATTATGCTTGATCTATAATACTGTAATCAAGCATCACAATTTTGTATGTAGATGTGTCAGAAATCATGATCTACTTCCCAAGAGTAGAGAATTATTTTTGACATTTTCAATATAAATACCAGTTTTTGCATGCATGGGCCAACTTTGAGCCGAATTGGATTAATGTTATTAACCTCTCTCACAGGCTCATGTTCACTAGCCCTCGTCCATCTTCGTTGTTACTGCTGATCTTAACCTCTGTCAACTGCCTGTAACCATTCTGTGATTTGTTCAGTCTGGACATATGTGTGGCTCTGTACTTTTGATGTTGGTTTATTTTAATAAGAGCAGCTTACGTCATGGGGTGCCAATTACGCCCAAACCAGCAAGGTTACTGCAAAGAGGATTATGCTTCATGGGTGGAAGCCTTTTGCATAATCTTGATTTATTAAATCAAATTCTTCCACCTCTGTTTTTTTTAAATATATTTGAAGCCTGGATAGTTTGGGCGGAATTCTCCCATTTTGAGAGCAAGTGCACTGGCAGGTGGTTCTAAGGTAGCATAAGCAGCTTCCTTGTGGTGCACTTGACAAAGGAAGGTTCAGACGTGAAGATAACTTGGATTTGGATTTGTTTATTGTCACGTGTACCGAGGTACAGTGAAAAGTATTTTTCTGCAAGCAGCTCAACAGATCATTCAGTACATGGGAAGAAAAGGGAATTAAACAGAATTCAAGAAAATACATGAGAATACATAATAGGGCAACACAATATATACAATGTACTACATAAGCATTGGCATCGGATGAAGCAGACATGGGTGTAGTGTTAATGAGGTCAGTCCATAAGAGGGTCATTTAGGAGTCTGGTGACAGTGGGGAAGAAGCTGTTTTTGAGTCTGTTCGTCCGTGTTCTCAGACTTCTGAATCTCCTGCCCGATGGAAGAAGTTGGAAAAGTGAGTAAGCCGGGTGGGAGGGATCCTTGATTATGCTGCCTGCTTTCCCCCGGCAGCGGGAGGTGTAGATGGAATCAATGGATGGGAGGCAGGTTCGTGTGATGGACTGGGCGGTATTCACGACTCTCTGAAGTTCCTTGCGGTCCTGGGCCGAGCAGTTGCCATACCAGGCTGTGATGCAGCCCGATAGGATGCTCTCTATAGTGCATCTGTAAAAGTTGGTAAGGGTTAATGTGGACATGCCGAATTTCCTTAGTTTCCTGAGGAAGTAAAGGCGCTGTTGTGCTTTCTTGGTGATAGCGTCGACATGTTTATTAAACTATTTACACTTCTATTACTCGGGTTCGCCACTACTGTTAATCCTTCTGTAGCTAATCAGACTGACTAACCAGTCTGCTACAATCCACGTGGTGGGAGTGATATTGAATCAACCCTGTGTTTGTACTCACTGAGTGTCTCCACTGGAAAGAGGAAGATCATGTGTGCTGTGTCCTTTATATATGGGTTGGTGTAATGCCCTCCTGTGGTCATGTCACCTCTGTATGTATCGTGAATGCCCATTGGTCATGTCCTATCTAACTGTTCTATTGGTTGAGTGTCTGTATGTCATGTCTCTGGTGCTCCCTCTAGCGTCTAGCTAGTCTACATGTATTTACATTAACCCCTTGTGTATTTACAGTGATGCATATCACCACATCCCCCTTTTTTACATGTTACATATTTTCTGTACACTTAAAGAAAATTGAACAAAAAACAGGTAGATAAGTAATGGTATGTACAAATCATGAGAACAGTGATTAAACAATAAGTCCAAATCATATGTGTGAGTCCAAAACCCATCAATCATCATGGTCAAACGTCTCTCTTGGTGGGGTGGTGAGTTTGATGGTGGCATGTCCTTATGAACGCCATCAATGTCCCTGTGCATCAGGAACCATAAAGTGGTAAAATCACTTTGCTGTCTGATTTGGAGTCTTTCTTTTTCGATGTTTGTGATAGTGATGTTGGATGGCATCTTGTAGCTGATGAGGTGTTGACGTTGAAGAGGTACCATCAACAGTATCATTCGAGGTCATGTATGTGCCATATGTTGAAGTTGGATAATACAGTGCATACTGGTTTTGGCCAAATGCTGTGTAGGAAGGGTAATCCTGACGAGAAATGTTGAAGCTTGTTGAATTGGAAACAGAAGTGCTGCTCGCATAAATACCGGGTGATGGTGTGAAACTAGAACCTTGCATCTGATAGGAATATGCCGTCTGGCCAGGCTGGGGTGCAGCAAATCCTGGGCTGTAACTAAGGCATCCAGTCTGCAGTGCAGATTGTGCTTGCGGTAGCCCTCCTTCAGTCTTGATTCCATAAGTGGGCAATCCGTAGTGCTGGCCTGTTTGAGAATATGCTGTATAGACTGCTGGCTGCTGCATTCCTGAATACTGGGTTTGTCCAGCATAAGCTGTCATTGACTGCACTGCTGGTGTGGAAAGAATGTGTGGGTATGGCTTGGAAAGATACAGCTGTGGTGAATATTGGTGTATTTCTCTTGGACTGTAGCCACTACTTGTTATTACTGACCCAGGGTAATTGTCAAGTGATCCATCTCCTGTCGTCGTCGTCACCCTGAGCGTGCCATCACTGAGTTTGGGCACTCCCTGTCTGGAGTACAGTCTGGCTTACGTGAATCAGAGTTGGCGTTTGGTTGCTCTCCACTTGGAGTCTGGTCTGTTTCACCTGAGTCAGTGTTGGTTTGCCGATGCTCCCCGTCTGGAGTCTGGTATGTGTCACCGGAGTCAGCTGTGGTTTGTCGATGCTTCCCGTCTGGAGTCTGGTATGTGTCACCGGAGTCAGCTGTGGTTTGTCGATGCTTCCCGTCCGGAGACTTAGCAGGTTCACTGGAGTCAGCTGAGATTTCCTGAAGCTGCATGTCTGGAGTCGGAACATGCAGGAATGCATTGACTTGTGGAGAGGTTCGAGCGAATGAGGTTGGAAGTAACGTGATGTCACCGGAGTCTCAGTGATCATCGAGTGCTTCTGTACACACTAGCTGAGGTCTGTCGCATTGCACATCTTGCATGGGAAGTGGGATGCTGTCATCACTTGTCTCACATACAGTGGATAGAGCCTCAGTAGCTTCTTGTTGTTCATTTGAGCGGGGTAGACTGTCAGAGTCTTCTCCTTGTGGCTCATGCAATGTGGGTGGACTGTCATAGTCGCTTTGTTGTTCATTTGGGCTTGGACTGTCATAGTCGCTTTGTTCTTCACTGGCGCATGATAGACCATCATGGTCGTCCTGCTGTGCACTGGAGCGTGGTAGACTGTCATAGTCTTCTTGCTGTTTACTTGAGCATGGCAGACTTGCATTGTCTGCTGCTAGTTGGCCAGAGGATGCTGCTCGACCCTCATGGTCTTGTTCCTGTGCATTGGAGTCTTGTGTTGCTTCTATCGTGGAGTCTGTCCTCGAGCTCGCTGTGGAGCCTTGTGACACTCGAGTCACTTCTTGTTCATGCAAGAACTGCGCTCTGGAGTCTTGTGTGTCTTCTATCGTGGAGTTGACAACCCTTAGCAGTGCGTGGACCACTCTCTGTGTGGCAGCAGGCCGCTCTCTGTGGGCTTGTACTGCTCTCTATCTCTTGGCGTCAGGCCGCAGCATAATCCTGCACTCACGAGCCGGGATGTCATATATGCTGGGCTGAAGATCCTCAAATCAGAAGAATGAATCCGCGTCTGGGTCGGATTCAGTACGGGGGTCGCCATTTCTAATGAAAAAACCTTCGTCCGAGTCATAGTCTTCTAGGACCATAGCAGCACTGTTTGCGTCGGAGCTGGCATTGGGCTCGCGATGTCCACAGAAAAAATAACGGTCGGTGTCGAAGTATTCAAGGTCTGAATCATCTGTTTGGGTGTAGCTAACTGCTTGTTGCAGGGTTCTTCAGAAGTTAATTTCATTTCCTGGTTGAGTTTCAGGCATTGTGCTGTCATTCCAGGTGAAGGAAGCTTGTTTTGCGGCTTTAAGAGATTTTTTTGTGATTTGGGACGTTTCCCCTTTAAGTGGGCGTGGTCTGGGGCCTCTGACGTCATGACGCATGTGGTGTCAGACGTAGGAAGTGTTTGCGCATGCGCATATCGCTGTTCTTGTGCTGGGTGCCGTTTTCGCTATTGCGCATACGTGGCTTCTCTCGCATGCGCAAACGGACCTTCCCGGTCTGTGCGCTTCTCGCGCAACTGCACATGTGCACTACCTTTACAAAGATGACCACCGATCAAAATTGTTCTCTGCTCCGGGATCGTGGCCTTGTGGTGAGTACTGCCGCTTCTCTTACCGTTTTCTGCTGGTTGGAGTGTGTTTTCCTCACAGTATTTACCTAATTTGTCCAGGACTGCCTGGAAGTTGCTCCTGTTTTGCCTTTTGGAGAACTTGAACGTTTTAAAGATTTCTTCTGCACTGGCACCGGCGATGGTGAGCAGAAGCTCTGTCTTTTCAGCATCGGCTATGTCTTGTAGGTCGGCTGCTACCAGGAAGATTTCAAACCTTTGCTGGAATGCCCACCAGTTTTCGCGGAGATCGCCGTGGCACTGGAGCCGCTGCGGAACCGGGATCTCGAAAATCTTGCCTGGGTATTGTTGCTGGTTGTCACTGTACGCTGAGTTATGGCTACATGGATTGAAACAGTTCACTCTGGTACCATGTCTTGTTATGCTCTAAACGTAGCATAAGCGGCTTCCTTGTGGTGCACTTGACAAAGGAAGGTTCAGACGTGGAGATAACTTCAACACGTTTATTAAACTATTTATACTTCTATTACTCAGGTTCGCCACTACTGTTAATCCTTCTGTAGCTACTCAGACTGACTAACCAGTCTGCTACAATCCACGTGGTGGGAGTAATATTGAATCAACCCTGTGTCTGTACTCACTGACTGTCTCCACTGGAAAGAGGCAGATCATGTGTATTGTGTCCTTTATATATGGGTTGGTGTAATGCCCCCCTGTGTCGTGTCCTATCTAACTGTTCTATTGGTTGAGTGTCTGTGTGTCATGTCTCTGGTGCTCCCTCTCGTGTCTCGCTCGTCTACATGTATTTACATTAACCCCTTGTGTATTTACAGTGATGCATATCACCACAAACTACTTCCCAAGAGTAGAGAATTATTTTTTACATTTTCAATATAAATGCCAGTTTTTGCATGCATGGGCCAACTTTGAGCAAATAGGATGAATGTTATTAATCTCTCTCACAGGCTGATGTTCACTAGCCCTCGTCCACCTTCGTTGTTACTGCTCATCTTAACCTCTGTCAACTGCCTGTAACCATTCTGTGATTTGTTCAGTCTGGACATATGTGTGGCTCTGTACTTTTGATGTTGGTTTATTTTAATAAGAGCAGCTCACGTCATGGGGTGCCAATTACACCCAAACCAGCAAGGGTACTGCAAAGAGGATTATGCTTCATGGGTGGAAGCCTTTTGCATAATCTTGATTTATTAAATCAAATTCTTCCACCTGTTTTTAAAAAATATATTTGAAGATAGTTTGGGCGGAATTCTCCCATTTTGAGAGCAAGTGCAGTGGCAGGTGGTTTCATCGGCACTCAGCTGGCTAACCAGAATGCCGGGATTTTGCGCCAGATTTTGAGCTTGGACACTCACTAATTATGAACAGGCGAGTTCCCCTCCAACTCGCCTGGTGAGCCAGCAGCTAAGTCATCTGCCCACGCTCAGCTGATGGGTTTGAAGGTTCTGGAGCCACATTTAAATATCAATCCAGCACATTCCGATCACTCCCTTCAGGAATGTCCCAGGATTCGGCACTGGGAGGGATGCCGGAGCCCAGGACTCTGCTGAGCCCCAGGCTGATGACGTACCCCTGGGTCTGTTTGTCTCAGAGGTGCTGGAGGTACACACACATAGACACACACAAAGGCAGAGTCCCCCAAGGAAGAGGCTGTGAGGGCGTCCCGGGCCCTGTGCCCGATACGGGCCCTGGTTATCGCCCCAGGTGTTTACTCAGCCTCCGCTGTGGGTTACCCATCGCCACCCTCCTTTGCATCCTTCTCATTCAAGGAGATGTGGCGCTCCTCCACCTCATCCTGCTGCAGCTGTTTGCCACGTTGAGGTGCCAGGTCACACCATAATGATACAGGACACCCTCTGGGGTCTGTATCGAAGGTCTCACCCACAACCATTCCAGGCACCAGAACTGCATCTTGGGCAGGCCAATTGCCTGTTGAACCAGCGCATGCAGTGACGCATGAGCCTCGTTGTAGTGAGTCACGGGGGTATTTGTGGCCTCTCCACTGGCATCATCAGCCATCTCCTGAGTGGATACCATTTGTCCCTAAGTAGCCATCCTTCCAGCCACTGCTCACCCATGAAAACAGCTGGGATCTGCGAGCATGTAACTATCATGGACACTCCCTGGAAAATGGTGCACACCTGCATGATGCCCATGGCATTATCTCACATGGTCTGAACACTGAGGGGATAAAATCCTCTGCGGTTCACAAACAGCTCACCATATTGCCATGGTGAACGTAGAGCCACGTGGGTGCAGTCGATGACACCTCACATCTGGGGGCCCGCCAGCTATGCAGGAAAAGGCTATGACCCTGGCATCACCTGGTACAGACCCAGCCTTCTCCGGCACTGGACTTCTGATGTTTGGAGGTAGGAAGTTCTTAAGCGGTAGACTCCGCCATTGCCCCACCATCTGTGGCTCCCGGATGAACAGTAGGCCCAGTCTCTCACGGCTTTGCAGCATTGTGATTCTGGCCATGTACAGTCACATGTCAACTCCCTGCTACTGCTCCACCGCTATTAATGGAAAGGCCAGCTCGACTGGCTCCTTGATTCTCTCAAATGAATAACTGAAAGGAAGAGAACATAAATGTGAGCGATAAGGTGTCCTGATAACGCTGTGACCCACAGACGTCTTGGAATCTGGGACACCCATCCATGCACATATCCCAATGCAAGCACCTTTCCAATGAACTCCCTCCCTCCTATGCAGTGGCCAATTACCCACAGTTGCTCCTCTTAATTCCATCTGATAGAAGCACCTCTAGCTTGATCCTTGAGAGCATTAGCGGGACACATGCACCCCCCACCCCCCTGCGAAGGGTGAAGACTGAAGGTCAGTACTGTGTTCAGTAAACCTGCACCACAACCTCACGGGGGAAAGGAGAAGCTTCCACCTGTCATGTCCTGAACAGGATGACCCGATGAGCGCTGCTACCCTCCCACCTTTTATTCGTTCATGGATCGTAGGTGTCGCAAGCTGTGCCAGTATTTATTGCCATCCCTAATTGTCTTTGAGGGGCAGTAAAGAGTCAACCACATTGCTGTGGGTCTGGAGTCACATATAGGCCAGACCAGGTAAGGACGGCAGATTTCCTTCCCTAAAGGACATAAGTGAACCAGTTGGGTCCATACGCCGAACAACAATGGTTTCATGGTCATCGGTAGAGTTTTATTTCCAGATTTTTCTTGAATTCATATTTCACCATCTGCAGCGGTGGGATTTGAACCTGGGACCCCAGAGCAAAACTCTGGGTCTCTTGATTACTAGTCCAGTGACAATACCACTACGCCACCGTCTCCCCAACCTTGCACTCGGGGCAACATGTGTGACACTTCTGTCATGGAGAGCTCAGTGGAATCCTTGATGTTCAGTCCTTAGGGTTCAGCTCCCTAAGGGTTAACCATTGGGTACCAATCAGTGGCACACTTAAGCATTGCAGTACTGTCTAAATTGCTACAGTTGACTCATTCAGGTAGACTCAGGGAGCTGATTGGTCAACTGGCCTCTCCCTGTGGCAGGTGAGGCACACCTGATTCATGATAAGACAGCAATTTGCAATCACCTTCAACCTTAGATGGCATCCCATTCCCCTAACTCTCATTGTCTGCGGATTAAATAAGCTTCCTTCCTTGAACAGCCAGCCACCTTGACTTTATTCCCTGATAGCCGAGTCTCCATAACCAGTGGCATTTCCCTGCATTTTACAGCCTGAGGGTGGGCGTTTATTTGCACTGCACTCATCCTTCCCCCTGTGCCAGGGTCTTCTGCTGTCATGTAGCTGCTCAGCATCCGTTGACAGAGACACCCACTCTGCCTATGCAGCCTGGCATTTCATAGGATCTCACCCAGGGACCTCACAGTTGCCCCCTATGCTGACCCTCTGGTTTCACCCGCTCTCACCTGCCTCCAGTTTTCACTCTGGAAGGGCAATCCCGTGGTGAAGAAATGGCCACAAGTCCAGCAAGGGGGAACCGAGAAGCACTACTATGCATGACAGCCACCAGTCCCTTTGAGACTAGGAGGGCCCCAGTAGTGAAGGTCCGCAAATACCTACGGGCAACCCCCGACCGCCAAAATGCTGAGTCACATTACCCTCCCCCGGCCCTAAGTTGCACTTATCTGGGCAAAATTCTCTGACCCCCCCGCAGGGTTGGAGAATCGCCCGGGGCCGGAGTAAATCCCGCCCCCGCTGTGGCTGGAATTCTCCGCCACCCGGGAATTGGCGGGGTCGGGAATCACGCCCCGCCAATCGGCGTGCCCCCTGCGGCGATTCTCCGGCCCACGATGGGCTGAAGTCCCGCCGCTGGGAGGCCTCTCCCGCGCCGAGGTTTGAACCACCTCTGGTGGCGGCGGGATCGGCGGCGCGAGCGGGTCCCCGGGGTCCCTCGGAGGGCGCGGGGCAATCGGACCCCGGGGGGTGCCCCCACGGTGGCCAGGCCCGCGATCGGCGCCCACTAATCGGTGGGCGGGCCAGTGCCGTGGGGACACTCGTTTTCTTCCGCCGCCGCCACGGCCTCCACCATGGCGGAGGCGCAAGAGAATCCCCAACGCGCATGCGCCGGTGGTGATGTCAGCGGTAGCTGACGCACCGGCGAATGCGCGAACCGGCCCAGGCCTTTCGGCCAGCCCCGGTGCCGGGCGTCAAAGGCCGTTGTTGCCGGTTTTGGCGACAGTCGGTGTGGTGCCAACCGCTCCGGCGCGGGCCTAGCCCCTCAATGTGAGGGCTTGACCCCAATTCCGCACCTTTGGGGAGGCCCGACGCCGGAGTGGTTGGCGCCACTCCACTACGCCGGGACCCCCTGCTCCGCAGGGCAGGGGAGAATCCCTCCCCTGGTTCCCCCCCGTCCTCTCCAGTTCCCCCACTCTAATTGACACCCTGAAGGGGAATGGCGACCCTTCAGAGGTGATGTCACCAGGTTCGTATTTTTATACAGCTCTCGATTCTCACGGGGTTTTGCGCCCGCGTCGCCATTCTCGCTGACAGCCGTGCTTACATTTTTAATTACTATTTTATGTATCTGTTAATTGTTTCCAAAAGATATTGACTCCTAGCTTCTTGTTCAGATCTTTAAAATATTTAGATGCAGTCAATCCCAACGTTAATGTTAACATTTGTTTGGAACTATTTTGGAGTAATCCCATTAGATTAAGTAATTAATAATATTCATGCCCATACTCAGGGAGATCGATTTTTCAGCGACCAGATTTAGCGAATGCTAAAATTATGGCCGGAATTTTCTGTTCCGGATTTGCCCTGCTAACACTGTCAGGGAGAACGGAGAACTTGGTGCTCAACCAAAACTCCATTATCTGCAATGGAAATGGAGATGAATCCCCCCCCCCCCCCCCCCCCCCCCCCCCCCAACCACCAGCGGCAACAGTGGAAGGGGAATCCTGTCCTACACCTACTTTTAACGAAAATAAATAATGCCTTCATAATTTTAGACAAATATTACGGGAGACAATTTCTGCAAAGACTTTGAGCATTCAATGTATAAAATAGCACTGACCAGAACTTTGGCAATGGGCTGGGAGGTGGAAGGATTGGCAATATGGCAGGGGAAGGATTACAATATTACAATAATCATGGGGATTTCAACATGCAGGTGGACTAAGAAAATTAGGTTGGTATTGGATCCCAAGAAAAGGAATTTGTGAATATCTACGACATGGTTTTTTTGAGCTGCTTGTGGTAGAGACCATTAGGGAACAGGCAATTCAGGATTTGGTGATGTGTAATGAGCCAGACGTGATGAGGGAACTTAAGGTGAATGAACCCTTAGGGAGCAGTGACCACAATATGATAGAATTTACCCTGCAGTTTGAGAGGGAGAAGCTGGAATCAGATGTGTAACAATATTACAATTGAATAAAGGTAACTATAAAGACATGAGGGAGGGGCTGGCCAGAGTTGTTTGGAAAAGAAGCCGAGCAGGGACGACAGGAAACAGCAATGGCAGGGGTTTTTGGAGGTTATTCGGGAGGCACAACAGAGATTCATCCCAAGGAGGAGGAAACATGCTGAGGGGAGGACAAGGCATCCATAGCTGATGAGGGAAATCAAGGACAACATAAAAGCTAAAGAAAAAGTGTACAAAGTGGCGAGAATTAGTGGGAAGCCAGAGGATTGGGAATCCTTTAAAAGCGAGCAGAGGACAACTAAAAAAGCAATAAGGGGGAGAAGGTGAAATATGAGTGCAAGCTAGCTAGTAATATCAAGGAAGATGGGAAGAGTTTTTTTTTCAATATATAAAAGGTAAGAGGGAGGCAAAAATAGGCATTGCCCACAGGAAAATATGGCTGGAGAAGTAATAATAGGAAACAAAGAAATGGCAGAGGAACTGAATATTTACTTTACATCAGTCTTCACTGATTCTCCAGGAGAATCAGGGGGCAGAGGTGAGTGCAGTGACCATCACTAAGGAGAAGGTTCTGGGGAAATTGAAAGGTCTGAAGGTGGATGGACTTCATCCGAGGGTGGAGGCATTGGTGGTGATCTTTCAGGAATCACTGGAGGCAGGAAGGATCACAGAGGACTGGAAAGTGGCTAATATAACACTGCTGTTTAAGAAGGGAAGGAGGCAGAAGACGGGAAATTATAGGCTGGTTAGCTTGACTTTGGTCATTGGTAAGATTTTAGAGTCCATTATTAAAGATGAGATTGCGGAATACTTTGGAAGTGCATGATAAAATAGGACTGAGTCAGCACGGCTTCATCAAGGGGAGGTCATGTCTGACAAATCTGTTAGAGTTCTTTGAGGAAGTAACAAGGAAGTTAGAGAACCAGTGGACGTGATTTATTTAGATTTCCAGAAGGCCTTTGACAAGGTGCCACATAGGAGACTGTTAAATAAGTTAAGAGCCCACGGTGTAAAGGGCAAGATCTTGGCATGGATAGAGGATTGGCTGACTGGCAGAAGGCAAAGAGTGGGGATAAAGGGGTCTTTTTCAGGATGGCAGCTGGTGACTAGTGGTGTGCCTCAGGGGTCTGTGCTGGGACCGCAACTTTTTACAATATACATTAATGATCTGGAAGAAGGAACTGAAGGCACTGTTGCTAAATTTTCAGATGATACAAAGACCTGTAGAGGAACAGGTAGTATTGATGAAGCAGACGGGCTGCAGAAGGACTTGGACAGGCTAGGAGAGTGGGCAAAGAAGTGGAAGATGGAATGCAATGTGGAAAAGTGTGAGGTTTTGCACCTTGGAAGGAGGAATTTAGGCATAGACTATTTTCTAAGTGGAGAAATGCTTAGGAAATCAGAAGCAGAAAGGGACTTGCGTGTCCTTGTTCACGATTCTTTTAAGGTTAACGTGCAGGTTCAGTCAGCAGTTAGGAAGGCAAATGCAATGTTAGCATTCATGTTAAGAGGGCTAGAATACAAGACCAGGGATGTACTTCTGAGGCTATATAAGGCTCTGGTCAAACCCCATTTGGAGTATTATGAGAGTTTTGGACCCCTTAACTAAGGAAGGATGTGCTGGCCTTGGAAAGGGTCCAGAGGAGGTTCAAGAATTATCCCTGGAATGAAGACCTTGACATAAGAGGAACAGTTGAGGACACTGGTTCTGAACCTGTTGGAGTTTAGATGGATGAGGGAGGTTCTTATTGAAACTTACAGGATACTGCGAGGCCTGGATAGAGTGGACGTGGAGAGGATGTTTCCACTTGTAGTAAAAACTAGAAGCAGAAGACAGAATCTCAGACTAAAGGGACGATCCTTTAAAACAGAGATGAGGAGGAATTTCTTCAGCCAGAGAGTGGGGAATCTGTGGAACTCTTTGCCGCAGAAGGCTGTGGAGGCCAAATCACTGAGTGACTTTAAGGCATAGAGAGATAGGTTCTTGATTAATAAGGGGATCAGGGGTTATGGGGACAAGGCAGGAGAATGGAGATGAGAAAAATATCAGCCATGATTGAATGGTGGAGCAGACTCGATGGGCGAGTGGCCTAATTCTGCTCCTATGTCTTATGGTCTTATGGATTCCAGAAGGATTCCCAATGTTTTCTCATTGCTGACAAAAACGCAGATGTAATTTTCGTAGATCGGCTGCTCACTGACTGGTCACTTGTGCTGCCTAAGTGACCAATTAAAGGCCGCTTCCCACCTCCATGGACATTTTGCCTTTGTCAGGAGCGCTCGATGCTGCTGAGATACACAGCGCAATGGAAACTAGTGGGTGAGTGGGCTTCTGGGGGCCCTCCGTTCAGAGCACACTTTAGACTACAGACGGGTCCCTGGTGACAATGGCACTCCTGCAGCAACAATGCCACTGGTGTTCCACAACCTGTACCCTCTGATTGGTAGGGGCTTGGTTTCTCCCAACCTACCTGAACACTCTATGATGGTGCCCGGCCATTCATCTGCAATTTTCCTGCAGAAATGGTAGATAATCTTGAATTAGTTAATAAATTTATGTCTGGTTTTCAACCTCAATTTCAACCTGTGAAGGATAGAAACTGGGAAATTGAGAAATCAACAGGTATCCCAGGCAAAGGAGCTCTAGTTGCAGATATTAAGGAGAGTTTGCCTCATGTTAAAAAGGAAACCTATGATAGTGGAAGAGAGATAAGAAGACTTAAATGTTTTAATTGTAATAAAGTTGGAGACACATGAAGTCGCACTGTTGGTGCATAAGAAAAGTACTGGGAATAAAAACTTGTTAAAACAAGCTAAGCCAGTGGGGCTTATTAAGTGTAAATAAACTATGGTCCCAGTGAAAGAGGTGGAACAGAGTGTACAGCCTGTTCAGATGTTGATGGATGAGCAGGTGCCAGATATTTTTAAAGATTTTATTTGTGAGGGTAAGGCTTATTCGTATGTACAAGGTGGAGAAGCTAAGGAGATTAAGATATGAAGGAATACAGGAGCAAATCAACTTTTAATGGTGAGAGATAAGGAGATATGTAGTTTGGAAGGAGTATTGCCAGAAAAGTTGTTAAAATGTAGAATTAGCGGTGAAAGGAGTAGTATCCACTGTGCAAGTTAAGCTTAGAGGGTCCAATAAAAAGTGGTAAAGTGGTGGAAGGAGTAATAAGAAATGACCTTTTTCAGAGGTACAATTTATCCTGGGTAATGATATAGCTGGGAATGGGAGTGATGTCTACTGTGGTTGAAAATCCGGTAAAAAGTCAAACAACTGGGGTGTCACAAGAAGCACATCTTGGGGTGTTTCCTGATTGTGCATTGACAAGATCGCAAAGTCACAGGGTGAGACAGGAGGGGGAGAACTAAAGGGAGGCTGAGGTTCAGTTCTCAGGAACAATCTTTGACCAGGTGGTTGATAAAGAAAAAGAGCAGGTGATGAAAAAAAGAGATGGATAAGAAATCAAAAAATTGTAGTTTTGTGAGTGGGAAAAAAGTATTTGTGCTTTTACCAGTGGTAGATGAGCGATTAAAAGCAAGATTTAGTGCGCCCTATAAAATGGAAAGGAAATTGAGTGAGGTGAATTATTTGATAAGAAAGTCAGGTCGAAGAAAAATTCACAGAGTGTGTCATGTCAGAAGACATTTGACAATCTGAAAAGCTGTGTTAACCATTGCACTTTTAAAAAATTCATTCATGGGATGTGAGCGTCGCACCAAGCTCTGTGAGATTCCAGAAGGTCCCCACATAGAAGAACCCATTGCGCAACAGTTCAGGGCGACCATCACCTTGATGGCCACCGGGAGCGAGAGTCTGCCCCCATACCCGCGGTGCCAGGTGTGCCTTCATCTGGCAGATTTGTGGCACTGTCTCCCTGCTCAGCCAGAGTCTTCGACGGCATGCCCTGTCCAGCAGGTCCTCGATTGATAGGTGCTGCCGGTACTCACGAGGCCTCATGGCAGCACCTCCTTGGCACCTCTTCCTCTTGCTAATACTGTTACCGCCTGCCTTGGTGCTCTGTCAGATGTGTGCGAGGGGTGGGCTGGTCTGGGTTGGCCAGGGAGGTGGTGTGGGGTGGGGGAATGGGTGGATGTTGTGGGTGGGCTGGGCTCACCCCCCCCACCCCGACCGTCTGCACCACCATCACTCAGTGATCCAATGGCACCGTGTGATGGAATGGCCAGCTCGCATGCAGCGATCACCCAGGTGGACGGTGGAAAGTGCTACCGTGGGCAGGAGCCAGACGTTGTTAAATGATGCAGAGTACTCATCGCAGAGCAAGGTGTCAACATCCTCCATCCCATGGAGCAGACCTGGTGTTACTGCCAACCCAGAGCCCCCACCCCGCAGTGCAGCAGATATGTATCTGCAGCTTTGGGAGATGCACTGTGGCTGAATGAGCTGGTGCTGCTCGAGGAGGAGGAAGCTGCAGCAGAGGAACAAGAGGCAGTCACCCAGGATGGAAAGGTGGCCTCCCAACAGGCCTCGGCATCAAACTAGAGTCCCAGGCCAACGACACAAACCCACAACATTTATGGCAGGGCTTACACAAGATCACAAGCTACAAATCAAGGCCATTCAGAATCTCTGGGGCTGCAACATCCCTCCCCGATGAACTGAACAAGTTCTGTGCCTGTTTTGAACAGTCAGCCAACACATCAGTGCCACCCGCCCCAACAGCCTTGGACACACCCATACCCCCTATTACAGCCTCAGAGGTAAGAGCTGCCTTCTTGAAAGTGAACCCGTGGAAAGCGACCGGCCCCGACGAAGTCCCTGGTCGAGCACTCAGGGCCTGCGCTGATCAGTTGGTGCATGTATTCGCAGACATCTTCAACACCTCACTTCTCTGCTCCGAGGTCCCCACCTGCTTTAAGAAGACCACCATAATACCAGTACCAAAGAAGAACAAGGTAGCCTGCCCCAACGACTACTGGCCAGTGGCCCTGACGTCTGTTATCATGAAATGCTTCAAGCGGCTAGTCATGAGATGGATCAATGCCAGCCTCCCAGATGGTCTCGATCCATTGCACTTTGCCTATCTCAGCAACCGGTCCACAGCAGATGCTATCTCTCTGGCTCTACAATCAACACTCGAACAGCTCGACAACAAGGACACCTACGTCAGACTGCGGTTCATAACCCACAGCTCCGCCTTCAACACCATTATCCTGCCAAGAATAACGACCAAACTCTGCAATCGTGGACTTGACCCCTCCCTGTGCAGCTGAGTCCTGGACTTTCTCACCAACAGACTGCAATCTGTCAGGATGGGTAACAGCACCTCCTCCACAATAGTCCTCAACACCGGGGCCCTGGAAGGATGTGTGCTCAGTCCTCTACTGTACTCCCTATACACACACGACTGTGTGGTAAGATTTAACTCCAATTCGATTCAAAAGTTTGCAGATGATACGATTGTGGTGGGCCGTATCTCAAACAATGACGAATCAGACTACGTAAGGGAGGTAGATCACTTGGTTGCATGGTGTACCGAAGATAACCTCTCTCTAAATGTCGGAAAGACCAAGGAACTAATCATCGACTTCAGGAAGCGTAGGAAGACACCTCACCCTCCCATCTACATCAATGGTCCGAAGTGGAGATGGTCGAGCTTTAAGTTCCTGGGGGTCACCATCACCAACAGTCTGTCCTGGTTCACTCACGTTGATGCAACAGTCAAGAAAGCCCAACAACGTCTCTACTTCCTACGGAAGCTAAAGAAATTTGGCACGTCTACATAGACTCTCACAAACGTCTGCAGATGTGCGATAGAGGGCATCCTATCTGCCTGCATCACAGCCTGGTATGGCAACTGCTCGGCCCAAGATTGCAAGAAACTGCAGTGTGTTGAACTCAGCCCAACGCATCAAACAAGCTTGCCACCCTCACATTGATTCTGTCTACACCTCCCGCTGCCTCAGGAAGGCAGACAGCATTGTCAGAGACTCTCACACCGAGGCTTTGCCCTCTTCCAGTTCCATCAGGCAGAAGATCCAGAAGTCTGAAGACCTGCACATCCAGACATAGGAACAGCTTCTTCCCCACAGCTACTAGACTCCTCAACGACTCCCCCTCGGTCTGATCTGTTCCCTGTAAGAACACTATCCATAAGCTGCTCTTGCTCATGTGTTGCTTATTTGGCCCTTGTTCCGTACTGTAACCAATCACTATTTGTTGATGCACCACTGTCAATGTACTCTGTTGATTATTCTTTTGTCTACTATGTACGTACTGTGTACATTTCCTTTGCCGCAGAAAAATACTTTTCATTGTACTTCGGTACATGTGCCAATAAATATCAATCAATCAATCACTTTTCCTGCTGGCAGCGCAGCCCCGCCAGTGGGGTTCCTGGCGGTGTCGTGGAGGCTGCAATTGTGAAGGAAAGATAGAATCCCACTGTCAGAGAACGGTGTACCGTCGAGAAAATCACAGCTGGCGGACTGGAGAATCCTACCCACTAAATACAGTTTGCTAACTGTATTTAAAAGTGGATTTTGACCTGAGACGGGGTTTTGCTTGAGTTGAGATAAAAAATAGCAGTTGGGAGTTGGTGTTTCATTTTATTGTTCAGCTGTCTAACTGGTAATTGTAACATATTTCCTTTATGCACTTAAAGTTATTAATACTGTGTTAGTAATAAAGTTTATATGAATATACCATACTCCTATTTGTGTGTGCAATTACTCCTGGAGTGAAGTATCCTTTCCTCACAGTCTTACAAATTAAATTAAATATTGGGGTTTCTGTTCAGTATCCTAGCAACTGTTGGGATCTGGGTGGGATCATAATATCCTTTAATGACAAGCTTTAGATTCCTGCAATGCTACTCAAGCCCTTTGGCGCAGGAAGGGATCAATTTAAACCGTAGAGTCTGACTCCTTCATGTATTACAGTGTTCTGAGAGATATTTAAAAGAACAATTCTTGCTTTTGTTTAATCCTTACTTTTCTTACTGTCTCTTTTCTCTCCCTCCATCCGATCTTTATTTCCCCTATTTGTTCCTCTTTCTGCGCCAAGTTTAATTTTAATCATATTATTTCCTTCTCCAACATTCCTCTGATTCTTTCTCAATCCTCATCAAGTCTCATTGGTTAAAGAAATAGACAGTTGGTCTCTTTGGTCGCCAATCACTTGCACCTCTAACGATTTGCAGAGCAAAGGTCTATTGAACTGAAGGGCGAGGGAAAACTTCTAACTGAAGGGCACACTGCAGATACCCCCCTTCTGACAAAATCTGGGTCAATTTGTTTCAACAATTTTCATCAACAAGCTTGATTCTCGAGTCCAAGAATAGACATTCATTACTCTAAAAAGTATGTATTTTACTATTTATTTCAGTGAGTGAGAGGAATGCCTCTAGCTTTCATACTTCTTGATTCATACCCCTTTGTTCTTTATGTTTGAGTGAATATACAGAAGTTATAGTGCATATTAATTCGGATGCAGCTGCAAAGTCAGCATTCATTCAATTTCTGCCCTCGGCATCAATGACTTACGAAGCTGAACACTAAATTCAGAACTTAATCAGTGGGATTCACTGACCCCCCCGCTGGGTCGGAGAATCCCTGGGGGGTCACGCGAATCCCGCCCTGCCGCCCCGATGCTGGCTACCGCATTCTCTGGCGCAGTTTTTCAGACGGGGGCGGGATTCACACCACGTCGGTCGGGTACCATTGACAGCGACCCCCCCCCCCCGGCAATTCTCTGGGCCCCAATGAGTCGAGCGGCCGTCCGTTTTTGGCCCATCCCACCGGCGTGAATCACTTAGCTCATGTACCGGCGGGACCTGGCAGGTAAGTCAGGGGCGGTCCTCGGGGGGGCACCGGGCGACCGACCCTGGGGGGGGTCCCCCGCGGTGGCCTGGCCCACGATCGGGGCCCACCGATCTGCGGGAAGGCCTGTGCCATGGGGGCATTCCTTCCTTCCGCGCTGCCCCCTGTAGAGCTCGACCATGGCCGGCAGGGAGAAACGAACCCCCCGCGCATGCGCCAAAACATGCCGGCCCTTTGGTGCATGCACAAACTCGCGCAGTCCCTTCGGCGCCGGCTGGAATGGCGCCAACCCCTCCATTGTCCACCTTGCCCCCGAGAAAGTGGAGGTAAGTGGAGAATTCCTCACCTTGGGGGCCCGTTGATGTCAGAATGGTTGCCACGGTTTTCTCGCCAGCGTGGAGACTTAATCCCCCGAAAGGAGAATCCTGGCCAATATCTGCCAACAGAGGGTGGAATATTGTGTCCCCCCCCTTGTCCTGGGTTTGGTGGGGGGCACTTAATCAGACAGGAGGATAACAGGTGGGGACCCCACTATGTTCCTGCCACCACCCCAAATACATCTGCGATGGGAAGGCCCGTGCACAAATAATGCCCACTTAGTGGCCTCACAATGCCACCACCAGTATTAACTCAGCAATGTGTGGGAAGGTCACCATACAGGGGTCATGAGAAGTGCATCAATGAGAAGCAAGCAAGCTCCCAGGGATTGTCCCTGAGAGCCACCCTGCTGTCTTAGTTGATCAACTAAGATATTCTATTCAGACCTCGAGAATGTTGGGACTCTGCCAGTCTCTCGCTGTAACTCGGTAAGGAAACCAACCAAAATAACCAGAAACTTGCAGAAACCTTGTTGCATTTAGAACATAGAACAGTACAGGTAAGTACAGGCCCTTTGGCCCACGATGTTGTGCCGATCACTTATCCTAATCTAAGATCAACCTAACCTACACCCCTTCAATTTACTGCTGTCCATGTGCCTGTCCAAGATTCGCTTAAATGTCCCTAATGACTCCGACTTCACCACCTCTGCTGGCAGTGCATTCCACACACCCACCACTCTCAGTGTAAAGAACCTACCCCTGACACCTCCCCTATACCTTCCTCCAATCACCTTAAAATTATGTCCCCTTGTGACAGCCATTTCCGCCCTGGGGAAAAGTCTCTGGCTATCCACTCTATCCATATCTCTCATCACCTTGTACACCTCTATCAAGTCACCTCTCTTCCTTCTTCGCTCCAGTGAGAAAAGCCCTAGCTCCCTCAACCTTTCTTCATAAGACATGCCCTGCAGTCCAGGCAGCATCCTGGTAAATCACCTCTGCACCCTCTCCAAAGCATCCACATCCTTCCTATAAAGAGGCGACCAGAATTCGACACAATATTCCAAGTGTGGTCTAACCAGGGTTTTATAAAGCTGCAGCAAAACCTCGAGGCTCTAATTCTCTGGCCAGAATGCCAATGGTGGATCCTTTTCATCCATCATGGGCGCGATTGTCCGGGCCACACTTAGCTGGAAAAGCTGCTCGCCACGGCGCAGCATGGCTGTTGAATGGCAGGAGACACCGCTACCGGGATCTACCTGGTTCGAAATGCCTCGCGGGATTCAACACAACCTCGCGAGACGTTGCAAGGTGAATCCTGCCCACAATGGGTGGGGTCACTTTTTAGCAAATCTGCATATTAGAGTGAAGCAACACAGTAAACCTTATTCTAGTGTGCAAATTGCCGAGGTATCTGAGGCTTTGGGATTCAATCTCTTCACCTTGGAGGCCTCGGGCGAGTGCTATTTGGTACTGGTCCCTACAAAGGGGGACCGTACAGAATGGCACTTGTGGGGGTCTCCAAGGGGATGATAGGCCCCCAGCTGCATGCCCTTTGGGCAGGGTAGTGCCCTGGCACTGCTTCTGCCACCTGGGCACCCTGGCAGTGTCATCCAGGCACCCTGGCAGTGCCCGTCTGGCACCCTGGCAGTGCCACCTGGGTGTCAGCCTGACACTGCCATAGTGCCCAGGTGGTACTGCTAGCTGTCAGGGGCACTGCCAGGGTGCCAGGTGGGCCTGCCAAGGTGATAAGCTGGCAGTTTTGCACACACGCGATCAGGCCAAGGTTGCGTGGCGTGGGCGTTGGGAGGTCTGGGGGAGGACTGGGGGACCTTCACATATTGCTTTTGGGTTGGGGGGAATGTCCGGGATTCTTTTGGAGGCCTTGGAGATCAGGACACCATTTCAAAATGGCGGCCCAATCTCTTGCTATAATGGGGAGTTCTGGCAAGCGGAGGTTCCCATTGTAAAAAACGGGGTGATGTGTGGCCTCGACTGCACGTTCCCCATTCACGTCCCTTATTCAAAGCAAATCATGTTGAATAGCCCGGCGTTTCTCGGCATTGTAAGTGCCGGGAAACACGCTGCTAAACATGCTCGCTCGGGGACTTTGTTCCCTTTCGGGAAGATCGCACCCTATAACACAGTTGTTTTCAGGCGGTAGAACTCGGGAGGATTTTTATACTCATTGCAAACCTGACATAGTGCTGGAGGTTGCAGTCAAATGAGCTCCCAGATGGGTGCAAGTGAACCATCTTGGGGATGGCTACAAGCAGGCAAGCGGATTTGACTGAAGTGATTGATTAAATGTTTTTGTTTTAATTGTATGATCAGCCCTCCTACATAGGGGGCAAAAGAGGAGATGCCTGAACTCTGATGGAACGGGGGAAGTTAGTTGGAGCAGGGGGCGGTAGCAGGGCAACCTTCCATTGACAATGGTGGGTAGGCACCAGAGTGTTTGGCTACATAGGGGGTAGGTGGCTGCTGCAGATGAGCTCACCGTAGCACTTGCACATTCTTCCCAATGCAACTCAGGTTTCCTCCTACCAACCCTGCTCTGATCAGACCAGCACCAAAGGGCACCAGCAATTAATCATCAGGATCACATCACATCAATGTTAGGGTGATGAATTTAAGAATAGTCAGAATGAATACGTGGCTTGAGAGATGGTGCAGGAGGGAGGGGGATCAGATTTTTGGGACATTGGAACTGGTTCTGGGGGCGGTGGGACCATTACAAATTGGATGGTCTACACCTGGGCAGGACTGGAACCAATGTCCTCGGGGGTGCTTTTGCTAACACTGTTGGGGAGCTTTTAAACTAATGTGGCAGAGGGATGGGAACCAGATTAGGAAGTTAGAGGTCAGTAAAGAGGCAGTAAATAAAGCCAGTAAGGTACTGGATAATAAACTCAATGTGACTAAGGGGAAGAGTAGACAGGGAAAAGATGATGATCGCAAAGGGACAGGTGGTCTGAGGTGCATTTGTTTGAATGCGAGAAGTGTAGCAGGTAAGGCAGATTAATGTAGGGCTTGGATTAGTACCTGGGAATATGATGTTATTGGTATTACTGCGACTTGGTTGAGGGATGGGCAAGACTGGCAACTAAATATCCCAGGGATAGATGCTTCAGGAGGGATAGAGAGGGAGGTAAAAGGGGTGGAGGAGTTGCATTACTGGTCAGAGATGATATCAGAGCTGTGATTAAGGAGGGCACAATGGAGGATTCGAGCACTGAGGCAATATGGATATAGGTAAGAAATAGGAAGGGTGCAGTAACATTGTTGGGACTTTACTATAGGCCTCCCAAAAGCGAGCGTGAAGTAGAGGTACAAATATGTAGACAGATTATAGAACAATGTAGGAGCAATAGGGTGGTTGTGATGGGAGATTTTAACTTCCCCAACATTGAATGGGACTCGTGTAGTGTTGGAGGCGTAGATGGAGCAGAATTTGTAAGGAGCATCCAGGAGAGATTTTTAGAGCAGTATGTAAATAGTCCAACTTGGAAAGGGGCCATACTGGACCTGGTATTGGGGAATGATCCCGGCCAGGTGGTTGACGTTTCAGTCGGCGATTACTTTGGGAATAGTGATCACAATTCCATAAGTTTTAGAATACTCATGGACAAAGACAAGAGTGGTCCTAAAGAAAGAGTGCTAAATTGGGGAAAGACCAACTATAACAAAATTCGGCAGGAGCTCAGGAATGTGGATTGGGAGCAGCTGTTTAAGGGTAAATCCACATTTCAAATGTGGAAGTCTTTTAAGGAAAGGTTGATTAGAGTGCAGGATAGACATGTTCCTGTGAAAATATAGAAAAGGCAAGATTAGAGAACCATGGATGACATGTGGAATTGTGAGGCTAGTTAAGATGAAAAAGGAAGCATACATAAGATCGAGGCGACTCAAAACTGATGAAGCTTTGGAGGAATATCGGGAAAGTAGGACAAATCTCAAACGCGCAATAAAGAGGGCTAAAAGGGGTCATGAAATATCTTTGGCTAACAGGGTTAAGGAAAATCCCAAAGCCTTTTATTCGTATGTAAGGAGCAAGAGGGTAACTAGAGAAAGGATTGGCCCACTCAAAGGCAAAAGAGGGAATTTATGCGTGGAGTCAGAGGAAATGGGTGGGATTCTTAATGAGTACTTTGCATCGGTATTCACCAAGGAGAGGGACATGATGGATGTTGAGGCTAGGGATGGATGTTTAAATACTCTAGGTCATGTCGGCATAAGGAAGGGGGAGGTTTTGGGTATTCTAAAAGGAATTAAGGTGGACAAGTCCCCAGGACCGGGTGGGATCTATCCCAGGTTACTGAGGGAAGCGAGGGGCGAAATAGCTGGGGCCTTAACAGATATCTTTGCAGCATCCTTGAGCATGGGTGAGGTCCCGGAGGACTGGAGAATTGCTAATGTTGTCCCTTTGTTTAAGAAGGGTAGCAGGGATAATCCAGGGAATTATAGACCTGTGAGCTTGATGTCAGTGGTAGGCAAACTGTTGGAGAAGATACTGAGGGATAGGATCTATTCACATTTAGAAGAAAATAGACTTATCAGTGATAGGCAGCATGGTTTTGTGCAGGGAAGGTCATGTCTTACAAACCTAATAGAATCCTTTGAGGAAGTGACAAAGTTAATTGATGAGGGAAGGGCTGTAGATGTCATATACATGGATTCAGTAAAGCATTTGATAAAGTTCCCCATGGCAGGTTGATGGATAAAGTGAAGTTGTATGGGGTTCAGGGTGTATTAGCTAGATGGATAAAGAACTGGCTGGGCAACAGGAGACAGAGTGTAGTGGTGGAAGGGAGTGTCTCAAAATGGAGAAAGGTGACTAGTGGTGTTCCACAGGGATCCGTGCTCGGACCACTGATGTTTGTGATATACATAAATGATCTGGACGAAGGTATAAGTGGTCTGATGAGCAAGTTTGCAGATGATACTAAGATTGGTGGAGTTGCAGATAGCGAGCCGGACTGTCAGAGAATACAGCAAAATATAGATAGATTGTGTAGCCACCTAAAATGGATGCTGAGCTACAAAATAGGTCAACCGCTAAGACTGCTGGGAAAACAGACAGTTTAGCCAGAACAGCAGTCTGCAAAGAGCAGTTTGCATTCTGCAGCAGCAGAAAACCAGTTTGGGCTCAGGTGAGAAGACCTTAGCTAGGTGCAAATGGCAAAACGCTTTGCATGCTAATGAGGCCATCAGACTTGAACACCCACACAATAGATACATTTGGTTCTGAATGGACACATTCTAATCAAGGCCCAGACATCGAGGCACCAGAAACCTCCAAACAAAAGGACATAAGAAACGCCCCCTCCATCACGGAGACCCCCTCGCATTGGGGAATTAATCCAGTATCGATAAGAAATTGATCCAATAGGTAGAGCCCGCCCGAGAAGAGGGAAGGACAATGGAACCCCTATAAAAGATAGGGACCTCGTGTTGTCCGGTCTGTTTTCCGTGCTCCGGCTCAACTTCGGTCAAGGTCTGTTTTTCCGTGCTCCGGCTCTGACCACTACTTTGAAGATCCACTGACTCCAGCCGTTGAGCACCAGCCGCCGAACCGTAAGTGCCAGTACGACGCTCGCTACGCGAACTAAGCCCGCTAGAACCCCCAGTGACCAGAACGCTTGCTGAAGGTTGCAGCCCCAAGACCAGGACGAAGGCCTCGCTCCCTGACCTTGCCTGTTCCTGTTAGATAAGTATTCTGATTACTTTAGTTTAGTCATAGCTTAGTCTCTTAGTGTGTGCATGAATATTTATTATAACTGTATAATAAATATTATCGTTTGGACCTTACTAATCGGTGTATCGTCTTTATTACTTTGAACTTGACCTTGGAATACTAGTGACGTTGTCTATACGGCAACTGGCGACTCCTAAAGCTGAATAAATTCATACAACAGAGCCTAGCGGTGTTAAGCACTTGGAAGTTAATACACCCCAATAAACGCGTTTTACGCCCATAGTAAAACGTGCAACATTTAGTGGCGACTCCCTGGCGGGACACGGTTGTAAGTGGAAACCCCACACCGTCCAGGACCCTGAAATTTGAATTGGAACTCCAAATTACAGAGAAAAGTAAGAAAGTAAAGAAAATCACGAGTATTCAAGGTGTTCAAACTAATAAGCGTAATTCGGAAGTGTGTTTAGTGCATGCGTACTAACAGGGCTGTAAGGTAAAACTGAAAGCATTTTGTTGCGACAAACTTTCGGCAGTTTTGTGAACGGAACATAGTGTAAGCCGTACCCGTTTCTTGAAACACAACCCCAGCAACCCCCTGTTCCAAATTAATAAAAGAGAGTCAGAGAAAATGGCCATGCAGGCAATGGAACGTCTGATGGATCCAGAAAGATTTGTGGTCGCAGCGACCAGCAACAGTAGCAGGGTAGGCCAGTGTCCCACGTGGGAGCTGGAACTCCGCAAATATTTACAAGGAAAGGGATGGCCCCTTTGGAAAGAGTTTTGCTTGAATGAGGAGACAGGTCCCGGAAGTATAGGACATACTTGGTGGGAGAACCTCTCTCAAATTCACAAAAAGAACCTCAGTAAAGCACGCAAGCCGATGGCGATTGTGTCCTGTTTGGCACAATTGCGAGGCACAGAGGAGGTCGTCAGGACGCTCCGCGCAGAATTAGAAGAAAGGAACCGCATGAGTAAGGTCGATGTCAGGGACATTGAGAAAGAGAATCTGGATCTAAGAGGGAAGTTGATGGAGAAAGGTAGAGAGGTGGATGATGCCAAGAGGGCACATCAGTCTTGTCTAGCCCATCTCAGCAGTTCCCAGACCCAGTACGAAAAGGCTTATCAGGACGTGCAACGTGCCGTTCTGATAAGAGAGGAATCAGAGAAGCAGGTGGAGGCATTGCAGAGGCAATGCTCTGATCTCAAAGCAGCTTTGAGAGCGCTCCATGCTGCAACCACAGAACAAAGGCAAAGTACTGTGGATCACGCGAAATGCAGGAAACAGATTGCAGAGCTGCAATCGCTGCTTTCGGTGCAAAACGGGTTCCAAAGCACCTTAGATGGAGAAAATGCCCCAGATTGGCAAGAATTAAGTGAAACAGCGCAGCGATATGTTCAGGGAACATGTGCGCCAGCCGCGCAACAGAAAAGGCAGGCACCCCCACCCCCCACAGATCAGATCATATCCGCACCCATGAACCCAGTAACCACGCAGAGGAAAGCCATAACAGAAGGCGCACCAGATATAACCTACACCACCCCCTTAACTGTAACCCACCTCTGGGACGCATGTGAGAAGATCACTCCGTTCCTCCCCACCGCAGACCCCCACCAGTTTTTCGCTAAAGTAAAACAGCAGGCTACCATGTACGGCCTGGATGAGAGAGAGCAGGTTAAGCTCACAGTTCTGAGCTTAGACCAGTCAGTAGTAGCAGCCCTCCCCGACCCACAGAACGTTGCAGGAGGCACCCTAGAAGAGATGCACACCTCCATTTTAGATGCCATCGGGTATAATCGAGGTGACCCCGTAGAAGGACTGAATAAGTGCCGGCAGAAAAGATCCGAACACCCCACAGCATTCGCAGGAAGGCTGTGGATTCATTTCAATGCAGTTTTCGGCGAATTAAACAGAGCGCATTTGAACCGGGAAAATATGGTCAAATGGACGCGCACCATTATCTCACACGCAACAGAGGCAGGACAGAGCGCTTGCAACAGTTATGACCCCTCAGAAGAGGCCCATAATGAGAAATGGGTCCTGAAAAGGTTGTCCCGCGCTTGGGAGCAATCAATTCAGGCAAAAAGTAAGGTTCAATCCCCAGAAGAGGCTCAGGCTGCCGCAGATATTCAGGCAGTGAGAGAGCATCAGAAACCCGCATGGGTAAATGAAGGGAAGAACAGCCCACAACAGAAAGGCCAGGAATGCTATAACTGTGGACAGTTAGGGCATTGGGCAAAAGAATGCAATGCACCCCAGCGATCTCAGAGAGGCCAGCAGACAGGCACTCTGAACCGCAGTAAGGCAAAACCCATCCACAATGTAGCAGTACAGTCAGGACCCACCAATGTGGACGAGACGAACTGACGGTGTTCGGGCTCCCCCACTTGGGTCTGTGACACACTCTGGGACTCATCAGGGAGACCCGTAGTCACAGCAAGAGTAAAAGGGAAGCCCATAGAGTTACTGTGGGACACAGGAGGCTCCCGCACCACCATTAACTCCACGATCACGGCACACGCAGACACGTGGCCGACCACCTCCACCATTACACTTAGCAGGTTCACCGGACACTCGCAGCAGGGACATATCACAGCACCCGTAGCGATCCAGCTAGGGAACATCACAACCAAACACTCCGTAGTTCTAGTAAATCTTCCCCGGACAGCAGAACACATCCTAGGGATAGACTTTATGAATGCTCATAGCTTGTTGTTCGACCCAGTGAACCAGTGTGTCTGGCGAATGGCTAGATCAGACAGAGCACCAGCCACCCTCACAGTAGGAGACTACGCTAATCGGATTAGCGCAGTGGGAGAGTACTCATTCGACCTGACTACACTCCACTCCGACAGACAAATAAAAGCCCTACTGAACAAACACAGGACAGCATTTGCAAGTCACCGTCATGACTGTGGCAGAATGACTGGACCAGTTCACGTTACCGGACAGGACCCCCGACCACAGAAACAGTATAGATTTCCCCTGGAAGCAGAGGTGGAAATAGAAAAGGTGATAGGAAGCTTATTGGAGCAAGGTGTACTCAGATCGGTAGCCTCGACCAATAATGCCCCTATTTGGCCAGTGAGGAAGCCCGATGGATCATGGCGTCTGACCATCGATTATCGGGAACTCAACAAAGTAACCCCCGCAGTAGCCCCAACGGTAGCTACTAGTCCCGAGACCATGCTCAAGCAGGGACTCAACTCCAAATACTTCACGGTATTGGACATCAGTAACGGATTCTGGTCAATACCATTGGCAAAAGCGTGCCAGTACAAATTTGCCTTCACTTTTAAAACACAGCAGTATACGTGGACATGCCTTCCACAAGGATTCCACAATTCCCCCTCCATTTTCCACCGACAGTTGGCAAGTGGTTTAGAGAAATTCTCCCGCCCCGAATGTCTGGTACAGTATGTAGACGACCTACTACTGCAGACAGACACAAAGGCAGAGCACATTACGCTTCTGGCCGAACTCCTGGAACTGTTGACTTCAATTGGATGTAAAGTTAACCCAAGAAAGGCCCAGATTTTGGAAAGCAAAGTGATGTATTTGGGAACAGTCATCACACACGGCAAACGCGAGATCGAATTCAAAAGAATTGATTCGATTGTCAAATTGCCCCTTCCCCAGAATGTATCAGCCCTCCGGTCGTTTTTAGGACTGGTTGGTTATTGTCGGAACCACATCGACGGATTCGCGACAAAAGCCGCCCCACTCTCAGACCTCCTTAAGAAAGGAGCCCCCTGGGAATGGCTTCCGCAGCATACAGGCGCTGTGGAGGAGTTAAAACGAGCCCTTAGTGCAGCACCCGCGCTGCTAGTCCCAGACCAACTTTCACCCTACGCAATAGAGGTAGCGAGCACCGATCTGACCCTCTCGGCCGTGTTGCTTCAGGAACGGCACGAGCAGCTAAGACCAGTGGCTTATGCCTCCCGACTGTTAGACCCGGTAGAACAAGGATTCTCTGCCTGTGAGAGGCACCTCCTTGCTGTCTTCTGGGCAGTGCAGTATTTCTCATACATCACCGGACTCAACCCCATTACTATTCTGACCGAACACACACCCACACAGCTACTCCTAGACGGTCGACTGAAGGACGGTTCAGTTAGCCAGATTAGGGCAGCTAGATGGACACTACTCTTACAAGGACGGGACATTACAGTAAAACGGACCCGTACACACACATATTTAGCAGACAACCTCCAATACCCAGGACAGCCCCATGACTGTGAAATTGTAGCTCCCCTGCATAACACAGGACCCTTTATCGCAAAGACACCCCCCAGGAAGATAGGGAACCCGAAACAAAGCCCCCAACCCACAGACACGTGTGGACCCTTGAGGATTTATGTAGACGGTTCCTCCACAGTTTTAAATGGTGAGCGTATCACAGGATGCGGCATCTATGTAGAGGACGCACAGGGGCGCGCTCTCGAAGAAATCGCTCTTAAGTTACCAGGTCACTTAGGCGCGCAGGCAGCAGAGCTCGCGGCCATAGCGTATATAGTGGACCACCCCGCTTCTTTCCCCAGCCCAGCAGACATATATTCAGACAGCTTATATGTCTGTAATAGCTTGACAGATTTTCTGCCCCTGTGGAGGACACGAGGTTTTGTCTCCGCAGACGGGAAACCCCTTCCATCAGCCCCTCTACTCCAGCATATTTTAGGAAAAGCAAAGGACAGGACCTTCGGAATAATAAAAGTAAGAAGTCACCATAGGTCATCCCCCCCTGGGAATGTAAAGGCCGACGCACTGGCTAAGGCAGGTTCCAGGCGAGGACACTTATGGACCCCCCCAGCTAGCGCACCAGCTAGCGCCCCTGTGAGCGCAGTCCAAATCTCACAGACAGATATTAAAGATCTTGTAGCAGCACAAAAACAGGATAAGGACCTCCGGGAGGATTTTAAAGGCAATTTTGTGCCAGAGTACGAGAAATTTAAACACGCACTGACCACACATGAGGGTGTGATCATTAAGGAACAACTTTATGTGGTCCCGCAGCAGGACAGGAATGCAATGATTGCTTTATTCCATGATAACCACGGGCATCAGGGAATTGATGCAACAACGAGGCACCTCAGGCAACTCTGTTGGTGGCCTAATCTCAGGACTGATGTCACGCATTACATAGAGAATTGCCTTATTTGTGCACAGAATAACCCGGAGAGGTATTCTAAGAAGGCACAACTTCGGCATACTCGCCCAGTAAACGGCCCCTGGACAAACCTCCAGATCGATTTTATAGGACCATTGCCCCCTTGTAGGAATGGCTATAAATACGTTCTGGTGGTCATCGACGCCTTTACCAAATGGGTAGAGGCATTCCCCTCGAGAACAAATACAGCAAAGACAGCTGCAAAGATCCTGACCCACCACATCTTCACGAGATGGGGTTTACCCCGAAGTATCGATTCGGACCAGGGATCTCACTTCACAGGACGGGTCATGAAGAACGTCCTGGCAATATTTGGGATAAAACAAAATTTCCATATTGCGTATCATCCACAGTCCAGCGGGATTGTGGAGCGCATGAATCGGACTCTAAAAACTACCCTTAGAAAAATGGTTCAGGAGAATAACTCCACATGGGATTCAGTGCTCCCATTTGCACTCATGTTCATAAGGAACACTGTTTCCACTTCCACAGGCTACACACCACACACACTCATGACCGGACGCCCTATGAAAGGGACAGAATTCCTTTTAGGACTGGACATGACCAGCCCCGAGGTGACAGCCCTCACACACGAAAAGACGGTTAAAGACTTGGTTGAGACTGTGAGGTCTGCACAGATTGCAGCCGCAGTTCAGCTAGGGAAACGCCGCCAACAACGCACAGCTTGTTTTAATAAGACCGTACACCCCACAGAATTCCAGGTTGGGCAACAGGTAATGTTATCTGTTTACAACCCCAGCAGTTTTTTGGCTCCAAAATATTCCGGACCCTACTCAATTTCGGATAAAATTAGCCCCTCAGTTTACAGGGTAAAATATCCTAATGGGAAGACCGCGTGGTTCCATATTAACCAGCTTAAGGCATATGGAACACAGTCTAACCATGCTCATCATGTACTGCTAGATGCAGCAGAACACTTCACCCCGCCCACTAGAGACACTTTTCCACCATCCCCCTCACAGACCAGTTCATCAACGGACTCGCCCACGACTCCGCCCCCAGACCACAACAGACCACGCCCCTACACGCCCACAAGCTGCCACAGCAGAGACAGCAGGACAGATACTGACTCTGAGGACAGTGACAGCACACAGCCATACAGCCCACACTGCACCAACTACGACCCCGACTCCAGTGACCCCATGGAAGTCACTTACCTTAAAAACCCAGAACCACCACCCGACCCCGACTACCCCGACAACACACTTGACACAACACTATGGCACAGGGACAATTCCTACAGACTTGTCCGCAATGACGAAAGTGACCCCCGGTCACACAATTCCAAAATAGCATGCCTGATCCACACAAGGGTGTGGGATCCGGGAGAGCAGGACGACACGGTGTCTGACTCCCGACACGGCAACCCCTTTGTGACCCTGTTCACAGAGGCAGAGTCAAAGTGAGGTGTCCAGATGATGTAAAATAGGAATCGTTTGAGGGAAACGATGTCCTTTCTGATGGAACCTGCACGTATGTTTGTCTTCGTTTTATGTTTGTTTTGTTTCAGGAATGTAAATGTTTCAGTTGGAGGATGGACATCTTCTTTTCAGCTGAAAAGATTGTGACCACCTCACATACACGTTAGCTTGTCCGCCGATACCTTTGAGAACTTCGGTTCCAACACGCACAATAGTTTCTCTGCCGAAACCTCTGAGAACTTCAGTTGTATCCTCTGGTGAACCGACACGGTTCACAACTTGTTCCCTGTTTTCAGAACGGAGCATCTTGGCTCCATTGTTTTTAGGTGCCCCTCTATTCGGTGAATAGAGGCTGCAAGTCACGGTAACCACATTCGTACCCGTTTACTCCAGGTTACTCAGGCAGTGGACAAACGGCACTGAGGACCCGCCCTGTCTGAGAACCCACTTTGGTCAGCCAAGCTCGGGTATGGCACAGCACGCCCTACCCGGGGATCCCATCCAACTCGTACCCGTAGCGGCCCATACGCAACTCATTCGGACGTTTCTTTCAAAATTTTGTTTTCATTTTTCGTTAGGCAGCCCTTCGGCCGCCATCCCACATGCTATTTACATCCAGGAACATTCGGGTGGTAAACTAGCAAAGCCTGCGAGACGGCTCGCAGGAGAAGGATTGTTAGGTGTATTCTGGTCTTCAAATTCGCTTTTGAAAAAGAAAAAAATGAGGGGAGTCACAGGGTGTGCCTTGGCCAGTCATTTTTAAAGGGTCAATCGGAATATAAAAGACAGATGCAATAACAAGTAAAGATCTTAAACTGTGTATTGACAGATACTGTGCTTGATCCCATAGCTTTCGAAGGTCGAGACAGGGATCGAAGCAAGGATTGTCCAATACAGGAGGAAGAAAGAAGAAAACCTAGATAAAGATGATGGAAGCTCACCTACTATTGTTAACTGTTGTATTTGTTTGTGTGGAAACAAGACACGTTTCCCCCACAACCCCCACAGTAAATGTTTCCCTTACAACCACTCCCCAGTGCTCAGCTCTGATCAGTGAGGTTCAGACCTGGTGCACTAAATTTATGACATGGTACTCCATGTCATACGTAATCGAATCACTACTGGTGATTGCGATCCTCGTTATCCTTGTACAGACCCTCAGGTTGAGGAAGTGGAAGAGGAGAGCCTCCCGTTCTTGCCCTTCCGTCTATGGAGTTCGATCTCCGATTTTCCGATTTCATCAATCCCCTTTGCCCCATGATGAATAAAGCACTGTGTAAAGAATGAATAAAATTCGACCCTCTATTGTATTGTCCTATACTCGACTGCCGAGTTAGGAAATGTGATGTTGTGGTGGGAATGGTTAAGGTTTTAGAGTGTGAGGAAATGTTTAAGTAAAGTTAGGGATAATTGTGATAGGTAGAGGTTCCCAGTTTATGGTAATGCATGTCCCCTTTGACATAGCGCCAAGTAGAATGTTAGGTAAAAATTTTTTCTTCCCATAGTTTAAGATAGAGTAGCCCAGGAACTGGCAAGAGGTCAGGGGACACAAAGAAAGCAACCCAGATGCACTCAAGACGACGTACATTGTGATCCTTCACAATATTTTGATTGTGAGGATCACAAGGAGGGAATGTAGCCACCTAAAATGGATGCTGAGCTACAAAATAGGTCAACCGCTAAGACTGCTGGGAAAACAGACAGTTTAGCCAGAACAGCAGTCTGCAAAGAGCAGTTTGCATTCTGCAGCAGCAGAAAACCAGTTTGGGCTCAGGTGAGAAGACCTTAGCTAGGTGCAAATGGCAAAACGCTTTGCATGCTAATGAGGCCATCAGACTTGAACACCCACACAATAGATACATTTGGTTCTGAATGGACACATTCTAATCAAGGCCCAGACATCGAGGCACCAGAAACCTCCAAACAAAAGGACATAAGAAACGCCCCCTCCATCACGGAGACCCCCTCGCATTGGGGAATTAATCCAGTATCGATAAGAAATTGATCCAATAGGTAGAGCCCGCCCGAGAAGAGGGAAGGACAATGGAACCCCTATAAAAGATAGGGACCTCGTGTTGTCCGGTCTGTTTTCCGTGCTCCGGCTCAACTTCGGTCAAGGTCTGTTTTTCCGTGCTCCGGCTCTGACCACTACTTTGAAGATCCACTGACTCCAGCCGTTGAGCACCAGCCGCCGAACCGTAAGTGCCAGTACGACGCTCGCTACGCGAACTAAGCCCGCTAGAACCCCCAGTGACCAGAACGCTTGCTGAAGGTTGCAGCCCCAAGACCAGGACGAAGGCCTCGCTCCCTGACCTTGCCTGTTCCTGTTAGATAAGTATTCTGATTACTTTAGTTTAGTCATAGCTTAGTCTCTTAGTGTGTGCATGAATATTTATTATAACTGTATAATAAATATTATCGTTTGGACCTTACTAATCGGTGTATCATCTTTATTACTTTGAACTTGACCTTGGAATACTAGTGACGTTGTCTATACGGCAACTGGCGACTCCTAAAGCTGAATAAATTCATACAACAGAGCCTAGCGGTGTTAAGCACTTGGAAGTTAATACACCCCAATAAACGCGTTTTACGCCCATAGTAAAACGTGCAACAATTGGAGAGTTGGGCAGAGAAATGGCAGATGGAGTTCAATCCAGGCAAATACGAGGTGATGCATTTTGGAAGATCTAACTCAAGAGCAAACTATATGGTCAATGGAAGAGTCCTGGGGAAAATTGATGTACAGAGAGATCTGGGAGTTCAGGTCCATTGTACCCTGAAGGTGGCAACGCAGGCCGATAGAGTGGTCAAGAAGGCATACAGCATGCTTGCCTTCATCGGACGGGGTATTGAGTACAAGAGTCGGCAGGTCATGTCACAGTTGTATCGGACTTTGGTTAGGCCACATTTGGAATACTGCGTGCAGTTCTGGTCGCCACATTACCAGAAGGATATGGATGCTTTAGAGAGGGTGCAGAGGAGGTTCACCAGGATGTTGTCTGGTATGGAGGGTGCTAGCTATGAAAAAAGGTTGAGTAGATTAGGATTGTTTTCATTGGATAGACGGAGTTTGAGTGGAGACCTGATTGAGGTCTAAAAAATTATGAGAGGTATGGACAGGGTGGATAGCAACAAACTTTTTCCAAGAGTGGGGGTGTCAATTACAAGGGGTCACGATTTCAAGGTGAGAGGGGGAAAGTTTAAGGGAGATGTGCGTGGAAAGTTTTTTACGCAGAGGGTGGTGGGTGCCTTGAATGCTTTGCCAGCGGAGGTGGTAGAGGCGGGCACGATAGCATCATTTAAGATGCATCTGGACAGATATATGAACGGGTGGGGAACAGAGAGAAGTAGACCTTGGAAAATAGGCAACAGGTTTAGATAAAGGATCTGGATCGGCGCAGGCTGGGAGGGCCGAAGGGCCTGTTCCTGTGCTGTAATTTTTCTTTGTTCTTTGTTCTCTTTGACATGAAGGACTTTTCAAATCTGCGTATTAATGGCTGATTAAGGAATTTGAAAAAGAGGTAGCATGTTGGAGCTGCAATTAAATAGAAATTGGACATCAGTTTAAGGTGAAACCCATTCTTGCCACATCTTGCATTTCCAATCTCAATTTTGTCTTTGCGTAAAGACTACCTGCTTCGTGACAGGCGGACAAAATCAGGGAATTTAGTCCTTTCTCACACTAGGAAGCAGGCAAATGGAAAGACGCATTCACATAGGCTTAGGTGAAAACCTCTAACTATATTCTTATCCAATAAAGATTCTTAGTGTGGGAGAGGACTAGATTCCCTGATTTTCTCCACCCATGGAGAAGCAGGTAGTCTTTCCGCAAATGCAAATTTCTCTCTTATTGCTTTCCACAGTCTCCCAGGAAAGAGACAAAAACAAACAGCCCTTCTTGCCTGAAAAAAGAGCATTTACTCCACCAGGATTTAAAAATCATTATTGCAAACTTACAGGTTGGATATCGGCATCTATTCATTTTGTTTAAATTTTCTGCATGGCACACATTTCCTGCCCACAAACCTTACCAGTTTTATAATTTTGTCACATTTTTATGTCAACAATTAATGTTGAAAATCTACAGGTAAACATTGAAGGCATAAACATTCAGGCTGCAAAACTGGGCTTCTGTATCATCACTGGTGCTGGCACTACAGAAGAAGCAAACTTAATGCTTGTGGCGACTTCTAGTTGGGTCTTCGGAGCGCCCAATGCTGGAAAAGATGGTGCAGTGGGTGTATGAGTATGCCTGAAGATTTTGAGGTTGGCAGATAATGTCATCAAACAGCCATTCTGGCTGTTTTGACCCTTGTTCTGCAAGCTTAAACCATGCAGGTTCAGTGAATGCCAGTGCTAGCCATTGTGCATTCTTGTGCTTAACATTTCCATTGCTCTAATTTTGGCCATTCCCCTTTTAATTTTGTACATTTCATGTTCAATTATCTCCTTAGCAATGTACGTGTTGCTCAGTAATTGACTCATTTATCAGAATTCTAAATTATGCTGCTAATTGCTCACCTCCAGGAGTGAAATTTCAAGAGATTACCTGAAACAAGTTGTGGATATTATTACAATGTAAAAATAAAACCTGAGCTGCTTATGAAAACACATGCTATAAATGTGCCACTGTCAGTATTTTTAACGTTGCTCCAACTTCATTGCAGTTACTACCAAAAGAGGCACTTTACAGTCCCCCATGCAGTGGTATCACTGCCTCAATTATTAACTCAAACACCAAGCAGCACATTGTCAAAGGCTGAGGCAGCCAAAATAAATGACCATCAGGAAGCAGGCTTCATGCTGAAGTGTACTTGCCTATCTTGAGATTAAGAACCTGGTTTCCACGGTTGCAGAAAGCTTCAGGTCAGAGTTAAGAATCAAACATTGACAAACTTAAAGAGACGGGGGAATATTTTGAATTTGTCTCACATCAAAATAAGTGACAGTCTGTGATTTTCAAGATTGTATATCATTCTTAAGATCAAAAATACAAAATCTACTTGACAGAATGCTCAAGTAATAACAGTGTTGTCATGGAATGTATTCATAATTCATCCCATGAGTACCACACATTCATTTTTTAAAATAAATTCCCCTTGTCCCAGCCACTATATCACCATTTCATATACTCCCAAACTCAATTTGATCACCTTCAACAAGGAGAATGGAACAGACCAGTCTTATACAAAATCTTTTCCACAGCCACTGTGTTCTCTAGGATTATACATCTAGCAAGAAAACAAGAAACAGCTTGGATTTATGTAGCTCTAAAGCTTTTCAGTCAATGAAGTACTTCTGAAGTGCTGCCACTGTTGTAATGTAGGAAACAAAGCAGCCAAGATTCTTTAATTTCTGCTCAGTTTTCTCCTTTATTTAAGGTAGTGACTGATGCAGGTCACAGACTGTGGCAAACCCCCAGCAATTCACCGAAGTTGCCAGTTTTTTTTCTTTCCACAGAGCTGCCAAAGCTCTTTTCCATAATTCAAACTAGAGAAGTGCCAAATGTAAATAATAGTGTGGGAATCCCTTCGCAATGGGAAATTTAAAAACATCAGGACTCACTGGAGAGATTCAACCTCCCTATTATAAGGCTTTGTGAACATTACCATTTATCAATTTTTCCAGCTACCTTTATGATCTTTAATAATTGTGTATGATACAGTGGCAATGAAAAAAAATAAGTATAAAGCACTTTCCAATTGGTACAAATTGGTTTAGATGTTGATGAACATCAAGAAAATAGTGAAGAACAGTATCTCCCTGTTTTAATAATTGCATAATTTCCTGACCAAAACCTCCATAGAATTTAAGAACGTAAGAAATAGGGGGAATACATTATTCACCCCTTTGAGTCTGCTCCACCATTCAATGAGATCATGGCTAATCGCCTTCAATGCCATTTTCTTGTGCTGTGCCCATATCACTTTTTTCTTAATATGTAGAAATCTATCGATCTCAGTCCTGAGCATGATCAACGGATGAGTCTCCACAGCCTTCTGGGGCAGAGAATTCCAAAGATTCATCACCCTCTGAGTGAAGATATTACTGCTCACCTCTGTCCTAAATGGCCTGCCCCTTACTCTGAGAATGTGTCCCCAGCTCTAGAACCCCCAGCCAGGAGAAACATTATTTCTTGCATCTAACCTGTCGAGACATGTAAGAATCTTGGCTGATGACACCAGTGCAGAGGCCACAGACCAGATACAGTAAGGTGCACACTGCGACTCGCTCTGTCAATGAGCAGTGCCCATCGGCCTGTTAACGATGCGATTCCACTGCCTTGACAGGCCTGGTGGAGCCCCGACAATACAGCCCCCAGAGGGTCTCCCACATGGTCATGGTCTGCAGTGCCCTCCACAAGCTGGCTCTGCAGCGAGGCAAGGAACTTCCTGAGGGCAGCACGGTAGCACAAATGGCTAGCACTGTGCCTTCACAGCGCCAAGGTCCCAGGTTCGATTCCCCGCTGGGTCACTGTCTGTGCGGAGTCTGCATGTTCTCCCCGTGTCTGCGTGGGTTTCCTCCGGGTGCTCCGTTTTCCTCCCATAGTCCAAAAATATGCAGGTTAGGTGGATTGGCCATGCTAAATTTCCCTTAGTGTCCAGAAAAAGGTTACGAGGGGTTATTGGATTATGGGGATAGGGTGGAAGTGAGGGCTTAAGTGGGTCGGCGCAGACTTGATGGGTCGAATGGCCTGCTTCTGCACTGTATGTTCTATGTATCTATGTAGGACAACCTGGAGGAGCGGCACAGCTCCTCGGACGAGGGACATGCCTGAGGATGCTGAGGAAGGGCCCACTGAGGAGCCTGAGGGTGGTAGCCTGCAAGGACAAGGGTGTACATGGGCAGGAGGGCTAGAGGCACCCTCCCACTTCATGGAGTCAGATTAGCCTGTTGTCCAACAACGTGATCCCTCCGCCCAGCGCATCATGCGACCTGGGGGATGAAGGAAGCCCAGATATCGATCATCGGGCTACTGGGACGGGGACGTCCTTGAGTGCCTGCTGCATGGTTATTGCAGGAGGGTGATGACGCCTCACAATGAGATCTGCTTATGTCTGACGGCTGCCAGCATGCTGATGCCCCGGTTCATATTTCATCCGCAAATGCCCTTGAGAAGGTGCTGGTGAGCTTCCTTCTTGAACCACGTGGCATCCATGTGGCAAAGGTACATCCACAATGCATCCCACTGCCCATCTTCTCTCGCTGATGGCGGTTGTGGGCACTCTTATCCTGCAGGAACACAAATGATGAGAGCTGGCCACAAGGCGGGTCAGATGTCAATGATACCTGGCATTTGTGTGTTCTGAAAAGGAGTGCCAGGGGCTGTGAGGAAACGTGTCCGAGGTTGGGCGCCATGGCCCTGCGAGGTGGCAGTATGTGAGATCGAGGTCACATTCCGAGTGGTGACTGCAAGGTGAAGTACAGAGAGGAGACAGAAAACATTTACCTGGGCAGAAAGGAGAAGGTCTTGCAGCTTCTTGCAGCATTACACCCCCATCTCTCATGCAGACATTGGCATTGACCAGTGCTACAACAATCTCCCAGGAGGGGTTTGTTATCTTACTGGATGGCCTCCTGCCAATCCGAGTGCATATTGTTGCCCATCTCTCCTTCATGGCATCAGCATATGGGAGAGAGCTCCCTCCGTGAATCGAGGAGCAGACTTCCTGACTGCCATCTTCCTGGCTTGAATGAGAGCAAGTGCTGTGGAGCCGTTTAAATGCAATGCCCCCTGATTAAAGTGATCAGATGACCCCCAGAACGGCAAAATCAGATGTTTCATTCTTGGTGTTTATTGTGTGGGGAAAATCTTTTTTTTCTAAGTGCCTGGAAATTGCAGGGGCAGATGGTTTTCACGGCGAGAATGACACTTTAACACTTTTAGGGAAAGTTCCACCAAATGATTCCGCGTCTTGGATCTTTATAACCAAGGTCACCTATCACCACAGTACCAATGCCCTCTTTACTTGATCGAGCTACCCCATAACCTTTTCCCAGCTTCCTGTCCTTCATGAATGTCACATACACTTTGATTTTTTAAAAAATCATTCACGGGATGTGGGCCTCATTGGCTGACCCAACATTTATAACACACCGCTAAGAGCCCCTTGAGAAGGTGGTGGTGAGCTGCCTTCTTGAACCACTGCAATCCATATGGCGTAGGTTAGCACTACTGCCTCACAGCGTCAGCGACCTGGTTTCAATTCTGGCCTTGGGTGACTGTCTGTGTGGAGTTGGCACTTTCTCCCTGTGTCTGTGTGGGTTTCGTCTGGGTGCTCCGGTTTCCTCCCACAGTGCAAAGAAGTACAGGCTAGGTGGATTAGCCATGCCGAATTGCCCCAGAGTGTCCAGGGATATGCAGGTTAGGTGGTGTTGTAACGTTACGGGGATAGGTGGGGGGTGGGGGTGGGGGGGGGGGGGGGTAGGCCTTGGTAGGGTGCTTTTCAGAAGGTCGGTGCAGACCCGATGGGCCAAATGGCTTCCTTCTGCACTGTAGGGATTATTTGCTTCTATAGTTCTACATTACTGTTGGAGAGGGAGTTCCAGGATTTTGACCCAGCGATAGTGAAGGAATGGCGATATAGTTCCAAGTCAGGATGATGTATGCTTTGGAGTGAAATTTGCAGGTGGTGGTTTTCCTTTGTGTCGTCTGCCGTTGACCTTCTAGATGGTAACGATCATGAACTTAGAACATGCTGCCTAAGAAACTTTGGTGAGTTCCTCCAGTGCATCTTGTAGACACTACACATTGGTGCCTCTGTGTGCCGGTGGTGGAGGGAGTGAATGTTTGTGGATGGGTCCCAATCTAGCAAGCTGTTTTGTCCTGGATGGTGTCAAGTTTCTTGAGTTTTTTTGGAGCTACACTCATCCAGGTAAGTGGAGAGTATTTCATCACACTCCTGACTTGTGCCTTGTAGATAGCGGACAGGCTTTCGGGAGGCAGGAGGTGCGTTACTTGCTGCAGGATTCCTTGCTTCTGATCTGCTCTTGTAGCCACGTATTTATCTGCCTACTGGATATTCAGGTCCCCGCTTTGGTTCCCTTGTGGTCTTGTGTCTGTCATAACTATCAGGTCATACACATCAATTTTTATTTAAGATCACAATTCATGTGTTTGCGGCTGCTGTGCACATTCAAGTCCAGAGCCCTTAACTTACTGTTTTTTTACTGTTTTTTGTAAACTCTAGCCCTATCTGCTGCCACACTTTGAAGTTTGCAATCACTATCCCTTCTTGCCATACACTGATTAGCATTGCCTTTATTGCTACTCTGATCTATTGCCTTGTTATTTTCCTTTAATTTACTCAATATTCCTTTACATGATCCCTTCCACCCTTCCCCATTTAGTTTAAAGCCCTCTCTACTTCCCAAGTTATGTGACTCGCTAGCAAACTGTCCCGGCAAGGTTCAGGTGAAGTCTGTCCCAATGGTACAGCCCCTGTTTTCCCCCAGTTGCTGGTGCTAGTGCCCCACACTTCTCCCACACCAATCTTCGAGTCACTCATTTATTTCTCTCATCTTACTTACCCAATGTCAATTTTCTCATGATTTAGGTAATAATCCAGAGATTATTGACTTTGAGGTTTTGCTTTTTCACTTCGTGCCTATTTCTTCGTGCTCCCTAGGCAGAACCTCTGTCCTAGACTTACCAATGTCATTGGTACCTACATGAATCCTTTCCCTCTCACTGCAAGTTCTTTTCCAACCCTGAGCAGATATCCCAAACCCTGGCACCGAGCAGGCAACATGGCCTTCTGGATTCTCGCTCTCGCTTGCAGAGACTTGTGTTTACTCCCCTGACTATACTGTGCCCTACTATTGCTATATTCCTTTTAACTCCCCCAGTTGAATGGCTTCCTGTCCCATGGTGTCTGGCCATCCATGCTACAGCCCTTGCTCTTGTTGATACAGACTGCAAGAGCCTTGAACTTGTTGTTCAATTAAAAGGGCTCAGGCTCCTCCACTCCCACCTCCTTGATCCCCTTACCTGCTCATCTCACAGTTATACCCTCCTCTCTTTGACCACTGGCCTAAGCAGACACCTTTAACTGAATGGGTGTGATGGCCTTCTGGAGTAAATTGTCCACGTAAATTTCCCCTTCACAGATGAGTCACAATGTTTGCAGCTCAGCAGCTAGCTAATTAATTCCTCAAGCTGCAGACACTTTCTTCAGGCATGGCTGCCAAAGATTGCAGTGGCATCCAAGAGTTCCCACATGTTTCCACCGTGATACATCACCTCTCTTCCTTTCTTTATAAGTCTTACTTCATTGTTACAATCTTAATGTTACTCCAACATTATTGCTATTACAGCATTAGCATTAATAACATTCTCAGCCCCCATTTCCATCTTTCAAGTCCCTGAAGTCAGAGGGTCAAGTGGTCTGAAGGCCTTCTAATCCTTCCACATCTCATTCGCCGTTCTGTCAGGAGAATGATAGCTCTGTATGTTCAGGTTCTCCTGGTTGGTTTGGAGGTTCGACTGGCATTTGGGCATGCTTGAATTCTTTTCTTCCATTGTGTGATGTTGAATCATGCCTGGTCAGTTCAGCTTCCATGTCAATGCACGGCTGCTGTTCTTCTCGATCATTTCTTATGGGGTGGATGAAGATGTTATTTGTCTCCTTGGCACTGTTTTTCCTTCTTTTTCCATGTGGGTCATCTGCAATCTCTAAAAGGCTGAGGAACAGCATGAAGAAGGTGAGAAGAAGGTTGGGTGGCCTATTCACATCTACTTTTGTTGTTGATGGCGATAGATCGCTTCCTGGTTCCGGCATCCTTTGTACTGCAGCATGCAGGTTCGATTCCCCGCTGGGTCACTGTCTGTGCGGAGTCTGCACGTTCTCCCCGTGTCTGCGTGGGTTTCCTCCGGGTGCTCCGGTTTCCTCCCACAGTCCAAAGACGTGCAGGTTAGGTGGATTGGCCATGATACAAAATTGCCCTTAATGTCGAAAAAAGGTTAGAAGGAGTTATTGGGTTACAGGGATAGGGTGGAAGTAGCGGCTTCAGTGGGTCGGTGCAGACTCGAAGGAATGGCCTCCTTCTGCAATGTATGTTCTATATTCTATGCTGGCTGGAGTTGCAGTGTGTGCACAGTGGTCGGTGTGTCAATCAGGTGTACTATCATCGTATTTAGAGTTAGATGCTCCACTGAGGTGGCTTGATAATCCTGTGGGCGGTAGGTTGATCTGAGCATTGGCAATTTTCTGAGACCTGGAATGGTAATGGATGAACGTGCTCTGCAAAGAGACATAAGAGATCGAAGGTGAAATCTGAGTCTGAATGTTCTTTTGTTTTGGAGCACTCCAGACTGTGCTGTTCTGGAAGGCTAACGATTGTGGTATCCTTTACATCCTCCACCTTCTGGAGGAGATCCAGGGCTACACAGGCCTCCCTGCTCACAAGAGAGAAAGGCTGGTTATAGATGATTTACACCAGTTCATAGATCTGTTTACTGCCATATCTCAGAGGTTCGAGGATCATGCCGATGACCAGGTGTCGGATCCCCCCTGCTTCATAAAGTGGTGTTCAAAGCCAGAGCCATTTGAGCCATGATTTCTCATCTGACAGGACAGTGATGCTGGTACCCAAATCTAATTTAAAATTTGTTAGGTGACCATTTCCCAGGATGCCAGCATTTGAAAATGAAGAACCACACTCTTTAATCTTACACAAAGAGCATGGCTGTGTGTTTTCAGTATCAACTCCGTTAATTATTTGGGATATCTGTTTGGTGCTGGATTTCTGACTTGCACTGTTTACTAAAGTTTCCGTATATTGCAGTGGTAGCATTGGCTGTACTTGGAGGACATTGCTGTCTCCTGCCAGGGTGCTTTACACTACACCGCTGGTGAGGTCACTCTCCCTGACTTGGATTATCCTTGTATGTTTGTGAGCTGAGAAGTTGGATGAGGGATGGCTTCTGCCCCATGTTGTGCTTTCTCCCCTTTCGATTTTCTTGTGTTGTTCATGTAGCTCAGAGCCTAGCTAGGTGGATTGCATGGTCTCGCTTAAGATAACCTCTAGCTTGCAAGTCTGTAGACGTTTTGCTGAGGTCTGCTTGGCCATTCAATCACACCCAATGGGTGGGATTCTCCGATCCCCGGCCGGGCCGGAGAATTGCCGGCGGGCGGCGTGAATCCCGCCCCGACGCCGGCTGCCGGACTCTCCGGTGCCGGTTTTTTCGGCGGGGGCGGGAATCGCATCAGGCTGGTCGGGGGCCATTAGCAGCGCCCCCCCCCCCCCCCCCCCCCCCCCCCCCCCGGCGAATCTCTGCCCCGCGATGGGCCGAGCGGCCGCCCATTTTCGGCTTGCCCCACCGGCGTAGATTACACCAGGTCTGTACCGGCGGGACATGGGCCTGCCGAGTCTCCTCGGGGGGGGGGGGGGGGGGGGGGGGGGGAGGGTAGGGGGATCTGGCCACAGGGGTGCCTCGACGGTGAACTGGCCCACAATCGGGGCCCACCAATCCGCGGGCGGGCCTGTGCCGTTGGGGCACTCTTTCCCTCCGCGCGGCCGCTGTAACGGTCTGCCATGGCCGGCGCATAGAGGAACCCCCATGCGCACGCGCTGGGATGACGCCAGTACACGCTGGCGCTCCCGTGCATGCGCCAACTCACGCCGGCCGGCGGAGGCCCTTCAGCACCGGTTGCTGCGGTTCACGCCACTCCTCGGCGCCGGTACGGTCCGCCATGCTGGTTAGGGGAGAACCCCGCCCAATGTCTCTGTTCACTGCAGAACAATGGATTTCCTACCCGTGCCAATTTTTGGGGACTTCCTAACTTGACGACCCGCACTTTGGAAAGAAGAATTTTCAACAATTGCTGCATGGGCTTGATTGAACCAGCGATACAGCGTGGTAAGCAATGAGATGTTTAAGTGAAGCACAGGCTTACTGTTTAAGGATTTGGAGAGTCATGAAGTGTCCGGTGAGTTGAGTAAATTCATTATTAATTTTATTTTTTTCTGTGCAACTCAGAAGCCATGTGTTGAGGTTCTGAGTCTAGGAATCAGGATGAGTGATGGGTTTCTTTTACATGGTGCTTCTGACTGAATTAGTAAAAGGGGCTTCTAAGGACTGTTTGCAGCTTGTAAAGTGAAAGGATGTGGCTCGCCCTTGCATGCTGTGAAGTCTGCTTGCTGAAGCTGGATGTACCCCCAGGCCACACCCCTCGGTACGCTCTGGCCCCAGCCGACCCATCAATGGATTATGCACGCTCCAGCGCAACCAGTGCCATCCTGTTGGCTGGGATGGTGTGTGTAGGGAGTGAAGTGTGGATATGCGGCTGCAGCCTGTCAACCTCTTTAGTGTCAATCACGAACCTGGCGATTCCAACATCGTTTCTCATTGGAATCGGTTGTGTTCTAAGTGGCGCTGTTGCTAGCCCCTCCACGGTCGCTGAATCGGTCCAGATACAGCGCCAGTTTTGCTGTCATTGAAGTCCACGAATCCTGCCCTGGCATCAACACATCGGGCTGGATTATTTCGCCCTGCCCGCCATAAGAAGGCCATGGGCGAGATACCGACAATGGAAAAACCCATTGACCTCGGGCGGGATTCTCTGGTCGCTGGGTTGATGCGGCCGGAGAATCCCGCCCGTTATCTCAGGAACAAAGAATCCTGCCTTGTGTCTTTCCATGCATTGCCATTTCTCTCTCCTTCAGACCATCCATTCATTTTTTTCTATCCTGCAGCACGCAAAGTGACCCTGTTTTCCTTCCGGCATCCTTTCCATCTCCACTGCTAAAACTGCCCACATCCTGTTGAACCATTATTTAGCATTCAACATTAAACAATTCAGTTTCTTTATGAATCTTTTCCATACCTACATGTTACAGCTAAAAAGGCATCTAATACAAATAGCATTAGCTGGATATCTTGATTGCCATTTTCACTACCAAAGAGTCATCCAGCATAGTAAGGAGGCCATTGTCTCTATGTCAGGGCTGAAAATGCTGCCTTCTGCACCACACTATTAATCATTTCGCACCCAAACACACAGATAAATAGGGCAATGGAAAGATATACAGTACAACAGTAAAATACAAAAAAGGGATGGAAGCAGAGAATTAACTCGAAAAAAAAGGAAAATACAGAAAGAATAAAAGGATACAGTCAGAAGATTAAAGAGAAAGAACAACATGGAAACGAGAGAATGCCCTCCGTCGTATCATGAGCATTGCCAAGAAAGATCCAATTATTCTAGATATTTGTAAATAAAGCCAATGCTTGCTTTAGTCTATAAACCTCTGGTTTTTATGATAATATCCATCATTTTAAAAAGAGTTTGGTAAGGTGGTGCAAAACTACCTTAAATCTGATAAGTACATTGAAAATGGGGTAATTGCTAGCCCTTGGGGTATTGACCTCGGTGAAGACAGCACAGAAATTGTACTGCTTGTGGATGGCAGGTGACAAAATCTACTCGTGGAAATTGCTGTTCGGCTGCTGAGAGACAAAACATTTGCAAAACCTGAAACTGGAACAATTAGTCCCAGCAGGATACTGCTGTTTTTAAGCCTCCGGCTAAATTTTGTTGATTTAATCTCTTTAAATGTTATTTTATTCCTTACAACATTAGGTCAGTTGCAGCAGAGAATCCTAATACTAACCAATCTCATCATAAGAATAACAAAATGTGCAGCTTTTGCTAAATTCGAAGCAACATATTTCCAATTCTTTGCAGTGTATTTAAGGGGAGGTATGAGGGAAAAAGTTACGCTGATAGAGTTAGTTAAGGTTGGGTGGGAGGGGGCTCATATGGAATGCTATGACATGTGAGAATATGCAATACTGTGCTAAATTGGTACCCCACAAACACAAGAGATTGGATCCCTCCATCTCTTCTATTTTCTCCTTTAAGCTGCTTTTAAAATCCATCTCTTTGATCAAGATTTTAGTCACCCATCTTAATACAGCTCCAGGGTCCCAGGTTCGATTCTCGGCTTGGGTCACTCTCTGTGCGGAGTCTGCATGTTCTCCCCGTGTCTGCATGGGTTTCCTCTGGGTGCTCCGGTTTCCTCCCACAGCCCAAAGATGTGCAGGTTAGGTGTATTGGTCATGATAAATTGCCATTAGAGTCCAAAAAGGTTAGGTGGGGTTATTGGGTTATGGGGTTAGGGTGGAGGCGTGGTCTTAAGTAGGGTGCTCTTTCCAAGAACCGGTGCAGACTCGATGGGCCGAATGGCCTCCTTCTGCACTGTAAATTCTATGAATATTTCTTTGAGCTCAGTTGAAATAAAGCCTTGCTATGCTAAAGTTGCCAGGTGGTTGCAAGCTTTTGTTGCATGATCTTACAGTCCTAAAAACAATTGAAATTACATTTCAAAAGTATAATCTACGAAAGATGATGGACATAGAACAAGCAAATTCATTAATTTGAGGTGTCTTTATACATAGAACATAGAGAAATACAGCACAGAACAGACCCTTCGGCCCACGATGTTGTGCCAAACTTTTGTCATAGGTTAATCATAAATCATTGAATTTTGGACACTAAGGGCAATTTATAATGGCCAATCCACCCAACCGCACACCTTTGGACTGTGGGATTAAACCAGAGCACCCAGAGGAAACCCACGCACACACGGGGAGGATGTGCAGACTCCACACAGACAGTGACACAAGCCGGAATCGAACCTGGAACCCTGGAGCTGTGAAGCAATTGCGCTATCCACAATGCTACCGTGCTGCCCTTAAGAACAAATTAATCTACACTCCATTATTCTATCATAATCCATGTATCTATCCAATATCCGCGTGAAGGTCCCTAACGTTTCCGACTCAACTACTTCCAGAGGCAGTGCTTTCCATGCCCCCACTACTCTCTGGGTAAAGAACCTACCTCTGACATCCCCCCTATATCTTCCACCGTTTATCTTAAATCTATGTCCCCTTGTAATGGTTTGTTCCACCCGGAGAAAAAGTCTCTGACTGTCTACTCTATCTATTCCCATGATCATCTTATAAACCTCTATCAAGTCGCCCCTCATCCTTCTCCGTTCTAATGCGAAACGGCCTAGCACCCTCAACCTTTCCTCGTAAGACCTACTCTCCATTCCAGGCAACATCCTGGTAAATCTCCTTTGCACCTTTTCCAAAGCTTCCACATCCTTCCTAAAATGAGGTGACGAGAACTGCACACAGTACTTCAAATGTGGCCTTACCAAGGTTTTGTACAGTTGCATCATCACCTCACGGCTCTTAAATTCAATCCCTCTGCTAATGAATGCTAGCACACCATAGGCCGTCTTCACAGCTCTATCCACTTGTGTGGCAACTTTCAAAGATCTATGAACATAGACCCCAAGATCTCTCTGCTCCTCTACATTGCCAAGAACCCTACCGTTAACCCTGTATTCCGCATTCATATTTGTCCTTCCAAAATGGACAACCTCATACTTATCAGGGTTAAACTCCATATGCCACTTCTCAGCCCAGCTCTGCGTCCTATCTATGTCTCTTTGCAGCCGACAACAGCCCTCTTCACTATCCACAACTCCACCAATTTTCGTATCATCTGCAAATTTACTGACCCACCCTTCAACTCCCTCATCCAAGCCATTAATGAAAATCACAAACAGCAGAGGACCCAGAGCTGATCCCTGCGGTACGCCACTGGTAACTGGGCTCCAGGCTGAATATTTGCCATCCACCACCACTCTCTGGCTTCTATCTGTTAGCCAGTTCGTTATCCAACTGGCCAAATTTCCCACTATCCCATGCCTCCTTACTTTCTGCATAAGCCTACCATGGGGAACCATATCAAATGCCTTACTAAAATCCATGTACACTACTGCTTTACCTTCATCCACATGCTTGGTCACCTCCTCAAAGAAGTCAATAAGACTTGTAAGGCAAGACCTACCCCTCACAAATCCGTGCTGACTATCCCTAATCAAGCAGTGTCTTTCCAGATGCTCAGAAATCCTATCCCTCAGTACCCTTTCCATTACTTTGCCTACCACCGAAGTAAGACTAACTGGCCTGTAATTCCCAGGGTTATCCCTATTCCCTTTTTTGAACAGGGGCACGACATTCGCCACACTCCAATCCCCTGGTACCACCCCTGTTGACAGTGAGGACGAAAAGATCATTGCCAACGGATCTGCAATTTCATCTCTTGCTTCCCATAGAATCCTTGGATATATCCCGTCAGGCCCGGGGGACTTGTCTATCCTCAAATTTTTCAAAACGCCCAACACATCTTCCTTCCTAACAAGTATCTCCTCGAGCTTACCAGTCTGTTTCACACTGTCCTCTCCAACAATATGGCCTCTCATGTTTGTAAATACTGAAGAAAAGTACTCGTTCAAGACCTCTCCTATCTCTTCAGACTCAATACACAATCTCCCGCTACTGTCCTTGATCGGACCTACCCTCACTCTAGTCATTCTCATATTTCTCACATATGTGTAAAAAGCCTTGGGGTTTTCCTTGATCCTACCCGCCAAAGATTTTTCATGCCCTCTCTTAGCTCTCCTAATCCCTTTCTTCAGTTCCCTCCTGGCTATCGTGTATCCCTCCAGCGCCCTGTCTGAACATTGTTTCCTCAGCCTTACATAAGTCTCCTTCTTCCTCTTAACAAGACATTCAACCTCTCTTGTCAACCACGGTTCCCTCACTCGACCATCTCTTCCCACATCATGGCTGCCTGACAGGGACATACATATCAAAGACACGCAGTACCTGTTCCTTGAATAAGTTCCACATTTCACTTGTGTCCTTCCCTGACAGCCTATGTTCGCAACTTATGCACTTCAATTCCTGTCTGACAGCATTGTATTTACCCTTCCCCCAATTGTAAACCTTGCCCTGTTGCACGTACCTATCCCTCTCCATTACTAAAGTGAAAGTCACAGAACTGTGGTCACTACCTCCAAAATGCCCCCCCACTAACAAATCTTTCACCTGCCCTGGTTCATTACCAAGTACCAAATCCAATATGGCCTCCCCTCTGGTCGGACAATCTACATACTGTGTTAGAAAGGCTTCCTGGACACACTGCATAATCACCACCCCATCCAAACTATTTGATCTAAAGAGTTTCCACTCAATGTTTGGGAAGTTGAAGTCACCCATGACTACTACCCTGTGACTTCTGCACCTTTCCAAAATCTGTTTCCCAATCTGTTCCTCCACATCTCTGCTGCTATTGGGGGGCCTATAGAAAACTCCCAACAAGGTGACTGCTCCTTTCCTATTTCTGACTTCAACCCATACTACCTCAGTAGGCAGATCCTCCTCGAACTGCCGTTCTGCAGCTGTTATATTATCTCTAATTAACAATGCCACCCCCCCACCTCTTTTACCATCCTCCCTAATCTTGTTGAAACATCTATAACCAGGGACCTCCAACAACCATTTCTGCCCCTCTTCTATCCAAGTTTCCGTGATGGTCACCACATCGTAGTCCCAAATACCGATCCATGCCTTAAGTTCACCCACCTTATTCCTGATGCTTCTTGCGTTGAAGTATACATACTTCAACCATTTCCTTGCCTGCAAGTGCTCTCCTTTGTCAGTGGTACCTTCCCCACTGCTTCATTACACGCTTTGGCATCCAGAATATCAGCTACCTTAGTTGCTGGACTACAAATCCGGTTCCCATTCCCCAGCCAAATTAGTTTAAACCCTCCCGAAGACTACTAGAAAACCTTCCTCCCAGGATATTGGTGCCCCTCTGGTTCAGTACAACCCGTCCTGCTTGTACAGGTCCCACCTTCCCCAGAATGCGCTCCAATTATCCAAATACCTGAAGCCCTCCCTCCTACACCATTCCTGCAGCCACGTGTTCAACTGCACTCTCTCCCTATTCCTAGCCTCGCTTTCACGTGGCACCGGCAACAAATCAGAGATGACAACTCTGTCCTGGCCTTTAACTTCCAGTCTAACTCCCTAAACTTGTTTATTACCTCCACATCCCTTTTCCTACCTACGTCGTTGGTACCAATGTGCACCACGACTTCTGGCTGCTCACCCTCCCCCTTCAGGATCCTGAAGACACAATCCGAGACATCCCTGGCCCTGGCACCCGAGAGGCAACATACCTTCCGGGAGTCTCGCTCGCGACCACAGAATCTCCTATCTATTCCCTAACCATTGAATCTCCTATTACTATTGCTTTTCTATTCTCCCCCCTTCCCTTCTGAGCCCCAGAGCCAGACTTAGTGCCAGAGACCTGGCCGCTAGGGCCTTCCCCCGGTAGGTCATCCCCCCAACAGCATCCAAAATGGTATACTTGTTTTGAAGGGGAACGGCCACGAGGGATCCCTGCACTGTCTGCCTGTTAGTTTTCTTTCCCCTGACTGTAACCCAGCTACTCTTGTCCAGTACCTTGGGTGTGGCTACCTCCCTGTAACTCTTCTTGATAAACCCCTCTGCCCCCCGGATGATCCGAAGTTCATCCAGCTCCAGCTCCCCAACACGGTCTCTGAGGAGCTGGAGTTGGGTGCACTTCCTGCAGGTATAGTCAGCGGGGACACCTGTGGTATCCCTCACCACCAACATCCTACAGGAGGAGCATGAAACTGCCCTAGCCTCTATCCCCTCTAACTTTACAGAATATATCTGCCCTGTAGACTAACTGGACCTCTGCCCTCCGACTCTGCTTCCAGTCAGCTGCACTCTGCAAACTCCTGGCTCCCTTCTCGCTCTTTGCAGAAATGAAATGTATGACGACCTTTGCTGTTGGCTGAAGAGTCCAATCCTTTAGAAGCAGATTCTGCCACAAGTGCCAAACAATAAGCTGCCAAGTGTCATTGTGGATTGTTGTTTTCAGCATTGGCACCTGTTGCTAAGCCTCTGACCATTGTGCTGGTGCATGCCAATCCACAGGAGGTGTTGCCATTCCCTCTGTTCTCACCTAGCGGCTAATAGGTGTGATAAGATCATAGGAATTATGAGCAAAAGTAGGCAATTCGGCTCTTCGAGCCTGCTCCGCCATTCAATCAGGTCATGACTGATCTATTCCTGGTCTCAAAGCCACCTCCCTACCTGTTCCCCATATCCTTTAAATAGTTGATGTCTGGCATCCTTAAAGTAGAGGTTTTGGCATCCTACTGGTTTGCCTGGCTCCTGCTATCTCACTATACAGAAAATCCTTGGTTAGAATACCGGATGAGAACCCAACTATTTTCAATTTGTAAAGCTGTGAAATGTTATTGCACCCCAGGATTAATAACACTGCCCAATGGGTAACTTTTACGTTAAAACAAACTTTAATTTAAATACAGAATTAACCACATCAACAACAGAGAAATTGCTTTACAGTTAACAGTTGCAACAGTTCTGAGGTGAAATAAGTAACTTTAACCTACTTCCTAAACATGCCACCAAGTCCCAATTAAGCAGACCAGTATAGTTCAAACACCACTCATGAATAAAGTTAACAACCAGGTTTCTACTTACTTTTCTCTGTATAGTCTTTGGAGAGCGAACCTTTCAGGAACAAAACTGAAACACCTCTGTTCAGATTAAAATCCTTGGACAAACCCACTTTTTCAGACAGATCTGGCTCCTCCCTTAATTACATCCTCTGTACCCAAAGCATAAGGCATTCTTCTATCTCCTCTCACAAGATGTCCCATGACGTGTTTAGTCAGCGCCAAACACAATAAATGATCAGCACATCAGTTGTCCTTTAAACATAAACAATATTCTAATAGCGAGCTAGATGTAAACAAGAAACTAGTTCTCCAATTTATTAGCAGAAAACTTCACCTGCAAAATCAATGATTACCTCACATTTATGGCCCCTTATTAACAACGTTAGCAGAAATATTGACTTATGCACCTTAATCCACCTTTTAATAACATTACTGCAAACAAATATACAATGTGACAAGTTCTGACATTTGTCACAGACTGAAACTCTTCCATCCAGTAGAAATGCCTGAATTAATGAAGCTGCCTCTGTTTGATGAGTGCGAATTTGAGAGATCTGGCTTTGACAGAACTGACTTGTGATTTTATCATGGCAGTATATACCCATAATTCACCACAGACTGCTAAGATGGAAATTGCTGAGTTCATTTCTTGATAGCTGTAAGTTGTCAATGTTTCACAGCAAGGTGCTAAGAATACAGGCATTACAAATCATCAGCCTGGTCCTAAGGGTCAGATTGATGTTATTTCATGCACATTTTGTGATGTGCCCAAAGATGGTAGCTGCTTTCCCCTTATGGCTATCTGCATCAAGGGGCAGAATATCTGTCACAAAGGACCGAAGGTAGCAGAATTTGCTAACCATTTCCAGCAGGGTGTTTTTTAGTGTGATCAGGGCTGGAAATGCAGCACTTTGACCCATGACCATGATTTTCTTAACACTCATAGTCAAGGAGAAAAATAGGCATGAGCGTAACATAATTTATACTAGTATCTGTTTGCACAAAAGTGCAGAATCTGTTCTTTGTAATACAGCTGTAATTACATCACGGAGTGCAATTGTTAAAATTATTATGGCTTAGATTCAATTGGCTTTTGTACTGACTAAGTCAGTCACTCGAATAACGTTTAAGGGATATGATATATTATTGTAGTATATTACACAGTGGCACAGGCAGATATTCAGTACAGAAAATGGTGTGCCAGTGCAAATGTAGATTGACACTTAAGTTTCCACAAAATCTCTGATGGTACAAATCTTTCTAACTCATTGCAGCAGGCAAACACCATGGGCGGAAATTACCGTTGGCCGATGCAAAAATCGCGAAATGCAGTTGGCCAGAGAATAGCCTCCAACGCCAAAATCGCGGTCGGCGCCGGTTTGATGCCAAATCAGGATCCCCTGGCACCCCAAAAATGGCGGAAATGCGATGCACGCCGCTCGGCGTTTAAACATTGTTGGCATATCATTAGCGAGCCTGACCCTCTAATCTCCGGGGGCCTCCGATGGGCCGATTTCCCGACGGCGTGGTTCACTTGTGCTCTCAGTGGTTGGGAACCCGGTGTGGCGGCTGTGGACTGTGTCCAGCACCAGGAGCCGTGCTGCTAGCTGGGGGGGGGGGGGGGGGTGCCTCCTCTGGGGCAACTGGTGGAGGTGACCAGGGGCTAGCCAGGGGGGCAGTGTTTGGCAGATCGGGTCTGTGCACGCCAGCGCCATATTTTACGGCACGACCGGTGCAGGCCGTCACCGTGCGCATACGTGGACATGGACCCGGTCATTCTCCATCCAGTTTTCTTGTGGGAGCCGGGAGTTTCACTCGGCATGGCTGCTCGCCCCTCACCAGTCGCAGGATTGGTGAGGGATCGGCGTCGATTTTTGCATCATAAAATGACACATTTCCCTACACTGGCTTCGGCACGGAGCCTCCAAATCGGTGAACCCAGCCCCATGTCACATAAACTATTTCAATCACTTTGTCTCAGCAATGCTGGAAGGTAACCCTATTAACTATGGAGCACTGAATAATTATCTTTTATTTTGCACACTTTGTTGGAGAATCTTGACACCTCCTCTGTTGAGTATCTCCACCTTCAGAGTGGTGAAGAATTGGAAGTGTTGTTCCAGCAATGCCAATGGTCTTTTATCCATTCATTTACAGGATGCAGGTATCACTGGTTAGGCCAGCATTTAGTGCCTATCCCTAGATCTCCTTTATAATATTTCATGTGGCAGCATGGCTTTCATTACCTGCTGCACACATGTGTGTGCGTTGCTCACTGGAGTGGTCATCTGTGCAGTCAGTAGATAGCCCTTGCCCAGTAACCATTTATTTGCCCTGTTGGCTCAAATATAGCTGGCACACTGTACTCCACAGAATGAGGGTATCATGACTGCTTCCAAGATACTTAGATGTTCACTCTCTCGGTTCCCATATGGGGCAGGGTGACATCTGGTTCTTGCAAAGTGGTGTACATTTCAGTCAATCACATCTTGCACCGTGGGGGAGCCTGCAGTCCTCGTAAAGCAGCCGGCTTGCTCCAACTACTTGCCTCTGGCAAGAGAGGCTAAAATGTTGTTAGCTTCCTCTGGGTGAAGAAAATGAGTTATGTAGCACATGCAGCACTGGATAAAAACTATGAGATGTTGCAACTAGCTCAGCCCCAGTCTGGAAGGATCCTATGCATAAAGGATTATCAACACAATCACTCTCACAGTCACTGGCAGTGCAGTCCTTGCCTTTTTTTGAGGTTACAGTTGCGTCTGCAGCAGGTGATACATTTCTCAAACAACGACGAATCAGACTACAGGAGGCAGATAAATCACTTGGTTGCATGGTGTACCGAAAACAACCTCTCTCTAAATGTCGGAAAGACCAAGGAACTCATCATTGACTTCAGGAAGCGAAGCACGACACACACTTCCGTCTGCATCAATGGCTCCGAAGTGGAGATTGTCGACATCTTTGAGTTCCTAGGAGTCACCATCACCAACAGTCTGTCCTGGTTCACTCACGTTGATGCAACAGTCAAGAAAGCCCAACAAAGTCTCTACTTCCTACGGAAGCTGAAGAAATTTGGCATGTCTGCATCAACTCTCACAAACTTCTACAGATGTGCGATAGAGAGCATCCTATCCGGCTGCATCACAGCCTGGAATGGGAATTGCTCGGTCCAAGATCGCAAGAAACTGCAGAGTGAGGTGAACTCAGCCCAATGCATCACACAAGCTTGCCACCCTCACATTGATTCTGTCTCCACCTCCCGCTGCCTCAGGAAGGCAGACAGCATTATCAGAGACCCCTCCAACCCAGGAATTGCTTTCTTCCAGACCCTTCCATCAGGCAGAAGGTACAGAAGTCTGAAGACCCGCACATCCAGACATAGGAACAGCTTCTTCCCCAAGACTCCTCAATGAGTCCCCCTCGGACTGATCTGTACCCTGTAAGAACACTATTCACGACATCCTATGCTGCTCTTGCTTAAGTATTTGCTTTGTTTGGCCTCTTGTTCCGCACTGTAACCAATCACTGTTTGTCGATGTACCCTACTCTGTTCATTATTTTTTTTGTCTACTATGTACATACTGTGTACATTCCCTACGGCTGCAGAAAAATACTTTTCACTGTACTTCAGTACATGTGACAATAAATCAAATCAAATCAAGTCAGGCAGGCCCCAGCGAGGTAGGCAGAAGGATGGTAGTTGAGGACAGGTGGCAGCAATTCCCAGGAGGTGCCTCTGTGGGCCAAAGAGTATCCAAAAATGAGGCACCCACCCAAATTGCTGCTGGTAAAATGCCAGCAGAGGTGGGAAGATACCCTTAATTGGCCATTTAAGTGGCTCGACTGGACTCCAGGCGGGCAGGCCACATGGCACTTTTCCCACTGCTGACCAAATGGCATGGCGACATGAAGGTACTGAGCGTTCCCACCCATCCTCACCCCATTCCCCCCTACTACTCCTGCCACGGCCTGATTCCTTCCCAGGCCATTGTGCTAGCCAACCCGCTTCTCAGTCCATCTCCAAAGACCCTGTAAAATTTGACCCATTAACTGTTTCCAAAGATGCTGCCTGAGCATTTCCAGAATTTTCTTTTTTAATTTTTGATCGCCCGGATGAGCAGTAAAAAAAAATGCGTGAAGCAGTCAGCCATACGTTTCCTCAAGCTTACTTCACTATTTAGTAAGATCATGCAATGATAATAATACTAAATACTTTGTTCCTGCATGATAATATGCTCGATTAACCTTAATCCAAATTTGCAATGCAGATAAACTCATCTGCGTGTACTGTTCTGCCTGGCAAAAGCGCGATGAATGAAAAAGACAAATTTTTCCATTTGCATTCAGTGCGTTGTGAAAAATCCCCAGCAGTATACAGCCACGTTTGATGATTGGAAACTATATCAGTTTGTGAAACAAATAACACTTGACCTGAAATTCCATCTGACATAGGGGCCGAAGAAAAGGGCTAAATGATAAAGGAGTTAATGCATGATTGAATAAGAACTGTGCAGAACAGAAAGTGAGGTGATTTGCTACGTGAATGTGGACTATTAATGGTCATTGCTTTCCATGGCCATTTAACGTTGGCTATTAAATGACCCATTCATCAATGCAACACAGATCTAGTCATAATTTGGCTGGATGATCAGTCAATTGCTAGTCATGGATGCGGCCATAAACAAACCGTTCAAGGATACTTTGAAAATGAATACGTGCATTTACATAAAATGATGCCAACAGGCATTTTAGAAACCTGGGCCATTTCCTTTGCTGCAGTGGGTCATGGGCACGTGACAACCGATCAATATGAACTTCATTATTCAAGGTTTTTTTAAAAGCCCTATCTGCAACAATATAGATGGAATTTAAAATTGCTTGGTTAATCAAATGGATGAGGATCTGTCCAGCATTTCAGACTTAACATGCAAAGATGAATAAGACCATAACTACACAGTTTGTTATTGCTTTATGAGAAAAAAAAGTCTCATCACTGTTCTCACACGCCTGAAACTCAATTATTTTATACACTTCTGTAATCCCAGTATCTGAATTTTTCTATAAAAAGAGACATACTGCCAAAGCTTTTCATCTTGCACTCATCAGGTTAAATTTCAAACAATCACAACAATATACACTACAGGAGAAAAGGATACTGATTGGCTGGCAAGTTGACTCTGGCGTCTAATACTGGTGAAGTTGAAAGGGACAGGTGATGGGGTATGCCTATGTGAGAAGGGAGGGTGTGACACTCAGTAGAGAGGCATTCACCAAGGGTGGAGGTCCCAGAGGAATAGTGGCTGAAGGGCCCTCAGGAAGTCTCACCGCTCACTTTGGTTTTCTTCTCTTTTCAGTGCATGGTTCTGGAGAGTTGGGATTTCTACTACTTGCAATAGAACAGCAGCAGAGACACAGACGTCCTGCTGCCCGTGGCAAGTACCAGGGTCCTGCTGAGGAGGGGGAGGCTGGGATCATTGCTGAACAGGCAGCAGCACCGCAGAGGGAACAGCCCTGTTTGAGATTAGCAGGAAAGAGTCTTCCAACGCCAGGCTTCCTATTCACAGATGTCAGAGTCATGCTGCCGGAAAAGACTGCACCTGTCCCGGGGGATGGTGGACGACCTTTACCATGTCCTGCAAGAACTGGCACCTCATTGAATGGGAGGGCACCCACTGGCCGTGGCTGTTAAAATCACCACCGCACTGAACCTCCCACTGAATGGCTTGTTTCAGGACAGCACTGGTGGTCCACGTGGTATCTCCCAATCAGCCATACACAAATGCATGAGGAGGTTACAGATGGGCTTTATGAGAGGGCCCACATGTTTATCAACTTGGATCTGGACCATGAGAGCCAAGACTCCAGGGCCATGGACTTCGCCCCTTTAGCAGGCATGCCCCAGGTGCTAGATGTGATACACTGCACCTATGTGAAAGTCACTACACTGAGGCTCACGCTTCAATGCACGTGTTGGTCGAGCAGGCGATTGGACAACTGAAGATGTGGTTCCAGTGTGTGGTCCAGTCAGGGGGTGCCCCCCCAAATAGCTCCCAGAGGGTGTTCCACGTTATTGCGGTCTGCTGCGCTCTCCACAACTTGGCGCTGCAGAGGGGAGACCACCTGGAACAGGGGAGATGGAGGAGCTCCCATTTCCTCAGATGAGGAGGAGGGTGGCAAAGGGAGACCCACGGAAGAGGAGGAGAAAGCACCTCGGGCCATGGCCAAGGCACGCTTCGGCATTCATCATGTCTAGGTTTGGAACGAGCAGGCCGAGGGGTGAGGAACTCTCTAACTGTGCCTACTGTTATCTCATCATTTGTGTGGTGCCTGCAGTAGGTTTCCGTGATGGTGCCCATTTCCATGGGCATGATGCTAAAGCCATTGACCGGACTCTGCAGGAAAATGATGATGACTTGCATTGAGGACCGAGTGATGCTCCTCTCATCCTCGGCAATATGTCTGACTCCTGTCTGACAGAAAGCCAAACTCATCCTGACAATGAACGGGCTCCAGGATGAGCTCTCGTTTGCAACAGCCCTCTTCGAGGTCAGGCATTCAGTTGTGTTCCTCCAACTAACCTCCAGGCTGGTCAGCCTCTCTGCATTTGTCAGCCCATGGCATCCTCATCACTGGAGAAGCATGGCTGCGGTGAGGGGGCTGAGCATTGATGTTGGGACGCATGGGGGGGGGGGGGGGGGGGGGGGGGGGAGGGACGCTGCCAATAACATCTTTAATGAGTGATCAGCATGGGAAACATAGCGCTTCCATTCTCACATTGCACAGGTACGGAGTGCTGAGTGTGTGGGGGTTTACGGAGCATGGCACCATGAAGTGACAGTGTGGAGCATTTCTGGTGAACAGAGTGGTGTTTATTTACATATGCTTTTTTTATAGTGGTGACCTATCTTAAATAGTGCCCATGTTCACCCATGTCCACAAGTGCCTGTAGTTTCTTACTCTTCCTAAACCTCCCACTACATCCAGGTGTTTCCCCAGGATCCACAGCTGAGGTTGAGCCGGTCTGCTGCCTTCCATATCCTGTTGCCTGAGATGACTTTGGCAGGAGACCCCTGGGGGGCCTGGACCTTGAGGGACCAGGTGTACATTCAGGGAGCACGGGTGTTGCAGTGCTAGCCTCCTCAATGTTCAGGTCTGAAGGTGTGTCGCTTACAAAGAGGGGGGGTGTCAGATTGGCTGGACACCCCAGTGGTCCCCTGGGTAGAGGGCCCTGACCTGTGCTCCTGCCGATCCTCTTCCCTTCGGGTGCCCGGGGGTGCCTGTGCTCCTCTATGGGATAGAGGGGCAGCTAGGGGAAGAGATCCAGAAACCCCGCCATCCTTTGGTGCAGACACTTGTGGAATCCCATCAGTGCCTGCACCATGCAGTTGAAGCCCTCAGCCATGGACGTCATGCTCTCAGCCAAGGAAGCTATGAGATGAGCCATGGAGTGGACATCTCCCGCCATGGAGTGTCCCTCCTGCGTCAAGGTCTCCATGCGGATGCCACCTTCACAGTGTTGGACCTGTTACGTTGCATTGACAGTATCATCTCCTCACCCAGAAGGTGATTGGACTCCTCCAGTTGGCCCTGCAGTCTGAGAATAAATGGCTTCCTGATTCTCATGGCTCTGCCTCTGAAGTTCCATCAGCTCTTGGACGACTGTGCCCAGCGGTATGTCATCGGCCAGGGATTCAGCAGAGTCCTGGGCTCCGGCATCCCTCCAAGTGCCGGATTCCTGGAATCTCGCTGCCTCCATCTGCTGTGAATCGTCAGCTGTGAGTTGCTCACCAATGACCCAGAAGCCTGCCTACTCCTTTATCCCACCGATGTGTGAGTATCTGTGGTGGTGGAAGGTGCGGGTGACAGCTGTGTCACCTCTTCATCGAATCATTGAATCATACAATCCCTAGAGTGCAGAAGGAGGCCATTCGGCCCATCGAGTCTGCACCAGCCCTTGGAAAGAGCACCCTACTGAAGCCCACGCCGCCACCCTTTCCCCGTAAACCATTAACCCCACCTAAACTATTGGACACTGAGGGCAAATTAGCATGGCTAATCCATCTAACCTACACATCTTTGAGCTGTGGGAGGAAACGGGAGCACCCGGAGGAAACCCACGTAGACATGGGAAGAGAGTGAAACTTCACGCAGACAGTCATCCATCCTGATTATGGTTCTATGATTATGTCTGGGAATCGAGGGGTTGCGAGGATAGCCTTCTGATTGCCCTGCAAGGGAAGGGAGATGGCATTAGTACTTTACGGGAGATAACTGATGCAAGATGCTTACTGATATGAGGTTTGAGGAAGGGCTGTCCTTAGTTTTCTCACTTTTGCTCCTTTTCCCTGCTTCGCCATCAGCACAGGCACGATTATGTTCCTCACCGGCCCAGTCAAGGGCTCTTTCCTTATTGAGGGTGAGGGTGCAGAGTTCCCACATGACTCTGGGTAGCTTTGCCCCCTCATGCCAGTTGTGCTCGATTTTGTCCTGCAGAGAGACAAATGTGGAGAGTGTAGGCGGGAGCCCTGCCAGTTCAGATGGTTGAGGAGTAGCATATGTGGGACTGGAGAGGGAACAGGGATATGTGGGACTGGAGAGGGAACAGGGATATGTGGGACTGGAGAGGGAACAGGGATATGTGGGACTGGAGAGGGAACAGGGATATGTGGGACTGGAGAGGGAACAGGGATATGTGGGACTGGAGAGGGAACAGGGATATGTGGGACTGGAGAGGGAACAGGGATATGTGGGACTGGAGAGGGAACAGGGATATGAGGAGCAGACTTGAGACTGCAGGCCACCAAGGTGGTTGGTGGGGAGGGGGGAGAAAGGAGGGGAGAGGGGATAGGAGGCCGTGTTGACAGGTGGTCAACCCGTGAGGTGACTGGGTGAGAGATAACCTTAGAGGTGCGAGGGGTGGGTGAGGGGGTGTATTGAGAGACTGGAGGTGGCAGACTTACCTGCAGTGTGAAGGTCATTCACTTTTTTTTTGGCACTGCTGTCCCATCCTCTCCTGAAGGGAGATGGTACTTACTAAAGCTGCAGTAGCCTCCCAGGCGGGACAGAACATCCCGCCTCTGCTGGACTCTACCTAAAGGTCTCATCAGGGCTCCCACCAAGAATCTTGGAACAGATTTCACGGCTGCCATCTCACCTCCAATGGATCTGGAAGAAGTGCTGGCAAGTGCTGGGGAGGTGTTGATATGGAGTGCCCCAGTAATTGCAGCTATTGAGTTTCCCTAAGCGAGCGAATCAGCTGGAGGCCGTCAAGAATGTGGCGTGATTCACGTGGAGGATAAAGCATTTGCTTGAAAGTCTTAAAACTCCGTGAGAAATCCCACCAACACATTTTCTCACCGGAACTGGCACACGGCCGTTTTTGGTAAGATTCCGCCCACAGTATCTACATGGTGAGAGATTGAAGAATACTGGAATGCAGAAGGATCCGGGTAACCCAGTGTACAAATTGCAAGAAGTTGATGAGCACGTAGAGCAATATTAGAAAAGCTAATATTACTGTTTAGTGCGAGGGGAATCGAATACAAAAGGAGGAAGGTTATCCTTCAGTTATACAGGCCACTGGCAAGACGACTGTATACAGTGTTGGTCTCCTTATTTGAGGAAGGATGTAAATGCACGAGATGCAGTTCAGGATGAATATCTAGAATGAGAGGTTTATATTATGGGGACAAATTTGACAGACTGGGCTTGTATCTGCTGGAGTCTAGAAGAGTAAGTGGTGACTTGATTGAAACATAAGTTCCTGATGGGTCTCTACAGGGTCGATGTCGAAAGGATGTTTCCTCTTTTGGCAGATTTAGAACTAGGAATAACTGTTTAAAAATAAGGGGTCTTCCATTAAGACAGAGATGAGGAGATTAGTTTTTCTTGCAGTGAGTCTTTAGAACTCTTCCTCAAAAGGTGGTGGAAAGGCAGAGGGAGGTATATTTTTGATAAGCCGGTGAGTGAAAGATTATTGGGGGTAGGCCAGAATGTGGAGTAGAGGTCACAATCAGATCAGTTATGAACTTATTGAACTTTGGAGCAGGGGCTGGGTGGCCTACGCCTCATTCATATGGTAGGGCTGCCGGCAGTCTTCAAACCCGACTTGCAGCAAGGTTGCAGAGGTGCCACAGTGTTAGTAAAAGTGCTTACTGACGAATGCTCAAAAGTTCTCTTCGTTTAAATCTACCTGCAGAGTACGTTGGTCACTGGAATTGTGACAGTTGGGATAATATCAAGCTTCCCACGCAACAATGGACGTACTACGAAGTGGAAATGCAGTTTTCTACCGAGGGGGTCCAGGACAGCCCACGGAGATTGGGAGAAATGAAGAGAACGAGCAAAGTGCTGCTCAGCTGCAGAGGGCTGAGAAAAGCCCTTTAGAATCACTGAACAATGTGGTGAATCACAGTAGCGTAATTCACACTGTATTACACATGTTGTACTATGTCACTGTAAGCTCGGCACACGAGCAGTTGCGCTGCTCTGCCACTAGGTGGAGATGCACTGGGAGTGTACAGGAGTTTGTACTGGGCTCCATCCTTGGCTCCACCCACGGCTCCTCCCCCTAACCGGATGTGCTACCTGCTGCAACTTCAAAAAGTCAGTTAGTGAAGGATAGCGAAGGCAGCATGGTGGCACAATGGTCAGCACCAGGGACCCGGGTTCGATTCCCAGCTTGGGTAACTGTGCAGAGTCTGCGCGTTTTCCCTGTGTCTGCGTGGGTTTCCTCCGTGTGCTCCGGTTTCTTCCCACAGGACCCGAAAGACGTGCTTGTGAGGTGAATAGGACATTCTGAATTCTCCCCCAATATCCCCAAACAGGCGGCATGGTATGGCAACTGGGGGATTTTCACAGTAACTTCATTGCAGGGTTAATGTAAGCCTACTTGCAAGACTAATAAAGATTATTATTACATCCAAACACCCAGAGGATGGTTCACAGCTACGGGGACATGTACACGACCAGAGGTTGGGTGAATGCCATGGGGAGGGGGAGATGCCTGGGGAGATAGGCCAAGGGTTCAAAGGTCAGCCAGCATTGCGGAAGATGAGGGAGGCATCATACCAAACATCATACCTAAAGATGTTTATTATGTTTTACAATTTCCCCCCCACCCCCCCCCCCACCACTCCCCCCCCCCCCCACTCTCCCCCCCCCCCCCCCCCCCCCCCACCCCCCCCACCTCCCCGACGCCCTCAGTGATCCACAATGTGCTTGGCCCTTCGAGCTCCACCACTATGTCTGGTGTGTCCCCAGGAGGCACATCTGAGGTGGAGGCAGCTAGCAGTTTAACGCATGGCATGGCCTTCAATTTCTCTGGTGGCCGTCCTGTGGGACCTCTGACGCCGGAGTAGCCTGACTGTTCCCAGCTCTCGCACAGCATTGTCGCCCTGTCCCGTGTGCCGGCTGTGAGCTGTAGCCTCATGAAAGGGGTGGGACCCGGAGGAGCTGGTGGCCACCGTTGCCACTCCATGGGACAAGTCCGTGTTGGCACCTGGCACCTCCTCCTTCAACGTGGTGCCCACAGGGCCCTGGGGTTCACCTTGGGATGGAGGGTCAACTGGTTCGAGCCCCGGCTGCCCCTGCATCATCTGGCTCTGCCAGCCCTGGCGGCTCCTGATGTCCGCACCATCATGTCGATGCCCTTGACGTTGCTCCTCAGTGACTAGGACATGTTTTGCATGTCTCGGCAATGCCCACCTGCAATTGAGACAAGCTCAGCACACCTTGGCCATGCCCATCTGAGAGTGGGACATGTCCTGCAGAACCTCATTAAGGTCAGCCTGGTACTGGGTGACATCCCCCAGTGAGGCTGACATTCTACCGAGACCCTTAGCCATGGCCAACATCTGACTGCATGATGTCTTGGACATCTTCATGAATGGTGCCTACATTGGGCACCAGGCGCTCCACTGCGGTTGCCACCCTAGCAGTGTTGGCCTTGGTGCCACTCATTGCTGGTGACATCTCCTGCACATGTAGCCTGCGGGACCCCTCCGAGCAGCTATGGATCTGCTGGAGTGTCGCTGGCATCTCCCTCTGAATGTCCCGGCTGCGACCTAACGTCTCCATTAGCTCTGGGATGATCGCTTCTACAGACTCAGCAAAAGACAGGGACCCAGCTGGCTCCTGGGATCCAGCAGACCTCCAACTGCTGTCTCACCTGGGTGTTCCTGCCTCCACCTGATGTACATCAGCAGCTGTGTGGTACCCACCAGATTGTGCCCCAGAAGCCTGTCCACTGACATGTCCCACCCGGTGTGTGTGTATCTGCGCTGGTGGAGGGTGACGCAGGTAATACAGTGGAATCCTTGGAGTTTTTCTCCGAGGCGGGTTCATGAGAGCCTGGAGAAGGTGCCGCCCGGGATGGGCCACGCTGTCAGTTGGAGGGCCTGCGGGAGAATGGACATGTGGTCAGTGGAAGGGATGGGTCAGTCAGTAAGGCAACAACAACTCACGTTTGACAGGTTCTCCAGGTTGGGCCCGGTGGTTCCTCACCTCTGCCAGCCCCCATGTTGGTGACCGCTCTGTGCTTGACCACACCTGTCACCTCCAGGGCCGCTCCTCGAAGGTGGTGAGGATCCTGATGTCTGGCACACCACCGCCAGTCTGGGCCCTCTCCTGGCGATAATGGACATGTGGTCAGTGGGAGGAGTGGCCATTCTGTATGGCATTAACAACTCACCACATGTGACAGGACATGTGGGGGCTGCTGGATCCTCACCTCTGTGCCGTATACCAGCCTTTGCATCGGTTACCGATCTATCCTCGGCCATCCCCGCAATTTCCAGGGCCCGTTCCTCATACAGGATGAGGACTCTGATGTCCAGCACCCTGCTCTCCCATCTGTTGTGGTCTAACTTCTCCTGCGGGGACACTGAGAGGGCATCGTGAGCCGCGTGCTTCGCTCATTGTGGAGGGAGGGGGTGGATGGGAGGGGGGTCAGGCATGGGCAGCACTGCTGGACATTAGTGGGCCAGGACACAGTATGGTTTTGGGCGACGGCGGAGCCAGGCTCATGGTCATCGGGGGTCGGTGGGACTGGTGCCAGGGGGCTGGTGCTAACCCACCCGTGCGGCCCGGTGGAGGTTGTTGATGGCACTGGGGGTCGGTTCTCCTGATACTCACTGAGCTGATGGCCGCTGCCACGTCCTTCCTAGCAACAGGAATAGAGTGCTCTTTGTAAGGGCCGGTGCAGACTCGTTGGGCCAAATGGCCTCCTTCTGCACTGTAAATTCTGTGATCTATGAACACTTAGCCCTGTGGCTGACCCTCTGAGCCCCATGAGGGAACAGGGCATACTGCCTGGACTCGACCCCATCCATCAATCTGGCTAGGTTGGCATCCCCGAATTGTTCGGCTGTTCTCCTCGGTGGCATGGCTGCACAGTGTGTGGGGTTTGCCCTGCGGGATCGATTTAAGTGCTGCTTCCCCTTGTTGGCTGGGAGCTGGCAATCGCGCCAAATCAGCCGGAGGGACCATCATTTGCAGTGTGAAGCCCATGGGGCCTCATGAAGTGGTTAGTCGGGCCTCATGAAATTAACATTTGATATCTGTGACAGCCTCGCCGGGTCGAGCATCAGGAAGTTTGTGGCAGGTTCCGCTCACTACCACACTTAGAAACTTTTCATTAAATCACACCCTTAGAAATTGTTTCAACACTGGGAGTTGAACTCCCCATGAGACCGATTCCTCAGAGACCTCCTGTTTATCCCCTTTTATGGGGTATCCTTAGATTGCTTGAGGTCTTGGATGGCTGAATTTGGTCCCGATTGGTTGTATTTTACCCCGTAAGAGATCCCGTAAATTGTGTCGCTCTATCTTTGTTGTCCTGTAGAGGAGAGTATGCACCATGGTGCCATGTGCTCACGGCTTTATCCTGTTGTTCTGAGAACCCGCACTCTTTCCGGTATGCTTTCATTATCCATGCAAAAGGAGACACCGACTACAGCGATTACAATGATTGATAATCTGAACCATTTTTATGAGTATTTGCTGGCCTTTTCTGTGGAATAATAATCCCTCTGCACTGTACCAGCTTTTGCGGATTTGTTGCACCTTGTGGTTAAATGGAAACCCTTCAATAAAAATATTAATTGAAAAAAAAATTCTTTGAAAGTCGTGTCACTTCAAGTGTTATTGAGGTCGTATTTTTTGTAAACTGCTTTATATTATCTTTTCTGTTGTCTTTACTTGTCTTTTGACTATATGCTATGGCATAGTCTGTTTATCTGGTACATGGGGTCAGAATAAGGTGTTGGTAATTTCAGACTGAGATGAGGAAAGATTTCTTCGCTCAAACGGTTGTGAATCTTTGGAATGATCTCCAGAGGGTTGTGGATGCTCAATTGTTGAATAGATTTATGGATGTGATAAATGTTTGGTCATTCAGGGGATCAAAGGATTTGTGAGTGGGCAGGAAAATGGAATTGAAATCCAATCGTAAACATGATCATTTTGAATGCCGGGACGAGTTTGAGGACATTTCCTATGTCCATATGTTTCTTTGCTGTAAGTACTTTGTGCTTCAATGGTTCCAGCATAAGCATAATTGTAATTAGAAAAGGAGAAGAGGCCTCAGTAGCATTAATACTTGATAAAATTACTCATATTGCTGGTCTTGCAACTTTGTAAGAATGAGGTTGGACTTCATGAGCCGTATTTTCCGCTCCGGCTCATAAAATGCAACATCCAATTTGCACATCCGACTCTTGGCTAACTCGTCCTGTGCATTTTGTCTTTTCAATGAAAGGGTGCATTCCACCTGCAGTTTGCAATTCACGATTGGGCTGCGGTCTCATTGCTCAGGGTGGAGGAGATCGTGGGAAGAGTGGTTGCTTCCCATCCTCTGTTGTATAAAAGGGCAGTAAACAGCACCAAAGGCAAATATGTGCCAGGAGACTGCCTTGCCGTGCCACTGGAGATGACCTGTCAGCCTTGCAGCGTAAGTACTGTGGAGTTTAATGTTGGCTGAAAAATTGTTTTTCTGTGTGAATAATTAATTGACTGCATTCTATTACTTAAACCAACTAAGCCAATGTGTCTTTTGAGAACCTTGCTGCACTAGTGTTTGCTGCTCAGCAAACACCACGCAACAACTCACATAGGTCTGCAAGTCACCACCGCAGCACAGTTCACCCGCTGCACTTCTCACTCCAACTCAGACCCTCTCACATCCACATCACCCATCTGTGATGAATGTCGGAATTTCAGATATATTGTATTCTATGTATTTGGCGCAGTAAGGATTAAAAACCTGAGTTAGTGTGTGTATGACTGCTACAGTCATGTTTTTTAAAAGTTCTGGTTTCGAAGACAAACACTTTGGCTACAAGGGACAATTAAAGCACCGTAAAAGTTTGAGCAAATGGAATTAGGTTTATTTTATAGAATTTACAGTGCAGAAGGAGGCCATTCGGCCCATCGAGTCTGCACCAGCTCTTGGAAAGAGCACCTCATTTAAGCCCACAACTCCACTCTATCCCCGTAGCCCCAGCTAACCTTTTTTGGACACAAAGGACAATTTATCATGGCCAATCCACCTAATCTGCACATCTTTGGACTGTGAGAGGAAACTGGCACACCTAGAGGAAACTCACGCAGACACGGGGAGAAGATGCAGACTCCGCACAAACGGTGACCCAACAGGGAATCGAACCTGGGGCCCTGGAGCAGTGAAGCAACTGTGCTAACCACTGTTCAATAGCTTCATCAGGTTCCTCAGTTGAATTGGGCCATCACCCCTTCCCATTCTCCAGCACTGATATTAGGGCATCTTATTCCGTCCCTTTCCTTGCCTAAGGCCACAGAAGCAAAAGAGGCAGCAGCAAAACGGCATATAGCCTCCAAGCAGCTGTAGCAGCATTCGGGTCTCTCTGCCTCTCCCTCCCCCTCCTGCAGCTTCTAGCAGCAGACTCTCAAAGGAAGGAAGAATCATATCAGAAAGCCACACTGACATAGGACACAGCAGAAGAGTGAAAGAGGACCCCTTTCTCCTCTCCAGGGTAACCACCCCTCTGAAGGGTGCTCACAGCCAAAGGAAGCTAAAGTGATCTTCAGCATAAAACCGAGAGCAGGACTCTGTCCTGGAAGTGTTTGACAGGCCAGACAGGCAGAAGCTGTTGTTACCTCTGTCATGGGTGTCCACAATATTTAAAGATGGCTTGAAGGCCTCACAGATGAAAAGGCTTTCAGCCCCCTTGTCTCCCACCTGGCACAGGGGGTGAACCCTGACCTAGAACGCTTCAGCTCCCAATCAAGCCCAACCTTCCTGAGGGGCGGTGTCCCTCCTCATCCCCCCATCCCAACGGGGCGCAGGAGCAACAGCTTCAGTGTCCTATTAATAAATCCCAGAATACTATGTGCTAGGGAAATTGCAAATGCACTAGTGAAAATTTACCAAAATTCACTAGACTCTGGGGTGGTCCCGGTGGATTGGAAATTAGCAAACGTGACACCACTGTTTAAAAAGGAGGTAGGCAGAGAGCGGGTAATTATAGGCCAGTGAGCTTAACTTCAGTAGTAGGGAAGATGCTGGAATCTATCATCAAGGAAGAAATAGCGAGGCATCTGGATAGAAATTGTCCCATTGGGCAGACGCAGCATGGGTTCATAAAGGGCAGGTCATGCCTAACTAATTTAGTGGAATTTTTTGAGGACATTACCAGTGCAGTAGATGAAATGAAAATGAAAATCGCTTATTGTCACAAGTAGGCTTCAATGAAGTTACTGTGAAAAGCCCCTAGTCGCCACATTCCGGCGCCTGTTCGGGGAGGCTGGTACGGGAATTGAACCGTGCTGCTGGCCTGCCTTGGTCTGCTTTATAAGCCAGTGATTTAGCCCAGTGTGCTAAAACGGGGAGCCAATGGATGTGGTACATCTGGATTTCCAGAAAGCCTTTGACAAGGTGCCACACAAAAGGTTACTGCATAAGATAAAGATGCATGGCATTAAGGGTAAAGTAGCAGCATGGATAGAGGATTGGTTAATTAATAGAAAGCAAAGAGTGGGGATTAATAGGTGTTTCTCTGGTTGGCAATCAGTAGCTAGTGGTGTCCCTTATGGATCCGTGTTAGGCCCACAATTGTTCATGATTTACATAGATGATTTGGAGTTGGGGACCAAATGCAATATGTCCAAGTTTGCAGATGACAGTAAGATAAGTGGTAAAGCGAAAAGTGCAGAGGATACTGGAAGTCTTCAGAGGGATTTGGATAGGTTAAGTGAATGGGCTAGGGTCTGGCAGATGGAATACAATGTTGACAAATGTGAGGTTATTCATTTTGGTAGGAATAACAGCAAATGGGATTATTATTTAAATGATAAAATATTAAAACATGCTCCTGTGCAGAGAGACCTGGGTGTGCTAGTGCATGAGTCACAGAAAGTTGGTTTACATGTGCAATAGGTGATTAAGAAGGCAAATGGAATTTTGTCCTTCAATGCAAGAGGGATGGAGTTTAAGACTAGGGAGGTCATGCTGCAATTGTATAAGGTGTTAGTGAGGCCACACCTGGAGTATTGTGTTCAGTTTTGGTCTCCTTACTTGAGAAAGGACATACTGGCACTGAAGGGTGTGCAGAGGAGATTCACTAGGTTAATCCCAGAGCTGAAAGGGTTGGATTACGAGGAGAGGTTGAGTAGACTGGGACTGTACTTGTTGGAATTTAGAAGGATGCGGGGGGGATCTTATAGAAACATATAAAATTATGAAGGGAATAGATAGGATAGATGCAGGCAGGTTGTTTCCATTGGCGGGTGAAAGCAGAACTAGGGGGCATTAAGGGTTATTGTGTTCGGGCCGGAAAGTTGAGCTGAGTCCACAAAAGATCAGCCATGATCTCATTGAATGGTGGAGCAGGCTCGAGGGGCCAGATGGTCTACTCCTGCTCCTAGTTCTTATGTTCTTATTAACTGCTATCTCCACCTTACTGTCACCTTGATTGATTGATTTGATTTGGCTAATTTGATTTATTGTCACATGTACCGAAGTACAGTGAAATGTATTTTTCTGCGGCCGAGGGAACGTACACAGTACGTACATAGTAGACAAAAAAGAATAATCGACAGAGTACATTGACAAATGGTACATTGACAGCAGTGATTGGTTCCAGTGCGGAACAAGGGGCCAAAGAAAGCAAATATATGAGCAAGGGCAGCATAGGGCGTCGTGAATAGTGTTATTACAGGAACAGATCAGTCCGAGGGGGAGTCGTTGAGGAGTTTGGTAGCTGTGGGGAAGAAGATGTTCCTATGTCTGGATGAGTGAGTCTTCAGACTTCTGTACTTTCTGTCTGATGGAAGGGTCTGGAAGAAGGCAATGCTGGTTGGGAGGGGTCTCTGATAATGCTGTCTACCTTTCTGAGGCAGCGGGAGGTGTAGACAGAATCAATGTGAGGGTGGCAAGCTTGTGTGATGCGTTGGGCTGAGTTCACCACACTCTGCAGCTTATTACGATCTTGGGCCGAGCAGTTGCCATAACAAGCTGTGATGCAGCCGGGTAGGGTGTTCTCTGTGGCACATCTGTAGAAGTTTGTGAGACTCGATGCAGACATGGCGAATTTCTTTAGCTTCCGTAGGAAAAAGAGACGTTGTTGGGCTTTCCTGACTGTTGCATCAACGTGAGTGGACCAGGACAGACTGTTGGTGATGGTGACCCCCAGGAATGTAAATCTATCGACCATCTCCACTTCGGAACCATTGATGCAGACGGGTGTGTGTCGTGCTACGCTTCCTGAAGTCGATTATCAGTTCCTTGGTCTTTCCAGCATTTAGAGAGAGGTTGTTTTTGGTAAACCATGCAACCAAGTGATCTCTCTCCCTTCTGTAGACCGATTCATCGTTGTTGAGATACGACCCACCACAGTCGTATCATCTGCAAACTTATGGATTGAGTTGGAGTTAAATCTTGCCACACAGTCATGTGGGGATGGGACGTTTCGGCGTGGCCAGTTCGGCGTGGCCGATTCGGCGGAGGAGTTTTTCGGCGGAGGGACGGAAATTTATTTAAAAATCTATGCTAGCGCTTCCCATTGAGAGTCTACTGGGGCGGGGGGAGAGGTCAGACCCCCGTAGACTCTCAATGGGAAGCGCTAGCATAGATTTTTAAATAAATTTAAAACCCCCATCGTGGATCTAATTAAAACAGTGTCAATTTCAGCGGCCGGAGAGGGAAGCTGCTCTCTCACTGAAGCAATTGACACTGCCGGCTGCTCTCCCTCCAATCCAACTTTTAAGTTTTAATGTTTCTGATTGGAGGGAGAGAGCAGCCGGCAGTGTCAATTTCAGCGGCCGGCTGATTGTTTCAGTGAGAGAGCAGCTTCCCTCTCCGGATCAAAGTGAGCCGGCCGCTGAAATTGACACAACTGACAGTTGGGGTCCATAAGCTCCCCCGCGGAGCACCAAACCGGGTCTGACTTTATACAGCCGGTGTTACTGAAGATATTGTGACTTTACACAATGTGTTAAGTCAGACAGCAGTGTAGATCACTGGGCAGCTGCTTCAATACTTTCAGTAACACCGGCTTTCTTTAAGAGTTTAATGTTGGTGCCTTTCTTTAAGAGACCCGGTTTGGTGCACAAACACGATATCTGAGGCGGCTGGAAGGAAAAGATACAAGAAATGGGCTGCACAAACATTTTGCGACTATAACTAATTTGACGCCGAAACGTCCCTCCGCCGAAAAATTCCTCCGTCGAATCGGCTACGCCGAACTGGCCACGCCGAACTGGCCACGCCGAAACGTACCAAACCCCAGTCATGTGTATATAGGGAGTACAGTAGAGAACTGAACACACATCCTTGCGGGGCCCCTTGCGGTGTTGAGTTCTATTGTGGGGAGGTGCTGTTGCATATCCTGACAGATTGCATTCTGTTGGTGAGGAATTCAAGGATCCAGCTGCAGAGGGAGGGGTCAAGTCCAGATTACGGAGTTTGGTTATAAGTCATGTCAGGATAATGGTGTTGAAGGCGGAGCTGTAGTCTACGAACAACAGTCTTACGTGGGATCCTGGTTGTCGAGGTGTTCGAGTATTGATTGTAGAGTCAGAGAGACAGCATCTGCTGTGGACCGGTTGCGGTGATAGGCGAACAGCAATGGATCAAGACCATTTGGGAGGCTGGCGTTGATCCATCTCATGACTAGCCGCTCGTAGCATTTCATGATAACAGACATCAGGGCCACTGGTCATAGTCGTTGAGACAGGCTGCCTTGTTCTTCTTTGGTACTGGTATTATGGTGGTCTTCTTGAAGGAGGTGGAATGAAGGAGTGAGGTGTTGAAGATGTCTGCGAATACACGTGGCAATTGATCAACACAGGCTCTGAGTGCTCGCCCAGGGACTACGTCGGGGCCGGTCGCTTTCCGCAGGTACACTTTCAAGAAGGCAGCTCTTACCTCTGAGGCTGTAATAGGGGGTATGGGTGTGTCCAAGGCTGTTGGGGCGGGTGGCACTGATGTGTTGGCTGACTGTTCAAAACGGGCACACAACCTGTTCAGTACATCGGGGAGGGATGTTCCAGTCCCAGAGATTCTGCATGAACTTGATTTGTAGCCTCTGATCTCATGTAAGCCCTGCCATAAATGCTGTGGGTTTGTGTCGTTGGCCTGGGACTCTAGTTTGATGCATGAATAAAGAACCGAGTTTTAGACCTACAGCAAAAGAAGCATAAATTCATTATACGAAGTTCACCGATGACTGCATAATGTTCAGCACCATTTATAATTCCTCAGGGCCCCGGCACTGGGTCACTGTCTGTGTGGAGTTTGCACAGTCTCCCAGTGTTTGCGTGGGTTTCACCCCCACAACCCAAAAGATGTGCAGGATAGGTGGATTGGCCATGCTAAATTGTCCCTTAATTGGAAAATACTGGGCACTCTAAATTTAAAAAAATAATAATAATAATTCCTCAGGGCGCGAATTAACCACCGCACTGCACCCGGCGTAGATCTGGATGCTGGTGAAATAGTGGGTAAGGCCAAAATCAAGAATTGCGCAGGCACGAATCAGTTTGCTATCTAACCGACGCCCGCTCCCGTTGGCGAGTTCCGGACCACGTCCAAATATGGCGAGCGTATCATTAACCCTCATTTACATTAATTTCCATCTGATTAGCTAGATTGTCTTTTGGCATCCTTGATGGCTTTCCGTATGTCATGGTCGCCAGACTTAAACTCCTCCATCCAAAGGAGTGAACCCTCTGGTTGAGCCAGGGTTTACGACACACTTACTGCTGAAGTCTGTGACGGTGGTTGTTTACTCGTCCAGGTTATAGAACATAGAACATAGAACAGTACAGCACAGAACAGGCCCTTCGGCCCTCAATGTTGTGCCGAGCCATGATCACCCTACTCAACCCACGTATCCACCCTATACCCGTAACCCAACAACCCCCCCTTAACCTTACTTTTATTCGGACACTACGGGCAATTTAGCATGGCCAATCCACCTAACCCGCACATCTTTGGACTGTGGGAGGAAACCGGAGCACCCGGAGGAAACCCACGCACACAGGGGGAGGACGTGCAGACTCCACACAGACAGTGACCCAGCCGGGAATCGAACCTGGGACCCTGGAGCTGTGAAGCATTTATGCTAACCACCATGCTACCCTGCTGCCCCTATCTGCCATGGCCTTGAATATGGACCAGTCCACAAACTCCAAACAATCGCGGAGAATGTCCTATGATGCCTCGGACCAGCACTGCATGGTTTTCTTGACTGGCTCAGCACGCTTGAGTTGTTGTTTGTGAGCCGGATGCAGGAGTACTGCCTTGTGGTCGGATTTGCCAAAGTGTGGTCGGGGAATGGAGCGGCAGGCGCCTTTGATACTCGTGTAGCAGTGGCCCAGGATGTTTGTGCCTCTGGTGGGGCAGGGGTATGTTGATGGAGTTTGGGTCGAACTTTCCTGAGGTTGGCCTGTTTGACGTCTCCAGCCACAATTGTTAGGGCTTCAGGGTGATTTGCTTCTTGGCTGTTGATGGTGGAATGAAGTTCGTGAAGTGCTTTCTTTACTTCCGCCTGGGGTGGGATCTTCATGCACATCTACACCCAGGACCCTCTGCTTCTGCAACTCTTTAAGAATTTTACCCCTTATTTTGTATTGTCTCTCCATGTTCTTCCTATCAGAATGCTGTGATTGCTCCTTCCCGGGACTGCTTTGGGATATGCCTGTCAGCGGCAAGGCTGAAATCAGAAACTTAGTTTTAGGAAGGTCATGGGTATGAAGCTATGTACTGCTATTTTATAGCAGACAAGGTAATCCTAAGCGCACTGCAGCAAGGCAGCTCTGAATTAACACAGGCATTTGGCTGATTTTGTTGCATTACAGTTTGGGTAGTAAACTTTAAAAAATATAGAATCTTCTTGAGAAAATACAGAAACAGAAATTGCGAGATGTATCCAGGGTTCAGGATTGGATAAAGTGGGTGCAAATTGAATCTGGTTTTTGAATTTTCAATTTCATTTCACGAATCAGAAATATTCATGAATGGGGAGTTAGCTTAGTCCAGCTGCCGTGCTTGCAATGAAATTTTACGTCGACAGCAATTGCCAGCTTATAAATCTTTTTTGGTTTTGGACCGTTCTTCAAATGTATAAAATATAAAAATGTTTAATTTAACACTTCAATTTTAAATGAAGGAGACATTGCCTTTATGAAAAGTAGTTTGTTTGAACTTTTCTTGTTTAGGGGTGCGGGGAATGGGTGAGGTGAGAGTGACTGCCCTTGACATCAAGGTGCCTGTCTGTCCTACCAAACACTCACAGGACAGAGCCCTGCTCTTGGTTCTATGCTGAAGGTCACTTTAGATCCCTTTAAATGTGAGCAGCCTCCAGCTTCACAGATGAAGGCTATTGCTAATAAGGAATTGGCCTTGTTAGTTGTGAAAGTGCTTCACAGCTGCAGGTTACGTTTGCTGTTTTCTGCTGCTTGTGGCTGCAAATGCCTGGAGAATTTTGTTGCTGTTTCCTTCCTTTTCTGTAGCCTGAAAGAAGGGCAGTTTTTTCCGAGACACCTGGGTCCTGGAACGTTGGGCTCAGGGGGATATATGAGCCCTGAAGGTAATCCAGTTTGAAACAAGAAGACGCTGCGGGACCTGGTGCACGACATTGATCCAAATGGGCCACCTGATGATGCCGTTGAAGAAATGCCTTGCAGAATTGCTGATGTTTTTGTTGTTGGTGTGATGAGTGCTGCATGTAACTGGCACGTCATCGTGGGTTAAACACACTGGAACTCAAGGACGTTCAACTGCATCTTGAGCGCCAGTGGAATATGTGGATGCAAGGATTTGGTTCCAGTGAGATAGGGCCGTGTGGGAGGGCCTGCACAGCCAGGGCTCCTGGATGGAGAATGGCACTGACAGGTAGAACAGGTTGCACATTGATGGACAGATAACTTCTACAACAAAGGTCTGGACATTTTAACGGATTCTCTGGCTTATCCACCATTTCTGTTGAGAAACCTATGAGGGGTGATACCATGTGTTTGTTTTGTGAAAATGAGCTGATATAGCTTTGTATTGGCACCACTTTGGAACGGTGATGTTTCCTTGTTGGACTAAGATTAGTGTGATATGTGGAATGTTATGTAGTTGATTTTCAAATCTTTGTTCCTGTTGACTGTTTAAGAAACAAAATATTCTCAAGTGGATTCTCGAGAGTACATGTGCCATGTCTCAGACAATGGTCATTGCATCACATTTCAATCAAACTTTGAAGCCTGAACACTTTACCTAACTCTAGAAGTGTCAGCACCATAGAGGCAGCAGACAACAATCAAACAGTCAAGAGTTGGGCTTCTGCACTGCGGATATCCTCGCAACCATAGGATATGTGTATGGATCAGGGGGGGGCACCTGAGCACAGTCTCCCTAATGTTCCTGGCAGGGGTTTGTGGTCTGGGGTCTGGGGGCTCCTGTTATGGCCGGGGGTGAGTGTGCAGAGCGAGGTTTTCCAGCACAACTAGCTTGGTGGATGGAACTCAGAGGGGAGGCGGGGCACGGAAGGGTGAGGGAGACTTGGGGATTTGAGAGTCCTGGAGTGGAAGCCCGAACTGATTGTTGGCCTCCTTCCTTCTCCAATTATTTACATGTATACAAAATATGGATGGTTATGTCGGTCCCGCAGAGGCTGCCCTTGTGGTACTGATGGCAGCACAGGCAGGAAGACGACGAAGAAGGCAGCAGCAGCTTCAATGCAGGGGCCGGAGGCAGGGCTCCACGTGAAGGGGGCCGCCGTACACCCCGAAGAACCGGCCACCCATCAGACCGAGGTGGAACCCAGAGGAGGATGTTAGCGACTGCCCAAGGTGTACAGGCATCATTGATATTTCGAGGAAATGACTGAAGGCATGTGCTACAGAACACTCCATCTCAACAATGAGACAGTGCGGCATCTGTACCATGTTCTCACACACCTGACAACCTTTGGAGGAGGACACCTCCTGGTGGCCGTGAAGATCACCACAGCCCTGAACCTCTATGCAACTAGTTCATTCCAAGGCTCCAGCGATGTTCGGGCCATCAGCCAGGCCCCCCTGGCTGGGTGAACCTAGAGCCGATTAGAGTGCCCCCATGAGCATTGTCCCTGAAGTTGTGCAGCCTCCTGCTTTTGCTCAGACTTCATGCCCTGCCCATCCTGGCCATCGTCCGCAAACTCCTCGGCAGACGATGTCTGCCATTCATCCCATTCCTCCAGCACGCCGCGCCTCTGCTGTGCGATGTTGTGGAGGAGCAGCAGGCTACCACGCTGTGGGAGACCCCCCCCCCCCAGCACTATTTTGCTCCCACCCCCCTGCCAGAGAAGTCCAGGTACCTGAACCTCATTTTCAGGATGTCAATGCACCGCTCGTTGACACCCTTAGTCAAGGCACGAGCGTGGTTGTAGCGGGTTTCCGGGTTGGTCTGTGGCCTCTGGATCCATGATCACAGCGGATAACCTCTGTTGCCCAGGAGCCAACCCCTCACCCAGAGGACATCTTGAAGAGGCTTGGAATCGTCCCATGTGCCAGGTGTGCCATGCTTCGTGCATGGGTATCGGGGACAGACATGCACGATGTGCAGCTCATGGTTACACACCAGCTGCACGTTCACCGAGTGGTACCGATCATAGGGGGACATGCGTTCCGTCTATCATCCCCGGAGCTGGGGCACCGCAGTGATGGCGGTGAACCTGATGGCTCGGCATCCTGGGGGGCTGAGTCCACATTAAAGCTGATATATTGTGCCAACAGGAATACAGGGCGTCCGTGAGAGCGCAGATGCAGCTGTGCACTGAGGTCTGAGAGATCCCAGATAGGTCCCCACTCAGCGTTTGCGCGTTTGGAAGGACCCAATGCCGTAAATGTTCAGAGTGACCATCCTTAACGGACACCGGGAGTGGTTCCAGGTACGCCCATGATCTGGCAGATATGCCATACGATACCCTGCTCAGTCTCAGTCTTCTCATACATGCCCTGTCTGACAGGTCCTCCAATGTCAGGCGCTGACGTTTCACACAGGGCCTGAGGCAGCACCGCCTTGCCACCTCGTTCTCAGTCTGTTGGATGGCCAGCTCTCCATCCTCACCGGCTGCCTCCTGTTCCTCTGGGCAGGCTCCACTGATGCAGGTTCCTTCCGGAGAAGCTTCTGCTCATACAGCCTCAGTGCACTCCCCAGGGTTGTGATGACGCGGATGAAGGCCACCATTCCTCTTTGGATTCCAAAGTCCATTGTCTGTAGGGGTTGAAAGTCAGATTCGTTAGCATGGTGCGTATCCCCGTGTCGAACCAGGTCCAACAGGCCACACAATGCCCCGGCCTGCACTGCAGCCCCTGCCCCTGCATGTTTGCCTCCCCCCAGCTCCTCGTCCATCCCCACACCCACCCCGGTATTCCCCCTGGCACTCTGCCCTTCACTCTGCACCCTGCGTCAGTGCTCAGCTCCGTTAGGGTCTCTAGCCCCGACACTGGTGCCTGCCAACAGGAGTACCGGTGGCTGGCGCTACCCATTCCAGCCATACACTCTGCGGCCTCTGTCTGACACCTCCTGTCAGGACTACTGTGGGCGTCCCACTTGGGTGGGCCGTGTGATGCCCCGCCTGCGGGTGCTGCCCGGCTGTCGGGGGGAGGGGGGGTGGAGTTCCAGGGTGATGGGGCGGGGCACCCCTACGGCCAGTGTCACCTTGCGCAACCATGGTGGGCAGTCAGTGGGGTGCGCAGCAAAATGGCTGCCTTGGAAGGCGCGGCAGTAGCGGTCTGTGCCAGGGCACCACCCCGATCCCAGGCATCACCCCAATGCCACTGCCCATACCCTGGTCAGCCCCCACTGCATCCCCTCCCGGCCCTGGCAGCCCCCCCCCCCCCCCCAACCCCCCACTCTGCCATGACAGTTGCTGGACTGGCGGTCCACGGAACATGTCGTACCTCCTCTCTCTCCCTCAGCAGCGCCTGATTTTGAAAACCACAAATGAATCCTGCCTCCTGGCTGAAGCGGAGTATTCCCCCGGTAATGCCGGGTCAGGTCCGTTAATGATATGCCAATGGTGTTTACGTAGAGGTGGAGTAGAATGCATTGGCAGATCGCGGCACTGATGCATGGGATTCCATTGGACGGCAGGCACCAGCCACGTTTTTCACTTCACATATGATTCTCCCCGCCACTCGCATTTTGCGATTCCGGTGTCACTGGATGGAGAATCCCGCCCCATATCTTTAACCAGTTTAACGAACATCTACCTACTTTTGAGCAGATGACATTGAGTGATGGCGAATTGACAGCCCATTTTTCTCTCCAAATTTTTATTTCTATCGACTTCACTGGAAATAAAAATCAGGAGAGATACAAAACAGGCTGCCAAATTCTCTATCACCTGTTTTAGATCATCGCATAAAGTCAACAATACTCCACCTGAGTTAACAGTTTCTCTCATGTTTTTTTAAAGGTGAACCATTCGAACAGACTGCTGAAAGATATGTGCCAAAAAGTGTTGCTATCTTGTTACAGTTGGAATATAAACTACTTGGCATGTTTCCAGAACGATGCTCCTGAAATAAATGAATTAATTTACAACTTTTATTCAATAATTTTATTCTTATAGCAGTTCACAGCTTAGTGGCCATATGCACGGGTGTAAAAATAAAAAAATAAAACTTGCTTTCAGGTGTGTTTTGAAGGATTGTTAACAATGAAAAGTGTGTGACAAAAGATTGCCCACAAAGGAATAATTGTTCCAATCCTGCCCATTTATAATTCTTGCGATTTCTGTCAGATCCCAAGATTTAAGAGTCCTCTCGCGAGATCAGGAGTCAGGCTCAGTTTTATTTGAAATTTCATCGCTTGCGGTAATTTCATGAGAGTTGACGGGCTGGATTCTCCGATTTTGAGACTAAGTGCTGCCGCCGGCACGGGAACCGTGGTGTTTTACGACAGCAAAACCAGCGCAACAGCTGCGCCGATTCAGCAACTCTGAATGGGCAAGCAACATCGCCACGTGGTTCGCAACCGGTTCCATGCAAAATGGTGTCGGACTTAGTGGGTCCGTGATTAGCGCACATGAGGCCCACACTCCCCAGCCGCACTTAAACGACCCTTCCCCCCACACACACCGTGCCAGTCAACAAGATGGCTGGAAGAAGAGCAGCGCCACGGTTGAAGGGCGAAGAGCTGGACACCCTCCTGGAGGTCTGGGAGGAGAGACGGATGACCCTGGCCCAGGAGGAAGGCCGCCAGGCATCACCGTTCACCGTGCCTGAGCACAGGTCACCGACGCGGTCAGCGCTGTGGGCAACGCCGTCCGGGCTGGCATCCAGTGCAGGAAGAAACTGCACAACCTCCTCAGGGCGGCCAGGGTGAGTAAGCAGCGCTGTGCCCCTGGCACTAAACCCCCTCCCCCCACACACCCGTAACCCGGCCCCTCCCTCCCGGGGGACTGCCGACCCCAGACTCTGCCCCACAGGCTAGAACCCATGCCAGCCGCAATTGGGCACTGATGCCATCATTTACCCAGCCTCTGGATTGCAGGCGTCAGAACATCTAACACTGTCGTTCTTTGTGTTCCGCCCCAGGACAAGGCTGCATACAACCACCGAGGGTGGGAGAAGACCGGAGGTGACCACCAGACCTGCAGCCCCTCACTATGCCAGGGCAATGGGTACTGGACGTGGTCGGCGGCCCGGAGGAAAGGGAGGTCACCGACACGGAGGTCGGCGATGGGCGAGCAAGTGAGACCCCTTGCCTGGTTGCGGATCGCCACGACACATGCGTGGGCACCACCCCCCAATCCACCCGCCACACCCCCTCGGCCCACACCCCCCTCACTCCCACACCCCCCTCACCCCCCTCACTCCCACATCCTCCTCACCCCCATCACTCCAACATCCCCCTGACCCCCATCACTCCAACATCCCCCTCACCTCCCTCACTCCCACATCCCCCTCACCCCCCTCACTTCCACATCCCCCTCACCCCCCTCACCCCCACATCCTCCTCACCCCCATCACTCCAACATCCCCCTGACCCCCATCACTCCAACATCCCCCTCACCTCCCTCACTCCCACATCCCCCTCACCCCCCTCACTTCCACATCCCCCTCACCCCCCTCACTCCCACATCCCCCTCACCCCATCACTCCCACATCCCCCTCACCCCATCACTCCCACTTCCCCCTCACCCCTTCACTCCCACATCCCCCTCACCCCATCACTCCCACTTCCCCCTCACCCCCATCACTCCCACATCCCCCTTGTCCCCCCACCCTCCAGCCCCTTCACACCCCCCCGCACCTCCCTCAGCCCATACCCCCCTCAGCCCACACACCCTCATCCCCTCATTCCCACAGCCCACTCAGCCCCCTCACTCCCACACCTCAATCACCCACATCCTTCACCCCCTTCAGCCCTCCTCCACCTCTCCCCCTCCCCGGCTCGCTGTCTCACCATACATGATGTCTTGTGTCTTACAGTACCTGCCGGGGATGGGGCTGGTCCATCCAGAGACCCCGTCCCCAGCCAGAGCCGTTGCCCCCAGACGGCCGAGCGCTGACGGGGAGAGCAGCCCGAACACCAGTTCTCCCCCCGAGACTCAGGACACCCCGGAGCTTGGGTCGGAGGAGGTCACTGACTTTCCGTCACTGCTATCTCCAACACCCTCCACAATCTCAGAGACTATCACCTCGGTTGGGCACATTAGTGAAGAGGCTCCTGGGACACTATCTGGTGCGCACCACATATTGAATCCGGTACAGCAGGTGGAGGTAGGAGCAGCCGAGGGGCCACAGTCCAAAGACGTGCAGGTTGGGTGGATTCGCCATGATAAATTGCCCTTAGTAACCAAAAAGGTTGGGAGGGGTTATTGGGTTATGGGGATAGGGTGGAAGTGAGGGCTGAATTGGACGGTGCAGAATCGATGGGCCGAATGGCCTTATTCTGCACTGTATGTTCTATGTTCTAAAGCAGAACAACAGTTTCAGATATATTTAATAGGGAAAGTGAAGAAAGGAATCACAATGGCTTTGATATATGCTAGACTGACAGACAGCTTGACAGAGGAGACAGGAACATGAAATGCTTAATATGGTTAATCTGGTGAAGTGTAAGAAAATATTTTTTAAATGATCAAGGCACTGACACATCCGCCATAGAAAAATTGACTTTAAGCCAATTAATTTTCCTCCAACTGACCATTACCATCCTAGAATAATATTAAAGTAAAAGGTAGTGGGAATTTTGAATGTGAACAAATGGTAGCTCGGGAGAAATAATGCTTCTTAAGAATTAACTACAAGATGCAGACAGGTTACCGGAGAGCTGGGGTACATTTCAAGTACATGCATAATATACTGCTTCAGTTATATGCTACCGAAAAATTAGTTGTGAGAAGAGGAATGTAAAGGGAAAGGACAGTACTACAGAAGCTGCCTACCTTGGGCTAGGCCAAGGGACAAAGGGGGGGACAGTGAAGGGAAATGAATACATTTAGTAAAGGTTGGAGTATAAGCACATAGAATTTCAGCCCATCGAGTCTGCTCCTGTTATATTACTTGGAGTAATATATGTTACTCATTTGTTTATGCCAAGATGTGCTTAACTTTGATGATGATGAATACTCAAAGTCGTCCAGTGATAACAAATAATTTATTGAGTAACTAATCAATTAACTTGTTTGTCACTGGTCAATTAACCAGCTTTGACAAAGAGTCATCGGACTCGAAACGTTAGCTCTTTTCTCTCCCTGAAGGTGCTGCCAGACCAGCTGAGATTTTCCAGCATTTTCTCTTTCTCTTTCAAATTTTCTTGTGAGTTTGATTCTTCAGTACTTTTACTAGTAGTTATATTAAACAAGATAGAATTAGATTATCTATGAATATTTATACTTGCACTCTGAGCTAACCATACACTGTTCTCTAGTCACAACACACCCGAAGAGCGCGGAAAAACAGATTGAGCTTGTATTTATACTCCCTGTTAGTGTTGCCCTCTAGTGATCTTCTGACTGTACTGACTACATATTAACCCTTCATGTATATACATATACAGAGATCACTACAGCACCAACCCTCTGAAAGGAGGACCCTACCTAGTTCCACTCCCTACCTCTACCCCTGTAACCACACCTAACCTATACATCCTTCAGCACTTGGAGTAATTTAGCATGGCCAATCTACCTAAGCCTGCACATCTTTGGACATGCTAGTCAAATGCTTTTTCACCAGTGACTCTTACAGACCCAAAGAATCTGAGATCAGCAGAATTTCCAGCAAGGCCATGGTTTTTTACAGTTAGAAGAACAGACATTGAGTCAGAGCAGATTAAGTACAGCTTCTGGTAGTCTTTATATAAGAGGAGATAACCCTGCTTCAGGTGAAAGGTTTAATAATAAACCTATATGCAGACAAGATTGGAAGTTAAACAATGTTCGACGTATGTGATTAAAGGTGCATAAATATTGTGGAAATCTGTGATTTGGGAGAGTGCTGTATTAGACAGCTGTTTCAGGAGTCTCTCTGAGATAGTGCTCTCCCTGCAGAGTGCTGTATTAGAGTAGAGTGCTGTTTCGGGGTGTCTCTGAGATAGTGCTCTTCCTGCAGAGTGCTGTATTAGAGTAGAGTGCTGTTTCGGGGTGTCTCTGAGATAGTGCTCTCCCTGCAGAGTGCTGCATTAGAGTAGAGTGCTGTTTCGGGGTGTCTCTGAGATAGTGCTCTCCCTGCAGAGTGCTGTATTAGAGTAGAGTGCTGTTTCGGGGTGTCTCTGAGATAGTGCTCTCCCTGCAGAGTGCTGTATTAGAGTAGAGTGCTGTTTCGGGGTGTCTCTGAGATAGTGCTCTCCCTGCAGAGTGCTGTATTAGAGTAGAGTGCTGTTTCGGGGTGTCTCTGAGATAGTGGTCTTACTGCAGAGTGTTATATTTGGAGTAAGTGTTCTTTCAGGGGTGTTTCTGAGGTAATGCTACTCCTGCATGCCTGAATCTTGAATAAACAATCTTCACCTGTACCTGAGTCTCCTGTGGTTAGTTCGTAGAAGTCCACAACAACCTTATTTAATCTTGCTGCTATATTCTTGTAGAAACTCGTATGTTGGCAGTCTACTGAATGTTTTCTTTTCTGGTTTGCCCTGTAACTTTGTTGGAAGAATGATGGAAACCCCATTTGTGTGTCTATGTGGGGTTTCCCTTGAGCTTGCACCAAGGTTATGATGGCAGTCAGAACAAGCCCCAAGAAATTCCCACAATAAACTCAGCATTCAACGCATTAAACACTTGAAGCCAATTACCTTAAATCTTAAGTAAAACAGTGTGGGTTTGAAAGTGGCTTTAGCTCTGGGATGAGATGGTGTCTTGCAATGCAGTCAAACCTGAATTATATAGATTTAAGTACTTTGTACCATTTTTAGTAGGAAACATCAGATTGCCTGCTATTTATTTGAAAATAAAGCAATCTTGTTCTGAATGAATGGTGGGTTTCTGTGTGATTTGACCTGAGATGATATTGGGATTTATTTCATTGCAAGTTAGGGCATCTTTGTGTGCAGCAATTCTATGTAATCTATATGCTCGGCTATTTTCCCTCACAATTCACTGAGCTACAAGTCTATCTAATGTCTGACTCAATTATTTGATTCAACTGTGGTACAAGTGGTGTGCTGGAATAGACCTGCAGTTTGAATCAAATGAATATAGATGCAGCTGCTTGGCTCAGTAAGGTACAAAACTTTCTTAAGGCATGACTTTAGTCTCTCTTCTGGGTGAAGTAAGTGGCAGGCTTATAAATGTATGCAAATCAGGCTGAGTAAAACATACCTGTGATTGGTTCGAAAGGGATTATTAGAAGCTAAATTTAAAGGAGCGCAAACCTTGAAGCACTCAGTATCTGCTGGCTGCTGAGTTTGGGATTTCAACAGGAAAATTTGTCTTGGAGATAAAATCTATTTAACATTTTTTCTACTTAAATACTCTCATTAAGCAAGTGAAGTGTGCCATGTTGCCACTTTCCTGTACAACAACACAGATTATACATCACAAAAGTGCTTAATTGACTGTAAAACATTTGGGATGTCCTGAGGTTGTGAAAAATGCGATCCAAAAGCAAGCTGTTTTTTTTTTTTCGTTTTACTTTGATTTGCCTGCATGAAGAGGAAGAGGACGACAAACGGGAGCAACGGCAATAGCAGGCTGCCCTGCCATACAAAAGAGCAGTTGGGTCTTTTAGGAAACTGCAGGTGAGATGGGACTGCTCTGAGAAGGATTTACCCAGAGCTAAAAGGATCTGACCCGGATTTGTCCGGAGAGCACCGCATGAGGAGGTGACACTACCCAGATCTCTGCAGTTTCCTTTCACAATACCTATTGTCTGCTGGGCCATATCACCATGCTTTGGAGGTCATGAATTCGCCACTGTCCTTAACTTAAAGTTGAAAATGCTGGAAATAGTCAGCATGTCAAGCAGCATCTTTGGAGAGAGAAACAAAGTTGATGACTTTACATCAGAACTGACCATTGACCTTAAATGTTATCTTTGTTGTTTTGCCTAAGAGATGCTGTCTTACTTTCTCAGAATTTCAAGCTTTTTCTGTTTTTCTTTCAGATTTTCAGCATCTGCAGTATTTGCTTCAAACCTGAACTTTTTTTGCCTCAAGCTCTTTGCAGTGTGCTTCATGGATATCTTCTGCATTTCTGCGTCTGATATTTATACATTCATCAAGTATGTCATCAATGCCTTCTTGTGGATCACTTTCTTCATACACAAGGGATCATAGGTTATCCACACACATTTATTAGAGTACTTGGAAGTCAACCAGGGGCATTTATTAACAGGAAAGTGCAGAGTTCAACGGTTTGATTGATCTGTGTTTGATCACACTATTCTGTACTCTAATCTACGTGACTGTTCTTGATTGCTTAAGCCTGTGGTTAAGAAAGCTGAGAAAATTCCAAAATTGGTAGCAATGATTGTTGAGGAAAATTTAACTTTATCAGCTCCAGAACTAGTTCTTTTTTCACCAGGAGATTCTACAGATTCCTGGGAGTGATGGATTTCAGAGTTCAAGACCTACTTACTCCCATGGGATGGACAGTTTGGATGTCGGAGTGATCCATAAAAAGGCAGTACTTGTACATCATCTTGGAGCAGTAAGCCATTGCATATTTGAGCAGCTCACATAAGATATGTCTACATTTGATAAGGCGGCAAATGGTCTTGAAAAATACTTCAGGCCAAAGAATAATGTCATGATTGAACAACATACATTCCATCAGTGATCCCAGGGAAATGGTGAGCCCATCAATCACTGCATGGCAGCATTGCAGCAATTTGTTTCTACATTTCGATTTGGTACACTAAGTAATATACTAATTTGTGACCAATTAATTGAAAAGATTTCAATTCCACGATTTAGGGAACGTCTCCGAATGGAGGGTTATAAGTTAATTTTGGAAAAAGCCACAATGTTGGCAGTGGGAAATCAAATCTACCATTTTATATTTGGACAGATTACAGAGGAATGCACCCTTAGCTTCAGAGTTGCAGACACATGGTTCGACCCCGGCCTGGATACCTGTCTGTATAGAATTCACACATTTTCCCATGTTTGTATGCGTCTTACCCCCACAACCCAAAATGATGTGCAGCGTAGGTGGATTGGCCAGACTAAATTGTCCCTTAATTGGAAAAAAAAGAATTGTGTATTCTAGATTTATTTTTTTAAAAGAGTTGCAGATAAGCTTGCTCAACCAACACAAATGCATGGGATAGGGACAAACAAATCTCAGCAACCTTATCAACACGTGCCCCATCACAGTCGGTTGTGTTAAAAGATGTGCCCAAATTGTGGAAATGCCCATTGAGTCACAACACCTTGTCCAGCTCGACAGAAAGTGTGCAATTCATTAAGTAAGTGGAACCATTTTGCAAAGCGGCACAGGTTGTTGAAGAAGACTTCATCGATTCAACACGTGACAGGCTCTCTTCCTGAGAGTGACGTATGACATATTCATAACTTCACAAAAGGGAAAGCATCAGTTCATTAAGGACTGCTCATTCGAGACTGTGGGAAAATCAGGATCGCTGCTTATTAATGTTGACGCAAAAGTATCTATATTGAGTGAGAAATTCTACCATCAGTATTTTTCGCAGTTCTCTCTCACTCCCGTGACAGACACTGGATTGCAAGGAATGCAAACCAACTGTTTTTATAGGAAAATAAGGGTATTTGGCTTATGGATGTTGTTAGGAAAGTTACTAAGGGTTATCTATAAGAGTACTGTATCTTTGGGGGGGGGATCAGTTATGGTAGCTGATGAAATGTTTTTCATGTGTGTTTATAAAATGTTAACTAGATTCATAGAATAAACATTGTTCTGTTCAAAAATACTTTAGTTCTCTGTTGCATCACACCTGTAAAGTGGGCCCTTGTGCTCCTCATAACCAAAATCTATTAAAAGTTGTAGCTAAGGTGAACTCCCTCATATACTTTGGTGTTCTCGAACCCCTGGTCCATAATACTACACAAACCCATCAGAAGTACTTATTCATGGATTTTCAACAATTTATGATATTGTGTTAATTTAATTTCATTCAGGACTCTGAGTCTAGAACAAAACTACATCTTTTAATCCTTTTCCATGTTTTCCCTTTGTAAACCATTAAGTGCTTTCAAACACTTTCAGCATGAGCAACGTTATACCAGTCACATTGAACCATTCAGTCATCTGCGTTGACAGGTGTCACGTAGGGATTTGGTGCACAACTATTTCACTGGATTCTTGTTAGTACAACACATATCCATGCTGGTTTTCTTAATTTTAACTACTGTGACGTTATTGGCTAACATTGATTAAAAACTACTGAACTGCATGTCGTTGCAAAGCAAGGAGGTATTCTGTTAGCAACTACTCCTCTATTGATGATTAAGGCTCAATTTTCTCAAGAAGCAAAACAGCTCCTGCAGCAGTGCAATTAGTGCAAATATCACAGGAATTATTGAGCAGTTTGGGTGTGCAATCAGTCTTTGCCAATCAACCAAATTGGGAAAACACAGTAACAAACTAGGTAATAGCTCACCTGGTGTATTTTCAATTGAGCAGGGTGTAAAACAGGTTGCTGCTTTTCCTTCCTCTACCCCAGAAGATCAATTTGATCTATTAGCCTTCTATCTTTTATTCTCCATTTGTCAGCCATGTGTGGTTTAAAACAGCCTTTACACACTATTGAAATCATTCAGTTAAGTTGCCAATATTGAAAATTGGCATTTCTCAACAAACTGAGTCACAGCTTTAAATAACCTGGTTTATATTTCTCTAATGGATAAATAAAACAATAAATAAAATTAAACCTCATCAACAAAATTCTGCCCTCATAGCCCGGTTCACTGTCCGTGTGGAGTTGGCACATTGCCCCCGTGTCTGCGTGGGTCTCACCCCCACAACCCAAAGATATGCAGGGTAGGTGGGTGGGCCATGCAAAATTGCCCCTTAATTGGAAAAGAATTGTCAAAAATTTGGCAAAGGAATTCGAACGAGCTCTTTGCTCAAGTAAAAATATAATCTCAGTAGGATCAACTGAGGTTTTTGTGAATATTGGACACTCAAAACATATAAAACATTTAACCAAATTTGCATCTCTCTTCACTAAATAATTCTGAAATATATTTATATTTTACTAAATGTTACTTTAAATTTACCGCAGCCCTCAAATCCTTGTTTGTAATGGTGTGTTAAGAGCACATTGGCAACATAACGCAAAGCGTTGTAATAGTTGGTGGGATCTGGTTCTGGCATATTCCATTCATCTGCTAACTAACCTCTTCAACAGTATTGTTATGGGCCAGGGTTCAGAGAACCCCAAAGTGTATCATGGAGTTCACCTGACCCACAACTTTTAATAGATTGTGGTATGGGGAGCACATGGCCCATTCTACAGGTGTGGAGCAGAAATGGAAAAGTATTTTTTAAAGCAAAACAATGTTTACTCTATGAACTCAAGTTAATCTTTTGAAAACATACAGTGAACATCTTAGCAACCATTAATTCAAATACAACTCCCAAAGAATACAACACTAAGTAATCCTTAATAACTTCCCAAGAAATATCCAGACAAAAGAAACATCTTTTAACAGAAGCACATTAGGTTTACATTCACTACTGAGAACATTTATAATTCTGAATTTACCAAATGATCAAGAAATAGTCTTTTCATGGCAGAGAGATCAACAGTACCGCTGCTCCGCCTGGCTTCAGCTCCCACACTGAAAACGAAACTAAAACACACCCTGCCGCAAACAGCCTAAAACGAAAGTAAAAAGCTGACAGACAGCCCAGCTCCACCCACACTCTGACATCACTGCAGTAATATGAGCAGCCAAACATTTCTTAAAGCGGCATTCTCATGACAGTATGCACATGCAAATGTGCTGGATGGCTTCAGGAGCCAGAACTCCTGTTATGCCTCCTAAACTTCTTCAGCAACACATTGTTGTCAGACTAGCAGAAATAGATTTTGTCCTTCCCTTGCTCCTCTCCTCCTCATCATCATCTTTCTTCTGATTGTCTTGCATGCATCCTTCACTCCCCCCATATCCCTCCGCACCCCCACACCCCCCCCCCCCACCCACCCCCCCCCCCCCCCCCCCCCCCCCGTCCCCCCACCGCCCCATTGCTGTGATATAAGAAAGGAGAGAATAAACTCAGGATTTCTTTGGGTAATAGAAAAAAACAACGTCATTTCTTTGTTGAAGTCCAGAACAAGGGCTCATCATAATATGATCATACTTTAGCTTTTCTCTCCTGGTATATATTTTAAAGTTTTTCCTTCACCTGTAATGCCAATATCATAGGGCTGGGTTCTCCGATTCTGGGGCTATGTCCCCACGCCAGCATGGGAACAGTAGCGTTTTACGCCAGAACAAATGGCGCAAAACTGCCACCGATTCCCCGTTTTTCTGGGGGCTATGAGGACGGCAGTGTAAAGCACCTGGCTCTAGCTGCTGATACACCCTAGAGAATTGCTGGATCCGTGGCCGCGCATGTGCATGGTGGCGGCCTGCAGCAGCCACGCTGTGCTACATGGCGCTGGCCGCTCACGGACCCGGCCCGCAAAATAGTCTTCCCTTTCGGCCGGCTCGCTCCCCCGGATCACCCCCCACAGTACCCCCAGCCCCAAATAATGTCCCCCCTGCCTGCGGATCGGCCCTCCCCCGACTGTGGCGGTGCTGGACTGAGTCCGCAGCCACCATGCCGAGTTCCCGACGGGTGAGACCACATGTGTCCCATGCCGTCAGGAAATAGGCCGGTTGGGGGGCGGAGCATCGGGGGGCAAGCCTCAGGCAAAGTGCCGAGGATGTTGATACGTGGCACAGCATACTCCTATGCTGCTTTGGAGGGGCGGAGCATTGCGAAAGCGACGCAGGCCCAGATTTGGTTGGAACTCAGATTTATCGTATCCGCTCAGACCATGATCCTAGCCTGGTTCAAGTAGAGCCCATCTCAATCATATAGTTCCTTCCAGTCCGAAGGCTTGTGGTTGTGTCCCATAAAATGGAACCCCACACCAATCCTGCAATCATATGTTCACCTCTCCAATCTTCGAATCCCTGTACTGATTTGGGTGATAATCCAGAATTTATATAATTGAAGTCCTGTTCTTTAATTTAGCTGCTAGTTTTTATACTATCAAAACAGAACTTCTTGCCTACTTTTCCCTATGTTGTTGGTCCCAGTATGCATGACTCATTTTCCCAATATCCTTTCAGGCTGATTCAAGGTGTCCCTCAAGCTGACACCAGGTAGGTAACACACCATGTGGGACTGCCAATCCTTCTTACAAAGGATGCATGGTTCCATACAAGGCACCACATTACACTTCCCCTCTTCTACCTCCTCACTTTTGGGCAGCCAACTGTTCCAAGGATCAACTTCTGTGGTTCCTCATTCTCTATCTCAACCGGGTTAATTTACTCTGCATGTTATTGGTCATATCAACCCGATTATGAACTATTAAGAACCTGCACCTCTTTACAAACTCCAAGAGAAGTCTGGAGCAAACTGTCCAGTTACTGTTCTCCTCTTTTCTAAGAATATAAGAGCACAAGAACTAGGAGCAGGAGTGGGCCATCTGGCCCCTCGAGCCTGCTCTGCCGTTCAATAAGATTGTGGTGATCTCTGTGTGGCCTCAGCTCCACTTACCCACCTGCTCACCATAACCCTTAATTCCTATACTGTGCAAAAACATATCTATCTTTGCCTTATAAACATTCTCCTCTGTCATGTTGTCTCCAACTTGACCTTCTGCTCAATGAATCTGTGCCAGAGATTCAAGATACAAACATTTGCTGCAAGTGTGTTTGCTTAGGACAGTCTCACAGTTCAAAAACTCCTACAGACTGCAGGCCAGACATACAACCCATTCTGCCATATATTAATCTGGATTATTTATGTTATTTATATCTACATTTTAGTTTGCTGTAAACTTTTTCGACAGTGTAATATGCACAAACACTAAATACTGGGAGAAACATATTAAGTATTTAATGCCTTAAGCTTACATGAAGCACTGCATATATCACAGGAAGAAAATTAGTACCCGCTTCCCTCTCCGACAAATTTCTACTTTAAACAAATTCCTGACTTTTGCACTCTATTCGCACTCCATTTGTTCTGCAATCATTCATTTTTGAAAAATCTCTAACATTAAATATGTAGGGCGTGATTTAACAGCCACCCCACTGCGGCCTCCGGAAACCCCAACCGATTTCTGGGAAGCACGGTAGCATGGTGGTTAGCATAAATGCTTCACAGCTCCAGGGTCCCAGGTTCGATTCCGGCTTGGGTCACTGTCTGTGTGGAGTCTGCACGTCCTCCCCGTGTGTGCGTGGGTTTCCTCCGGGTGCTCCGGTTTCCTCCCACAGTCCAAAGATGTGCGGGTTAGGTGGATTGGCCATGCTAAATTGCCCGTAGTGTAAGGTTAATGGGGGGATTGTTGGGTTACGGGTATAGGGTGGATACGTGGGTTTGAGTAGGGTGATCATTGCTCGGCACAACATCGAGGGCCGAAGGGCCTGTTCTGTGCTGTACTGTTCTATGTTCTATGTTAAGGGGTCCTCGAGCCCCCTCCTCACCCCACCTCATAAGGGCAGGTCACCCAGGCCCAATCCCTTGCATGAGCAACTTGGCACCTGGGCATCTCGGTACTGCCAGCCTGGAACCCTGGAAGTGCCCCAGCTAACCTGGCAGTGCCACCCAGACACCCTGGAAGTGCCTGGGTGGCACAGTTGGGTTACCTAGGTGGCACTGCCACGTTGCCAGGCTGGAAGTGCCAAGGTGCCCAGTTGCCAGCAGAAGTGCCAGTGTGCCAACCTACCCAGAGCCCGACCACCCAGGGACCTCTAATAGCCTGGGAAACCACCTAGGTACCGTTTTGCCTGCTCTATATTTGTGTGGATCAGTGCTAAACGGAGCCATGGCGAGGTCTTCCAGCCATGGGTGTTCAATCCAGGGTCTAATGGCTCATTTAAATGTTAACCTGGATCTCACTGAGCGAGGGTGAGATCCAAATCGCAATGTCACGCGAGGTCACGTTAGATCTCGCAAGGCTTTCCAAGCAACGCAAATCTTGTGAGAGGCCTCTCATGAGATTTAATGGCCTTGTCCCTTAACCGAGGTGCAATGAGGCCGTTCGCTTGCGCCCGAAGGATTTTTATAAAAGCTAATTTCCTGAGCCATATGTGGTCAAACCGCTGTGTTGTATTGTGCTGCCACAGTATTACGTGTTGTACAGTATTGCCACTATGTTACATGTTGTACGGTTTTGGCTCTGCCCGTGGCTCCCCCCCCTAGGGCCTGGGTATATAAGCTGCCGACCTTTCACACTGCCTCATTCTGGAACACACTGCCAGTTCTGTTGTAAGTCAATTAAAGCCATTGTTAATTCACTCTGCGTTCTCCGTCTTAATTGATGGCATATCTATTTAATTGACTTACATTAAATCAAAGAGCTGTTTAACATGGATCCGGGTCTCAAACCGGACCTCCTGCAGTTCGACCCCCAATCATCCGACACCGATGTATTCTTCGCACACTGACTTCGCTGCCTAGAATCCTTCATCAATTCTGCCGCCGTCGCCGTCTCCGAGGGACACAAGCTGCGAGTCCTCATCTCCCGGGTGAGCCCGCAAATTTTTCTCATCTTCTGGGACGCGGCCTCGTTTGATGAAGCCATTACTCTCTTGAAAGGACGGTATGTGAAGCAGGTTAACGGACTGTTCACCAGGCACCTCCTTGCCACACGGCATCAGCGCCCTGGAGAGTCGCTGGCAGAATTTCTGCGCATTTGCGGGTGCTCAGTGGGGTCTGCAACTGCGAGGCGGTGTCGGCAGCTAAGCACACTGAACTCCTGATCCGGGACACTTATGTTGCCGGCATTGACTCAGACTGCATTCGCCAGCACCAGCTGGAGAGGGAGACACTCGACCTCCAGGAAACGGTGCAGCTTGCTGAATCGCTGGAGGTGGCCTTGTGTAACATGGGTACCTATGCCTCCGACCACGTGGCACCCTTGGGGACGCGGGGGCCGCCATCTTCGACGCCACGCACCACGTGCGACCCGCGGGGTCCGCCATCTTCGACGCGGTCCGCCATCTTTGACGCCACCCGCCACGTGTGACCCGCGGGGGCCACCATCTCTGACGCCATTTTTGAAGTCCACCGCCGCATCTTCAATGCCATTTTTTAAACCCACCGCCACAACGCCGCGCCATTTTTGAAATCCACTGCCACCTTCCGGAACCTCGGCTCGCCCATCCGTCAGCTGGCCTCCGCTCTCTCGACTGGCCCGCCTGCTATCTGAAGCCCACCCGCCGTCCGAAGCCAGCCCGCCATCTGGTGGCCGCCTCCATCACCCTGGACCAGTCTAAGCCTCGCGGCCTCGCTAAATCTATGATGGCGGTCCGGATCAACGGCCACGAGATGGCCTGCCTTTTTGATTCAGGGAGCACAGACAGCTTCATACACGGTACGGCACTACTCCCTTCCCGTTTTACCCGCAACCCAGAAAATCTGCCTGGCCTCTGGGTCACATACCGTGCAAATCCGTGGGTACTGTGTCGTGACCTTCATGGTACGGGGCTTATCTTTCAAAATTTTAAGCTCTTTGTCCTCCCACATCTCTGCGCAGCAATTCTTCTGGCTCTCGACTTCCAGTGCAACCTCCAGAGTATCACCCTGAAGTTCGATGGACCCCTCTCACCGTCTGTAACCTCTCGACCCTTAGGGTCACTCCTCCCTCGCTCTTCGCCAACCTCACCCCAGACTGTAAGCCCGTCACCTCTAAGAGCAGATGATAAAGTGCTCGGGACATGACCTTCATCAAGTCGGAGGTTCAGCGATTCCTGAAAGAAGAGATCATAGAGGCTAGTAACAGCCCCTGGAGAGCTCAGGTAGTGGTCGTCAAGTCTGGGGAGAAACACCGGATGGTCATCGACTAGTCAGACCATTAACTGGTACACGCAGCTCAATGTGTACCCCCTTCCCCGCATATCTGACATGGTCAATCAGATTGCGCATTACCGGGTCTTCGCCACCGTGGACCTGAAGTCCGCGTACCACCAGCTCCTTATCCGCCCGGAGGACCGCCAGTACACTGCCTTTGAGGCAGATGGCCGCCTCTACAACTTTCTCCGGGTTCCCTTCAGCATCACCAATGGGGTCTCGGACTTCCAACAGCGATGGACCGAATGGTGGACCAGTACGGGCTGCGGGCTACATACTCGTACTTAGATAATGTCACCATCTGCGGCCATGATCAGCAGGACCACAATGCTAACCTCAAGAAATTCCTCTACACTGCCCAGCTCCTTAACCTGACCAACAACAAGGAGAAGTTTGTTTTCCGCACAACCCGGCCAGCCATCCTCTGCTATGTCGTGGAAAACGGAGTCCGAGGGCCCGACTCCGACCGCATGCGCCCGCTCACAGACCTTTCCCTTCAAACGATGCCTAGGGCTTTTCTCCTACTGTGCCCAGTGGATCCCCAACTATGCGGACAAAGCCCGCCCACTTATTAAAACCACTACATTTCCCCAACGGCTGAGGCCCGCTCGGCCTTCGGCTGCATCAAGGCCGATATCACTAAGGCCGCCATGCATGCGGTGGACGAGTCCATCCCCTTCCAGGTCGAGAGCAATGTTTCAGACGTTGCCCTGGCTGCTACCCTCAACCAGGCAGGCAGGCCAGTGGCCTTCTTCTCTCGAACCCTCAATGCTTCCGAGATGTCGAGAAGGAAGCACAAGCTATCGTGGAAGGTGTACGGCATTGGAGGCACTACCTAACTGGTAGGAGGTTTAACCTCATCACCGACCAACGGTCGGTAGCCTTTATGTTTGACAACGCACAACGGGGAAAAATCAAAAACGATAAGATACTGAGGTGGAGGATCGAACTCTCCACCTACAGTTATGATATCCAGTATTGTCCTGGGAAGCTTAATGAGCCCCCAGATGCCCTTTCCCACGGTACTTGTGCCAGCGCACAAGTAGACCGACTGCGGGCCCTCCACAATGGCCTCTGTCACCCAGGGGTCACCCGGCTTTTCCATTATATCAAGGCCTGCAACCTGCCTTACTCCATTGAGGAGGTCAGAGCCATGACCAGGGACTGCCAGGTCAGCGCAGAGTGCAAACAGCACTTCTATCGGCCAGACAGAGCACGCCTGATAAGGGCCTCACGCCCCTTTGAACGCCTCAGCATGGATTTCAAAGGGCCCCTCCCCTCCACTGACCATAACATGCACTTCCTCAACATCCTTCACGATTACTCACGCTTCCCTTTCGCCATCCCATGCCCTGACATGACCTCTGCCACAGTCATTAAGGCCCTGAGCAGTGTCTTCACCTTGTTCGGTTTCCCCACTTACATCCATAGCGATTGGGGTTCCTCCTTCATGAGTGCTGAGCTGCGTCAGTTCCTGCTTAGCAAGGGCATCACCTCAAGCAGGACTACCAGCTACAATCCCCGGTGGAACGGACAGGTGGAGAGGGAGATCACGACAGTCTGGAAGGCCGTCCTTCTTGCCCTATGGTCCAGAGGTCTCCCAGTCTCCCGCTGGCAGGAGGTCCTTCCCGAGGCACTCCAATCCATCTGGTTGCTTCTCTGCACCGCTACTAATGTGACCCCCCACGTGAGGATGTTTGCCTTCCCCAGAAGGTCCACCTCGGGGGTTTCGCTCCCGACCTGGCTGACGGTTCCGGGGCCCATCCTCCTCCTACGGCATGTGAGGACTCATAAGTCGGATCCTCTGGTCGAGAGGGTTCTTCTTCTCCATGCGAATCCCCAGTGCGCCTACGTGGCTCACCATGACGGGCGAGAGGACACAGTCTCCCTTCGAGATTTGGCACCCGCAGATTCCCCAGTGACTGTCACCGACGCTCCCGACCCTATTCCTCCCCTCTCTACTACTACTCGACCCGACCTTCGAGATTTGGCACCCGTAGGTTCCCTAGCGACTGTCACCGGCGTTCCCGACCCTATTCCTCCCCTCTCTGCTACTACTCAACCCGACCCTATACTCCCTTCCCCCGTTGCTGCCCACAGAAGCTGTCTTGCTCCCGGACATGCCGGCCTCAACGCTTCTGCCGACTATGATGCCCAGACCACTGCCGGAACTGAGGCGGTCACAGCGGACAATCAAAGCCCCTGTCAGGCTCAATCTTTGACGGAACTTGTTCACTTCACCCCCGCCGGATTTTTTTTTTAAACAGCTGGTGAATGTGGTCAAACCGCTGTGTTGTATTGTCCTGCCACAGTATTACGTGTTGTACAGTATTGCCACTATGTTACATGTTGTACGGTTTTGGCTCTGCCCGTGGCTCCCCCCCCTAGGGCCTGGGTATATAAGCTGCCGACCTTTCACACTGCCTCATTCTGGGGCACACTGCCAGTTCTGTTGTAAGTCAATTAAAGCCATTGTTAATTCACTCTGCGTTCTCCGTCTTAATTGATGGTTTATCACCATAGAAGTTGCTTGTTGGCAATAATTAAAACTTACTATGCTGTTAAAAATTCACTTGCACTTGAAAGCGTATGCCCGAAATTTTTCTGGTATGTTTACTACGTATTCAGTGGATAAGTGTTGCAACTTCACTTCTTTGTGTGGTTCAATGTTCAGTCTCTCAATTAGGTAATTATATAGTACAGTTATGGAGGAGTAAGGCAACTCAGACAGCTATGTCCTGATTCCCATGTTCAGATGTACATGAATTGATGCCCGAAGCTGCTGTCTGATTTACTTCTTAATCATGGTGAGCACAGATGGCCTCACTCTTGTGTGTCCCACGAAATCTGAACTATGAAATGTTGCTTTCTTCCATTTTCAGATATGCTGTAATTTTTTCCCTCATCATCTGAATCACATTTGTTTGCCTCTGAATGAAAACATTCTGGGTAATCCCTCAGAAGTATTACCTAATGTGTATTGTTTCATGGCTAGGAGTAGCATACTATTTGCATACTGCTGGAAAAATAGTCCTAATAATTCTGAAACACCTTAAGATTTTTAAAAATGTTTTTACTGTGCTTCTATATTTTAGATCCAACAATTTATAAATTACAAAACCGTGCAAAAACCAACACATATATTCACCAGCGGCCATCTTCACAACAACTGTGGCCTAACCCCTCCTTTAGTCAGCATCCATATTTTACATTACCCAATATGACCAAAACACATATTTACAGGCATTTATATACATTTGGTTTGGGTCTTAGCTTGTCCTCGGACCAGTCCCTTGTGGCTTTGTCCCTCCTGCTTCTCCCTCGCATTCCTTTTAGTGCGCCTTCGTTTCCCCCCCCCCCCCCCCCCCCCTCCCCCTCCTCCCCCCTCCACCTCTCTCCCGTTACTCCACTGGTTGCTGGCTATGAACAGGTGGTGAAACAAGGTGGTGAATGGCTTGCATGTCCTGTGGAAGCCTTCTGCCAACCCGTGGATGGCGAATTTTATGTTTTCGGTCTGAGAAATTCCGCCACGTCAGGCAGCCAGTCTGCAGCCTTGGGTGAGTTCTGCTCATCGCCAGCCGAGCGATCAGGGAGGCAAAGATAAGGGCGTCACCCCCTCTTCCCATGAAGAATTCCGGTTGATCTGATATCACGAAGACTGCTACTTTTGTGAAGGCCAAGAAGGTGTGGGTATCTGGGCCTCCCTGGCACTGTTCGCATTTGTCCTCAACCTCCAGGAAGAACCCATCCATCCGCATTCTAGTTACGTGTGCACGTGGAGGTGAAAGCAAATTACTGCGGATGCTGGAATCTGAAACAAAAACAGAGAGTATTGGACAATCTCAGCAGGTCTGACAGCATCTGTGGAGAGAAAAGGGGGCTAACGTTTTGAGTCTGGGTGACTCTTTGTCAAAACTCATATCAAAGCTTTGTTAAAGCTTTATTAAAGCATCTCATGGAGGTGAAGTTTTCCCGGTGTAGTGCCTCGATCCAGAGTCCTCCCCTTATCTCTATGCGGAAGAGTGGTTGTGACTAGAGCTCGGACTGATGTCCCTCTGCAGGAACCCCTCCTCCATTCTCACCCACTTGGCTCCCGGTTCCTTGATCCATTCCCATACTCTTTCTGCAGTGGCCGCCCAGAGGTACGACTGCAGGTTCAGAAGAGCCAGGCCTCTCACATTTCTTTGACAAACAGTCACCTGGACTCGAAACGTTAGCTCTTTTCTCTCCCTATAGATGCTGCCAGACCTGCGGAGAATTTCCAATATTTTCTCTTTTGGTTTCTGTGGTGAATGTGTAACCACTATAATTCACACTGTACATTACTGTGTCCCTGTGAGCCGTTGCGCGGCTCTGCCCACAGGGGGAGATGAGGAGCATGTACAGGGCTTAGCCCTAGGCTCCGCCCCCTTTAGGGAGTATAAGTGCTGCGGTCCTGCGAGTCCGCCTTCAGTTCAGCACAGTCGCAGGCAGGCTCAGTTGTAAGCCGATTAAAGCCACAGTTTACTCCAACTCGTGTCTCAGAGTGAATTGATGGTCGCATCAGTTTCAGATTCCGGCATGCACAGTAATTTGCTTTTCTCCCACATTCCTCTTGTTTGCAGGACCTTCTTTTGAATTCTCGTACTCTTCCCCCGCCCCTCCCCCCACACAAATGCCATGATTAGCTTGTCGACTATGTTGAAATAGGCCTTGGGTATGTAGATCGGGAGGGATCTGAACAGGTAGAGGAATCTGGGCAAAATATTCATTTTGATCGTTTGTATCCTCCCTGAGAGGGAGAGTGGGAGCGAGCCCTACCTCTGCATGTCCTTTTTAACTTCCTCCACCAGACTTGGCAGGTTCCATTTATGAACCTGTGTCCAGTCGTGGGCTATTTGGATCTCCAGGTAGTGTAATTTAGTCTGGGCTTGTTTAAACAGCAGTCCCCCCAGATCCCTCCCTCTCCCCCTGCAGGTTCACAGGGAAGATCTCGCTCTTGCTCAGGTTAAACTTGTAACCTGAGAACGCACCAAACACCTTTTGGAGTTTCATTATCCCTTCTATGCTGCTCCGGGGATTTGAGATGTAGAGAAGGCCATCCGCAAAGAGTGAGACGCTATGCACCCTGTCCCCCCTCTGGTAACCTCTCCACCCCCTCGCCATTCGGAGGGCAATCGCCAGTGGCTCGATTGCCAGAGCAAACAGCACCGGCTACAGTGGGCATCCCTGAATCGTGCAGCTGGTGGTGTTTGTCCATGGGAGCGCAGTACAGCAGGAGGGGAACCCTGGCCCAAACCCAACCCATACCTCTATGAGATACTTCAATTCAACTCTGTCGAAGGCCTTTTCTGTGTCCAGGGAGATGATCACTTCTGGTGTTCTCTCCCCAGGATGGGGTCATTATCATGTTCAGCAGGCGCCTGATGTTTAACATTAGCTGCCTACCTTTGACAAAGCCCGTCTGGTTCTCCATGACTACCTCTGGCAGACAGCCCTCCAGCCACCTCGCCAGGGCCTTTGCTAGGGTCTTTGAGTTTGTGTTAAATAGCGAGACTGGCCTGTAGGATCCCCATTCCATCAGGATGCTGTCCTTTTAGGGTATGAGCGATATTGAGGCTTGGGCCAGTGTTGGTGGCAGAGTGTCCCTTACCAGTGAGTCTGCAAAAATCTCCCGAAGTGGGGGGGCCAATGCTGGCGCAAATATTTTGTAGAAGTCAGCCAGGAATCCATCTATCCCTGGCGCCTATCCTGCCTGCATGGAGTTAATACTCTCCACGACCTCCCCGATTTAGGACTGGATCTGTCCGTCTGTGGGTCCTGTGCGCAGTCGGCTCTCAGACTTTTCAGGTGGGCGAAGGCTCTGGATCTTTTCACTTTGCCGTTGAGTCCCTTGATGTTCCAGGTGACTATCCTGATGGGGGTTTCTGACCCCCCCCCTTTCCTGCGGGGTCAACCATACTGACCTCATGGAGGCCCCCTGCACCCCGGAGTTTCCCTTTGCTTTGGGGTCCACCAAGATGGCCGCTCTTTGTGCCGCTGTTAATGCTGCTACCATGTGTGACCTGTCGCAGCCAGCATTCTACCCACCCCCCTCCCCCACCCCCAGGTCCCCTTCTTGGGTCTGTCCTCCCCTTTGTCCCCCGCATCTCCAAGCCTCTGTGGGCCCCCTTCTTTCCCCCTCCTGTCTTTTTGCCTCTTCCCCCGATTTTCTTGCTCTACCCCCACCGTTCTGACAGGCACTCCCTCCCTGTCAAGAGCTTTGCCTGTACTTCCCTGCACTTATTTGCTTGCTAGTGTGGTGCCCTCCATCCCCAGAGGGATCCCTGCCTCTCCCACCGGCTGTGTTCACCCCCCCACCCCCACTCACTCCGCCCTCAGCTGTTTCTGCACCCCTCCGTCCTGACCCCCTCCTTCCTGGGACCCAAAGTTAGGTCGATCGGAGGCAGTTCTGTTAGGCGCAAATGTCTTTTTCTTCAAAAACAAGTTTATGCAGCGTCGCTATTAGGCCCTTGGCTGCTTTGGGTTTTGGCTGGAGTGACCGCTGGGCTCTGTCTATCTCCGGGGGTTTGGGGAAACTCTCCCTTCCGACCAGGTTACACAGCATCTGGGCCACATATTCTGTTGGGTTCATGCCTTTGTTGTCCTCCAGCAGGCCCATGATATGGAGGTTCTGGCAGCGCGGCCGATTCTCCTGGTCCTCTTCACAGCTCCAGGTTCCCAGGTTCAATTCCGGCTTGGGTCACCGTCGGTGTGGAGTTTGCACTTTCTCCCCTTGCCTGTGTGGGTTTCCTCCGGGTGCTCCAGTTTCCTCCTACAGTCCAAAGATGTGCAGGTTAGGTGGATTGGCCATGCTAAATTGCCCCTTAGTGTCCAACAGATTAGGTCGGGTTACTGGGTTACGGGGATATGGTGGAACCATGGACTTAAGTGGGGTGCGCTTTCCAAGGGCCGGTGCAGACTTGATGGGCTGAATGGCCTCCTTCTGCACTGTAAATTCTATGATTCTAGGTTATTGCAGCTATCTTATGGGAGGGTGGGGGAGGGGTTGTGGACAAAATGGCAGTTTTCTGAAGTCCCGGAGGACAGCCCCCTTCCCTGCATCCGCTCAGCACATCTCCCTCACCGGAAGATCACCATATTATTTTTATGGGTATAGAATGGTAATACACTTATTGTCAATTATGTCCTGTAATTTGGCAAAGTCATCAATTTGAAAACTTATTTTTGCACTTGTTCCCGCTGTTGGTGATTGTTGCTGAAGGATATGTATCCTACACATATGATGAAACATTTCTAGTTACTGGCTTAATGCATCTTTAGTGGCAGCTCTAGTCTGTTCTACTGGTGCCTGAAAGGCATCAAAGTTTCAGGATCTGGGTGACATTGATGGTGTAGGTGGGTGACTGCCCTTGCAGCTTCCTCAGCACATGTCAGTGGCACTATTAAGCCTGAAAGTCACTATGTATTGGTCCTCTGTCGTGCCCATCTATATTATATCTCCTTGCAGGTAATTTTTCTAGATGCCTGCTGCCCGCTATGCTTTCCGGCAGAACATGCTCTCCTCCAATTTCTATTTCATTGTGAAATAGCTGGTGAGTTTATTCTGGGCTGGATTCCTTTGTACTACTAATTCTGTCAATTCTGAGCTGATACATCTCAATCTTCCCCCTCCTTTACCTAAAACTCTCAGGATTGGGAGCCTTAACATTGAGAGATAAGTTTGACTGCTTCCATATTATTGCAGGAGCACTGGGGTAAACTATTGAAATTACAGGTAATTCAAAGCTGTGTTAGCATCACTGAAACATGTTTGTGAAGTGACAGGAACATGATTGTGGACTGAAGACAGATAAGACATTGTGCAAAGAATTAAAGTGGTCACATTAATATTCCAGAATTGGACTTCAGAAACATAGAAAATAGGAGCAGGAGGAGGCTATTCGGCCCTTCGAGGTTGCTCCTCCATTCATTATGATCATGGCTGATCATCCAACGCAATGGCCTAATCCCGCTTTCTCCCCATATCCTTTGATCCCTTCGCCCAAGTGCTATCTCTCACTGCTTCTTGAAAACATCCAGGGCGGGATTCTCCGTTTCTGAAAGTGTTGACGCCAACGCAGAATTTGTGGACTTTCGCGACAGAAGAACTGGCGCCATACCTGGACCAATTCCGTTACTATTAAGAGGTTAGCACTGGTGCTGCGTGGAACACAATCGATTGCAATGACAAATGGTGCGGGTTTCGCCAGGTGTATGATCGACACTTGCGAGGCTGACAAGCTGCAGCCGCACATACACATTATACTTCCTATACACACTTATCCCAGCCAACAAGATGGCACTGGTTGTGCTGGAGTGCGCCTATACAGCTGATGGGTCGGCTGGGGCCACAGGGCACCTGGAGGGATTGCCCTGGGGGGGGCACTTATACGACCCGTGGCACTACGTTCACATTGGGCATTCAATGGTGTGCACAGCTGCATGGCTGCTTTTCCGACTGTGGCAATGGTGTTCTGTACCCTCCACCCCCACCCCACCTCCTGGCAACTCTCCCCCCCCACTCCCCCCCCCCCGGTCCTGGCAGAAGCCCCCCCCCCCCCCCCCCCCCCCCCGCTCCCCGGCCAGCAGCACGACTGTCAGCACACTATGGCAATGTTGGACACTTTCCGTACCCCCTCTCTCTCCCTCAGCAGCTGCCACTCCGGTTTCACGATTTTTAAAAGCATAAGCGGAATCTATTCTTCGCCCCATCGTGTCGGCCAACGGAGAATCCCACCCTTAGTCTCAGGAATGGGGAATCCTGACCAAGGTGTTTCTCCAGAAAGCCTGCTGCCATTGAGTACTGCATTTTCTAACCAGGGCCTCTGAATGAATGACTTTACAAAGAAACCACTACGACCGTAAACCAGAGACTTGAATCAGGAAGCGTGCTCTGAAGAAATGGTGCTAAAGAACCCCATCTGAAGCAAAGACTCTTATCTTTTGACTTTAGACCTTATTATTTTTCACCCTTTGTCCTCCCCCCACCCCCCAACCCCCGTGCTTATTTGTCTTGTGTGTGTGTGTGTGGGGGTGGAGGGTGGGACAGTTAAAGGGGGTAGTAGGTATTAGCTTGTTGCTATCCAGCTATACTTACTGCATATTTCATGATAGTTTTTAGTATAAATAAACAATATTCATGTTTACACTTACAGTCCTGGCGACTGTAATTATTGGCAACAAAGGAGCAAAGACATTGGGTATTTCTATAAGAATGATTGGTTAATTCACTTGTGTTGTGACTCCAGGACGAGTGGGGCTGGAACTGAACGCGTACTTGCCCAAGGTGTCGTAACACTTTGATGTTCAGAGAACTTTATTGCAAAAGTTTATCCTGCCGTCCTGAATCTGAGTTATGGCCTCCCCCAGCCATACTTCCCACTCCAGCAGGTCCAGAAGATTCCACCCATGATCTTCAAATACACTAGTGATAATTTACCAAATTTCACTAGACTCTGGGGTGGTCCCGGTGGATTGGAAATTAGCAAACGTGACACCACTGTTTAAAAAAGGAGGTAGGCAGAGAGCGGTTAATTATAGGCCAGTGAGCTTAACTTCGGTAGTAGGGAAGATGCTGGAATCTATCATCAAAGAAGAAGTAGCGAGGCATCTGGATAGAAATTGTCCCATTGGGCAGACGCAGCATGGGTTCATAAAGGGCAGGTCGTGCCTAACTAATTGAGTTGAATTTTTTGAGGACATTACCAGTGTGGTAGATAACGGGGAGCCAATGGATGTAGTATATCTGGATTTCCAGAAAGCCTTTGACAAGGTGCCACACAAAAGGTTGCTGCATAAGATAAAGATGCATGGCATTAAGGGTAAAGTAGTAGCATGGAGAGAGGATTGGTTAATTAATAGAAAGCAAAGAGTGAGGATTAATGGGTGTTTATCTGGTTGGCAATCAGTAGCTAGTGGTGTCCCTCAGGGATCAGTGTTGGGCCCACAATTGTTCACAATTTACACAGATGATTTGGAGTTGGAGACCAAGGGCAATGTGTCCAAGTTTGCAGATGACACTAAGATAAGTGGTAAAGCGAAAAGTGCAGAGGATACTGGAAGTCTGCAGAGGGATTTGGATAGGTTAAGTGAATGGGCTAGGGTCTGGCAGATGGAATATAATGTTGATAAATGTGAGGTTATCCATTTTGGTAGGAATAACAGCAAACGGGATTATTATTCAAAATATAAAATATTAAAGCATGCTGCTGTGCAGAGAGACCTGGGTGTGCTAGTGCATGAGTCACAGAAAGTTGGTTTACAGGTGCAACAGGTGATTAAGAAGGCAAATGGAATTTTGTCCTTCATTGCTAGAGGTATGGAGTTTAAGACTAGGGAGGTTATGCTGCAATTGTATAAGGTGTTAGTGAGGCCACACCTGGAGTATTGTGTTCAGTTTTGGTCTCCTTACCTGAGAAAGGACATACTGGGGCTGGAGGATGTGCAGAGGAGATTCACTAGGTTAATCCCAGAGCTGAAGGGGTTGGATTATGAGGAGAGGTTGAGTAGTCTGGGACTGTACTCATTGGAATTTAGAAGGATGAGGGGGGATCTTATAGAAACATATAAAATTATGAAGGGAATAGATAGGATAGATGCGGGCAGGTTGTTTCCACTGGCAAGTGAAAGCAGAACTAGGGGGCATAGCCTCAAAATAAGGGGAAGTAGATTTAGGACTGAGTTTAGGAGGAACGTCTTCACCCAAAGGGTTATGAATCTATGGAATTCCTTGCCCAGTGAAGCAGTTGAGGCTCCTTCATTAAATGTTTTTAAGGTAAAGATAGATGATTTTTTTGAAGAATAAAGTGATTAAGGTGTTATGGTGTTAGGGCCGGAAAGTGGAGCTGAGTCCACAAAAGATCAGCCATGATCTCATTGAATGGTGGAGCAGGCACGAGGGGCCAGATGGCCTACTCCTGCTCCTAGTTCTTATGTTCTTATGTTCAATACATGCCTGTATCCGTGCTCAAGGAATGGGATCGGCCTCTTACAGAGCACCTTTTAAACCCCAGTTCATATTGTGGAACAATAAAATAGGAAAATATTGAGGAACAAGGCAACAAGCCACGGAATTACGTCTCTTTTCCTTGTAATGTCAGGCTTGTAAAAAGAAAAAGGTCATTTCACAAAATTTATTGCAACCGTCAATCAATGTAAATTTCAAAGGCACTACAAGGTGACCTCTGAAAATCCTGACTCAAACAATTTACACACATTCAGGATCAAGCAAATCCATGTGTAGCTTGCTAACAGGAGCAGCAATTGGATAGCTTCATCAACTCATAAATTGTAAATATAATGCACTGTATATGTATAGACCATTGATAGCCCAATTATCCGTGTTAAATAGTCCCAGCAACTGTAGTGCTGGCTTTTTCTGGTCAGGCAACTCAAAAATGGCCCTCAAGCTGCACCTCCTCCAATATTCAACGGGAACATTCTGGTACAAGGGAACATTCTTGACGCTACTGGAATGGCCGATAAGGGAAGCAGACCATACTAAAGGATCCCCATAGCAGATATAAAATGTTTTCTTTGGTAACGGTTGAATCCCCTTCTATAAAACCGTGAAGGGTATTTTGAACAATACGTGCTCCCCGACGCCTTTCTTTCTCTTTAAACGGATTTACTTCAGCTCCAATGTACAGTTGGCTCCTTGAATCGATTCCATCCCCTCCCCACCTAATTATATAATCAGCTTTGACTTTTTAAACAAAGTAGATATGTGAAGTAAAATTACAGAAATGGAACAAAATATAAAACAGATGTTAGAGTTAGTTGGTCTCCAATGACTTAAGTGGGCTGAGTTTTGTGCTGGGGCAGGGTTCCCACCCATCAGCGTAAAAGTTGGGGTTGAGTCCATTCGCTTGGCCAGCTCGCCTTCCAGCCAATTTACAGCTACTGGACACTTAGTTGAGTTGAGGATGCCTTTGGCCATCAAATGGCCAGCAGTTCTCTTGGTCCAGAAGCACCAACTGAAGTGGTGGCCCCCTGTCCCAGAGAGCGACATGCATCAAAGGAGCTTGAACTCAAAAATAACTACGGGGTCTTCCTGGGACTCGGTTGGCAGGCCCTGATGAAGGGGCCTGGCATTGCGAGGGTGGTGGGAGAGGGAAAATGAGTAGGGAGAATTACTTTGTGAGTAGCTAACTTAAGTGGTGCTGCATGTGATGAAGACTTTGATTCTCACTCCCAGGATTCTGCTCACTTACTCCCAGTCATGGAGTCTGTAGTTACCATTTGCTTTGGGCTGCACAAAAGGGAGCTTAAGCACAGGCATTAAGAAAACGACACGCTGTTTTCAGAAAGAGGAGGGGGAGAAGGGATATCAGCAGGAGTTCTTGTTCATGGTCTTCAGTGTTTCCCTTACCTCAAGCTCAGCCAGGGGTAATGCTTTATAAAGAACATAGCCACTCTTGGAGACCTAAAACCAACAGGGCAAGAACAGGGCTGCCTTGGATGTGATGATGATCGCAGTGATTAATTTATTTGCAGCAAGGTCTTTCCAGGCTGGAGCAGACAACATTTCCAGCATCCCCCACTGCTGATAAGGGAGGTGACAAATGCTCTTTATGCCAGGGAAAAGGGGAGTACATTGTGTTCTCACTGATGAGAGAGAGCTGGCAGAGAATGCTCATAGCTTTGCTAAGATGGTGCAAGGTGGCATTGACAGCACACGTGTTACTTTGCAGGTACTCCATCTAAATTCATGATGTAGTGCAACAGTAAAGCATTTCACTTCCTGAACGTGCTGTCGGTGTGCCACCATGAGGGCACAGCCCTTGCAACAAGCCATATGGCTGGCAGGAGAGGGTGAAGGAGGAAGAGGAGGAGCAAGAAGAATGGAGGATGCAAACATGGTTAGCACTGTTGCCTCACAGCGCCTGGAACATGGGATCCATTCCAGCCTTAAGTGACTGTGTGGAGTTTGCACGTTCTCCCTGTGACTGCGGGAGCTTCCTCTGGGTGCTCCGGTTTCCTCCCACAGTCCGGTCTCTATACTTTGAAAAGGTCACAGAGGCACTGGAGAAGGTGCAAAAATGATTCACAGGGTTGATACCAGAACCGAGAGGATATCCTTATCAGGAAAGACCGAACAGGCTGGAACTCTTTTTTTCTAGAAAAGAGAAAGTTGAGGGTTGACTTAATAAATACCTTGAAGATAATGAAAGAGGTTGATAGGGTAGATGTAGAGGAAATGTTTCCACTTGTGGAAGAGTCCAAATCCATGAGCCAGAAATATCAGATACAAACTAATAAATCTAATATAAAATTCAGGAGGAACATTCTGTTCCAAAGAATGTGAACATGAAAGAACTGCTGCCTCACCGCATCAGAGAACCGGGTTCGATTCCGACCGAGGGAGATTGTATGTGTGCAGTTTACACATTCTCTCCGTTTCTATGTGGGTTTCCTCTGGGTGCTCTGGTTTCCTCCCACAGTCCAAAGATGTGCAGGTTAGGTGGATTGGCCATGCTAAATTGCCCCTTGGTTTCCGAAGATGGGTCGATCATGTGGGGTTACGGGACAGGGCGGAGAGTGAGCCTAGGTCAGGGGTTCTTTCAGAGGATCGGTGCAGACTCGCTGGACTGAATGGCCTCCTTCCGCACTGTAGGGATTCTATAGTAATGAATGTAGGAATTTCAGATATATATTGTATTATATGTATCTGGTGCAGTAATGGTTAAAAGCCTGGGTGAATGTGTGTATGACTGCTGCAGTGATGTTTTTAGAAATCCTGGTTTAAAAGATAGACAGACACTGTAGCTACAGAAGGTGTAATTAAGGCATCGTAAAAACTAGATAATCCCTATTTCAAACTATGTTTATGTTTAAAACGACAAACCCAACCTGCTGATTTTATCACTGCATCTCCACCCTCCATCTAGAAATCAAAATTTTGCATCCTGCCAGCCATCAGAAATTTAAATATCTTTTTAAAAGTTATTAGACTCTATTCCATGTGTAAGGCCACACATGAAATACTATGTACAGTTCTGGTCACCCTAATATAGAAAGGATATTATTAAACTAGAGAGAGTGCAGAAACGATTTACGTGGATCCTACCGGGACTTGATGGTTTGAGTTATAAGGAGAGGCTGGATAGGCTGGGACTTTATTACCTTGAGCCTAGAAGACTTAGGGGTGATCTTATAGAGGTTTATAAAATAATGAGGGGCAAAGATGAGGTAGATAGTCAACATCTTTTCCCAAAGGTAGGGGAGTCTAAAACTCATGGCCATAAGTTCAAGATGAGGGGGGAGAGATACAAAAGGGTCCAGAGGGGCAATTTTGTCACACAGAGGGTGGTGAGTGTGTGGAACGAGCTGCCAGAGGCAGTAGTAGAAGCGGGTATAATTTTGTCTTTTAAAAAGCATTTAGACAGTTATATGGGAAAGCTGGGTATCGAGGGGTATGGACCGAATGGGGGCAATCAGGACTAGCTTAGTGGTAAAAACTGGGCGGCATGGACAAGTTGGGCCAAAAGGCCTGATTCATGCTGTAAACCTCTCTGACTATGACATCTGTTATGATTTCTGGGGAGTAGTTAGTTAGAGACATTGGGCATGATTTAATGGAAATGATACACAGGCCCATTTCGGGCATGTTTAGTGCGGTGTTTCCTGGTGCTTGCAACGTCGAGAACAAATCCGCTATTAAACGGGACTCTGCTTCATTTTTGGGCCTCAGAGAGGAACGCCCTGTTGAGGCTGCACTTCGGCTCATTCCCTGTACAGGGTGCCCTGCCCTTATGAGGTAGGGTGCAGGGGTTGCTCGAGGCCCCCTAATTAGTAAGTTGGAGCATTGAGGGGTCCAGAGGTTACCAGCTGGCCAGGGGGTGGGCTGTGAGGTCGGGGTGGTCATGTAAGCAATCCAGCACGGCCAGCGGCGTGTTTTCTGACATGACCGGCTGCAGCATGCGTGGCTGCAGCTTGTCAGCCTTGCGCATGCGCGGCCCGGGACCGTGGGTGTTTCACGTGGCACCAGTGCTAGCCCCTCGGTACCAGAATCGGTGAGGTGTTCACGCCGATTCTCCCATCGTGAAACACCACGGGTCCTCCGTTGGCGCCAGCGCTTAGCCGCGGGAACAGAGAATCCAGCCCATGGTGCGGCGGGATGCAGAATCTTGCCCTTTGTCCATACCAACGCCTTGTTCACCCTTGCCGATATCACAAAGTCAATGAATCTCTTCTGGCACTGACTCCAGCTCTGCATGACCATAGCCACACTTGCGACACGCTCAGCCACCTCCTCCCATGCAGCTCTTCTCTGCCTGTGATTCCTCCTTATGCCAACTCTTGGGATGAGATGATCAGTTCTTGCCCACACTGCAAGCAGGAGTGCACCGAGCACTGTCTCTGTGAATCGGGGGCAGCTTTGCTCCTTCTCGAGCAGCTCTCCCTTTGCTCCAATGAGGCAGACATCCGTGAATGGAAAGATAATACAAGTGCACAAATCCTGAACGTCTGCAGCTGGCAGGCTTGCTGAAATATTCAATTATTGTTCACTGTGAGGCTGTAAGACGGGCATAAGCAATCATTAACATGAAAGTACCTTCAAAGGAAAGGAATTTAGTCAATTTCACATTTTTGATTGCTACAATTGTCTCCGACAGTGATGTGTGCAAATGTGGATTGTGCACAGGCTGTGATGCCTCCCATGCTCAGAAAGCTGCCAAAAATAAGTGTTCATGTTCACAATTTTTTTTAAAGTTAAGAAACAGAAATCTGTACTGTCTTTTGATTGATAGGAAGGCTACTAACAGTACCGCTCTCATTAAACTGGAGTGGCCATGATCCTATTTTATAATGCTGCTTCTGTACAGGTATGGTGAGAAGTGACACTGCTGCTCAGCAGACAATCACCATCTGTTAGACTAAGTGATACGCTTACTCTACACATATTTTAGGAGGATTCCAGGAATTGTGATTGCTTAATTACTGTAGGTGCCAATTTAGTTGCGGATCAATGTTCAGTGCTAAATTAAACGAGGCTGCCAGAACTCAGTGACCCATATAATAACAGTGATCTGTGATAGGTAATCTTCATTATCTATCTCTCACCTCCAGTCTCCAGAGATGAAAAGCAATACCTTCAACAAAGGCACATGCTTTCACACAAGCTACAGATTCTTGGCCTCTTAGGTTTTTTGATATCATTATATTGCAAAATTCATGAGAATGGAAAACAATCCATTAAAAAGCGCCGCAGCTCATCAGACAAGGAGACGATTAACTGATCGATTCCCCTGTTGATCGTCTGCCTTTGAGAGGCTCCACCTTCATCAAAAATGGGTTTAGCCTACACTTTTCCCCCCAACTTTGCTTGAACACACCCTCTGTCATTTGTGCACGACACTAGCGCAATTTTAAAAAAGCATCTTCTCCTTTGCAAACAAACGGTTTATTGAGTAACTTCATGAAACGCTAAAAATGTTAATTTTAAAATAGAAATGCCCACCTTAGTAGTCTGTTACAGCTCAGCTTGCGAGCTTCTCTTGTAAAAATGACCAAATTAAGTTTTACTTTGACAAATGGAATGAAAATGAATTCCTCCGCAGGGTAACAAATCAAATTGAGAGCTTTGGCTTTTCATATAATCAGTGAAAGATCAACTGTCCTATGGCAGTCATCTGAACCCAAGAGCATTCTTTTTTCAGCTTTGATATGACTCCCCGTGTCTATCACATTGGGGTAATTATAATGAAACTTGGTTGTCTGAACCAAGCTTTGTAGCAGCCCCATTGTCTGTAAGATGTAAGCAGTGATAAGAGGTGCGTTTACGCAGATTTGGGAAAACAATTGGCTGGGAATCTCCCTCCCTAAGTCCCCACACCGGCGGGAAAAACGGCGCCAATGACTCCGGCATCAATTGGCCCCCAAGGCGAGGAATTCTCACCTGTCCCAGGGCGAGGTGGATGCCAGAGTTGTTGGCGCTGTTCCAGCTGGCGCCGGAGGGACAGCGCGAGTTCGCGCATGCACGGAACGGCCGTCGTGATCTTGCGCATGCGCACACCGGCCGTCATATTTTGGCGCAGACTCAGGGTGTTCTCTTCTCCGTGCCGGCCCCTGTAGGGCTCCGCCATGGCCGACGTGGAAGGAAGAAGTGCCCCACAGAACAGGCCCGCCCGCAGATTGGTGGGCCCCGATCATGGGCCAGGTCACTGTAGGGCCCCCCCCAGGGTCGGATCCCCCTGCGGCCCCCGAGGACCGCCCACGCTGACTTACCTGCCATGTCCCGCTGTGTGGGACGATCTGTAACCCACGCTGGCCAAAAACGAATGGCTGCTAGGCCCATCGGGGCCCAGAGAATCGCTGAGGGGGCTGCTGCCAAAGACCCCCGACCGGTGTGGCGTGAACCCGTCCTAAAAATGGCGCCGGAGAATACGGCAGCCGGCGTCGGGGCGGGATTCGCGCCATGCTCCGGAGATTCTCCTACCCGGCGGAGGGGTTGGAGAATCCCGCCCAAGATGTGAAATTTGATTTCAGGTTAGTTATCTGGGTTTAGGCCCATTGCCACTGATTGGCAACTTTGTAAGTGACCAATTTCATACTGACATATTGTACAATGCTTCTATTACCTGTGAGGTCGAAATGTAACAAATAAAGCTGCTCACCATGATTTTAATTATAGGGGAGAAATGTCCAGGAACAGACTGTACACTTAGAACATAGAACATAGAACATAGAACGATACAGCGCAGTACAGGCCCTTCGGCCCTCGATGTTGCACCGACATGGAAAAAAACTAAAGGCCATCTAACCTACACTATGCCCTTATCATCCATATGCTTATCCAATAAACTTTTAAATGCCCTTAATGTTGGCGAGTTCACTACTGTTGCAGGTAGGGCATTCCACGGCCTCACCACTCTTTGCGTAAAAAACCCACCTCTGACCTCTGTCCTATATCTATTACCCCTCAATTTAAGGCTATGTCCCCTCGTGCTAGCCACCTCCATCCGCGGGAGAAGGCTCTCGCTGTCCACCCTATCTAACCCTCTGATCATTTTGTATGCCTCTATTAAGTCACCTCTTAACCTTCTTCTCTCTAACGAAAACAACCTCAAGTCCATCAGCCTTTCCTCATAAGATTTTCCCTCCATACCAGGCAACATCCTGGTAAATCTCCTCTGCACCCGTTCCAAAGCTTCCACGTCCTTCCTATAATGAGGCGACCAGAACTGTACGCAATACTCCAAATGCGGCCGTACTAGAGTTTTGTACAACTGCAACATGACCTCATGGCTCCGGAACTCAATCCCTCTACCAATAAGGCCAACACACCATAGGCCTTCTTCACAACCCTATCAACCTGGGTGGCAACTTTCAGGGATCTATGTACATGGACACCGAGATCCCTCTGCTCATCCACACTACCAAGAATTTTACCATTAGCCAAATATTCCGCATTTCTGTTATTCATTCCAAAGTGAATCACCTCACACTTCTCCACATTAAACTCCATTTGCCACCTCTCAGCCCAGCTCTGCAGCTTATCTATGTCCCTCTGTAACCTGCAACATCCTTCCGCACTGTCTACAACTCCACCGACTTTAGTGTCGTCTGCAAATTTACTCACCCATCCTTCTGCGCCCTCCTCTAGGTCATTTATAAAAATGACAAACAGCAACGGCCCCAGAACAGATCCTTGTGGTACGCCACTCGTAACTGAACTCCATTCTGAACATTTCCCATCAACTACCACTCTCTGTCTTCTTTCAACTAGCCAATTTCTGATCCACATCTCTAAATCACCCTCAATCCCCAGCCTCCGTATTTTCTGCAATAGACGACCGTGGGGAACCTTATCAAACGCTTTACTGAAATCCATATACACCACATCAACTGCTCTACCCTCGTCTACCTGTTCAGTCACCTTCTCAAAGAACTCGATAAGGTTTGTGAGGCATGACCTACCCTTCACAAAACCATGCTGACTGTCCCTAATCATATTATTCCTATCTAGATGATTATAAATCGTATCTTTTATAATCCTCTCCAAGACTTTACCCACCACAGACGTTAGGCTCACCGGCCTATAGTTACCGGGGTTATCTCTACTCCCCTTCTTGAACAAAGGGACCACATTTGCTATCCTCCAGTCCTCTGGCACTATTCCTGTAGCCAATGATGACCTAAAAATCAAAGCCAAAGGCTCAGCAATCTCTTCCCTGGCTTCCCAGAGAATCCTAGGATAAATCCCATCCGGCCCCGGGGACTTATCTATTTTCACCTTGTCCAGAATTGCCAACACTTCTTCCCTACGCACCTCAATGCCATCTATTCTAATAGCCTGGGTCTCAGCATTCTCCTCCACAATATTATCTTTTTCTTGAGTGAATACTGACGAAAAGTATTCATTTAGTATCTCGCTTATCTCCTCAGCCTCCACACACAACTTCCCACCACTGTCCTTGACTGGCCCTACTCTTACCCTAGTCATTCTTTTATTCCTGACATACCTATAGAAAGCTTTTGGGTTTTCCTTGATCCTACCTGCCAAAGACTTCTCATGTCCCCTCCTTGCTCGTCTCAGCTCTCTCTTTAGATCCTTCCTCGCTTCCTTGTAAATATCAAGCGCCCCAACTGAAACTTCACGCCTCATCTTCACATAGGCCTCCTTCTTCCTCTTAACAAGAGATTCCACTTCTTTGGTAAACCACGGTTCCCTCGCTCGACCCCTTCCTCCCTGCCTGACTGGTACGTACTTATCAAGAACATGCAATAGCTGTTCCTTGAACAAGCTCCACATATCCAGTGTGCCCAACCCTTGCAGCCTACTTCTCCAACCAACACATCCTAAGTCATGTCTAATGGCATCATA